>NC_137049.1:21419893-21477393 GCF_032717465.1 Coenobita brevimanus | reverse complement strand
AATATAATACAGTATACCCCACACATACCTGGCTGTGATAGGGAGGGTATACCTGAGCGATTGATTTGATTGGTTGATTGTATGGAAGGGGGAATTGATGTGGTGGTTGATTGGTTGATTGTGTGGTTGATTAATTAGGCGGGTGGAGATGGTAGGTTGGTGAGAGAGAGCGAGAGAGAGAGTAGGGGGGATGTGATTGGAAGAAATGAGGGGGAAAATCAAAGGTCTCTCTCTCTCTCTCTCTCTCTCTCAGCAGTAGCATGTCAAAGGACTGGTCATCCATGTATACTCCCTACCTGTTGACACTACCCTCCCTTCACTTATCCTTCCTCCCTTGCTCCCTTTCCCCTCCCTCCCTCCTGTCTTCTCCTCCGTGTACCTCTTCCTCCTGTCCTCCACCCTCCTTTCTTCTCTTGCCCTCCCTCCCACTCCTTGCACTTTCTTTTCCATCTCTCCCCAACACATCGTCCTCTTCACTCTCCCTCCCTGTGTTCACCATCTTTTCTCTCCCTCCCTCCCTTCTTTCACTTCCTTGCCTTCTCCCTCTCCCTCCATTCCCTCCACTCTTCTTCCTTCCCTCTCCCTCTCGGATCCCTACTTAATCTCTTGTTCCTTCATTCCTATCGTCTTTTCTTCATTCATTTTCCCTCCCACTTCTCATCATCCTTTCTTCTCTTCCCCTTTCTTCCTTCGATTCTTCTTTCCTCCCCCACGCTCTCCTCTTCCTGCTCTATCTCCAATATCCTCGTTTCTTCCCTTCCTCTCCCTCTCTTTCACTTTTCCTTACTTCCGTCCTCCCCCCTCTCTCTCTCTCTCTCTCATTTTCCCATCTCTTCCTTTTTCCTTTTCACTCTCTTCTTTCCTTCCCGCTCCCCTCCCTCTCCCTATACTATTGAGGGAGCCAGGGAGCATATGAAGAGAGACGCCTATACTCCCTTAGTGATGCTGGCTGTAAACATCTGAGCACACACCGGAGAGAGAGAGAGAGAGAGAGAGAGATGGAAGGGAGGGAGGGGGCGAGAAGACTGAGCGATCTCTCTCTCTCGCTCTCTCTCTCTCTCTCTCTCTCTCACACACACACACACACACACACACACACACACACACACACACACACACACACACACACACACGGAATAACCGAGTTGCATCCAAGTATGAAATAGGTTTGCAGCGGGGATAAAATTGAGTTGCAACCATGTACTGTGCAGTTGAGTGTTGCATCAGATACCGTAAACATCTCTGTAGATACACGTGTACTGGAGAGGGGGAGAGAGAGAGAGAGAGAGAGAGAGAGAGTCAAATTTATGGTGACAGCATTTTCAGTTTTTTTTTTTTTTTTTTTTTTTTTACCTCAACCAGACGATTAAAATCCAGACTTAAAGAGAGGAGCGTCGTAGTGTAGGGGTTAATGAGGGTTCTATCTTAACCCCTCCAGAGAAGAAAAGAGTAAAGAAAGAAAGAAAGGAAAGGAAAAGGAAGAAGAAAAGAGACGGAAGAAAGGAATGGGGAAGTAAAGAAAGAAAAGAAGAGAGAAAAGGAAAGAAGAAAGGGAAAGAAAAGAAGGAAGGAAAGAAAGGGAAAGAAAACAAGGCAAGAAGAAAGGGACAGCAAAGAAAAATGAAAAGGCAAGAAAAGAAAGGGAAAGAAAAGAAAGAAGGATAAAGAGGGAAAGACAAGGAGGAAGGAAAGAAATGGAAAGAAAAGAAAGTAGAAATGGAAAGAAAAGGTAGAAGGGAAAAGAAAGTTTTCCTGTCTTAGTATAATCTTCTAGTCTTAGCAAGAGGGGAAAAAATCAGAACATTTATCGTATTGAAGAGGTGAAGGAAAGGGGAATGTGGGAGATTGAGAGGAAGGATGAAGGAAGGAATGGAGGAGGGGACGGGGAAGGGAGAAAAAGGGGAAACGATCATCGGAAGAGGGATGGGAAAAACATGAGACAAGGAGGAGGGAATGAGGAAGGAAGGAGATGATGATGGCAGGTAGAAGGAAGAGAAGAGAGAGTTATGATAGGAATAATGGGAGGAAGAGGGGTGGAGGAGAAAAGATGATGATGGGAGGGAATGACATGAGATGGAGGGAAGAGGAGAGAGATTGATGATAGGCATAATGGAAGAGGAAGGAAGAGATGAGGGACGAAGGAGGGAGGAAGAAGGAAGATGATGGGAGGGAGTGACGGCAGGTGGAGGGAAGAGGAGGGAGATTGATGTCAGGAATAATGGAAGAAGGAAGGAGATGAGGGAAGCGGGATGAAGAAGGACGAGGAAAGAAGAGATGAAGGAAGAGGGATGGAGGAAGAATGAAGGAGATGAGGGGGAATAAAGGCCATTGGAGGGAGGAGAAGAGAGATAGATGAGCTAAATTATGGAAAAGGGGAGAAATAAAATAATGATCAAGGAAGTAGGAAGGAAGAAACAGATGAGGGAGATGAAGGGAGAGGGGTGAAGGAAGGGTGGAGATGATTAGAAAGGATGAGGGCAGGAAGGGGGAAGAGGAAATATATATACATACATTATACATATGTAAATCAATCAGTAACATGTAATTCATAGATATGCTGATTGTCCACAAGGAAGAGGGAAACACGAAATATCCAGAGCGCTTTCGTGTATTCGCCTTGGGGAGAACAAAGCGAAGGAGCTCGAGTACGCGTGTCATTTTTATACAGAAAGAGGGAGAGGAAAGTCCCAAGGGAGCTGACTAGAGAGCTGCCAGTGTTCTAAGCTTACTTCCTTATTCCTAGTGAAATAAATAATAAATAATGTTACATAATATTTTTAATCTGTATTTATGGATAAAGAATTACATACCGTACGGCCAGCACAAATGAATGTCGTAGGATTAGCTCTTAAGAAGGATTAGTAGTGGGGGGGGGGTATTATCATGCATGGATTTACTGTTCTACCAATCAGCACACTCTCTCTCTCTCTCTCTCTCTCTCTCTCTCTCTCTCGTTTTTTTTTTCTTTCTCCCTTGTTATTCTGTGCGTCCCTCATTGCTCCCATCGTGTCTCCTTCCTCTTACATTTACCCTTCCTTCTTCCATCTTGTCATTTTCCGTCTCTTCCTGTCATGTCTTTCTTCCTCATTTCCCTTCCTCCCTCTACCTTCCTACCTCCCTTCCTACCCTTCTTTCTCTTCGTTCGTCTTCTCTCTCCTTCCCCTCCCCCTCCCCCTCCTCCTCCTCATCTCATCTCAATAGTTTTCCTCGTCTCTCCCTGCTTCGTCTTCTATCCCTTCTTCCTGTCGTTGTCTTCCTTCTCATCGTATTGTCCTATTTCCACTTCTCTTTCTGTTTCCTCCTTTCTTCCTCTTTCCTCTTCTCTTCCTATTTCCTCCTCTCTTCCTGTTTCCTCTTTTGTTTTCTTCTATCCTATTTCCTCTTCCTCTTCTCTTCGTACTTCCTCTTGCATCTTTCCCTGGCCTCTCGCTTCTTCCATTAATCTCAACCTTATCTCTTGTCCTTTCCTCCTCGTCTCTACCTTCCTCCTTGAACATTCCTCCTCGCTATCTCCTCCTTGGGGTTGGAGAGGGACGCCTTCATGTGGTGGCAATGGCTGGGTAGGTCCACTGGCCGGATATACAAACGTCCCCCCAACCCTATCCCTAACCCCGAAAAGGAGGATGGTGGACTACAGAAGGGATATTTCAGCCTGCCGTCCACTGGGTTCACATTTTGGGTGAACTTGGGGCCACAATAACAACAAGAACAGCCTTAGCAACAACAACAACATTAACAACAAAAACAATACTACTACTACTACTAATAATAATATTTTTTAACAACAACAACAATAATAACTAATCAGAATAGCAAAAAAATAGCAGTAACAACAAAAAATAACCAAAAAAAAATCCATCTTTTTCATGACATAATTTTTCGTCCTGTTTTGCACATATTTCTTTGCTTGTCGACCTTCCTTCCATTTGCTTTTCCTCTTCCCCCTCTTCAGCTTCCTCTTCCTCTCATTCCACCCTTTTTTCTATCCCTTTCCCTATCATCTGTTTTCTTCATTGTTTCTTTTATTCTTCTTGGTTTTTTCCCCTCACCCTTCTCTATCACTTCTTCCTGTTGTCTTCCCTCCGTTCTTCGTATCATCTTCTCTCTCTCCTTTCTGTCATCGTCTCTTCCTTCTTCCAATCTTTTCTCCCTTCTTCCAATCTTTTCTCCCTTCTTCCGGTCATCTTTCTTCCGTTCTTCCTATCATCATGTCTTCCTTCTTCCAGTCTTCTCTCCCTTCTTCCAATCATCTTTTCCGTTCTTCCTATCATCTTATCTCCTTTCTTCCTATCCTCTCTTTTCTGTCATCTTCTCTCCCTTCTTCCTATCATCTTCTTTACCTTCTTCCGTTCATCTTCTCTGCCCTCTTCCTTTCATCTTCCCTTCCTTCCTGTTTCTTCCCTCCCTTCCGATCTTCTTCTCTCCCTTCATCCTATCATCTCTCCCTCCTTCCTATCTCCTTCCCCATTTCCGTCGTTCCTTCTCCCCTCGCGTCTCCCCTCACCGCTGTCACTCTCTCTCTCTTCCGTATCTTTCATAATTTTCCTTTGCCTTGTTGTCCCCTCTTCCCATCTCGCAGCAATTTCTCTCTCTCTCTCTCTCTCTCTCTCTCTCTCTCTCTCTCTCTCTCTCTCTCTCTCTCTCTCTCTCTCTCTCTCAGCCCCTCTTCCTGCCTTCCCTCATCCTCTTTATCTTCTTTCCTCCCTTCCATCCACTCTCTCCTGACTTCCTTCCCTCCCTCTCACTTCACCCATTGTGCATCCTCCCTCTTCCTATCTCCATCCTTACTCCTCTTCCTCTTTTCTCTCATCCTCTCAATTCATATCATCCTTCTTTCCCTCATCATCTTCATTGTTATCATCCTTCTTTCCCTCCCTTCTTCCTTCCCCTCCCATCCTTCCTTCGTTCCTGCTTTCCTTTCCTCCTTCGTTCTTGTTTTCCTTTCCTCCTTCCTTCGTTCCTGCTTTCCTTTCCTCCTTCGTTCCTGCTTTCCTTTCCTCCTTCCTCGTTCCTGCTTTCCTTTCCTCCTTCCTTCGTTCCTGCTTTCCTTTCCTCCTCCTTTCCTTCTCTCCTGGCTGGCTTCTCTCCCCCTCACGTCACCCTGCCTGACGTCTGTTGTGGTAATGTTTGGTGGGAGGCGAAAGTCCACCCCCCTAATCCTTCCCACCACCCGCTGTAGTCCTTCCTTCCACCCTCCTTCATGTTCTCCTTCACGTTTTCCTCCTCCCTCACTTTCCTTCCGTCTCCCATCCCTTCTCTTCGGCTCTCCTCTATCGTTTGTTCATCTGTTCTTCACATTTATCTTCTTCCTTCCGTTCTCGCCTTCTCTCTCTCGTCTTTCACTCCTCTCTCCCTCTTCCTCTTACCTCTCCTCTTGCCTTTTCAGTGTTTCCGTTACTTTCTTCTCTTCTTATCTCACACTTCCCCGCATCCTTCCTCCATACACCTCTTCCCCCTCCCCTTCTTCCTTCTTCCGTACTGTGTTTATCTTCCATCCCTCCTCCCTTCACCTCCCTTAACCTTTCTTCCATCCTCTTTCACATGCCTTTCCTCTTCTTTCCTGTCCTTCTTCTCTTCCTCCTCCCCCTACCTTACTCTCCTCACTTCTCACCCCCCCCTCACCCCTTTCTTGATCTTTCCTCCATTCTCTCCTTCCCTCCCTCTGTCACCCCCCCCCCTAGCGGCTAATATCATAGGATTTCGTATTTAATCCAGAACCATTTATTGTTGAATTTAGTTTGGCAAATATCCCTATAGCCTCTTTTAGTTTGTTTTGATGGCCACGTGTAGTCAGAGTGAAGGGTTGATTCGACTAGTAACCAAGGAGACTCTCTCTCTCTCTCTCTCTCTCTCTCTCTCTCTCACACACACACACACACACACACACACACACACACACACACACACACACACACACACACACACACACACACACACACACACACACACACACACACACACACACACACACACACACACATCGAAGCCATCAGCGTTACCAGGGACACATCAGTGGAGTCGGGAGTTGATGGACATGCTGCTTGTCGGGGGGGGGGGGGAAGAAAGGAGGGAAGGTAGGAAGGAACAATGGATGAATGAAGGAAGGGAAGAAGAAAAGTTGCTAGATAGATTTCATGCTGTCTCGTTTGCGTTGGAGTGAAGGAAAGAAAGGGAGAGAAAGAAATGAAGAGAGTGAGAACAAAGTAAAAGAGGAGGGAAGAAGAAGAGAGGGAGATGAAAGAGATAGGACGAAGAAGACGAAAGAGAGAGGAGAAAAGCACATGTGAGAGAAAAAAGTAGGAATGAAGGAAAGATGAGATGGCAAAGGAAGGAAGGAAGAGACGCAGGAGAAGGAGGTAAAGGAAGGAAGGGAAGTAGAAGAGGGAGATAAAGGAAGGAAAGAAGGAAACTGCAAGTGAGAGAATGAGGGTAGCGATCGTCCCGGCCTCTTGTCATCCCGCTGGAGAGAGAGAGAGAGAAAGGAAATAGGGAGAGTGAGGTAGAAAAAGAAATAAACTTGTGAGAGATACATCTGTTCCATCAGTTCCCCCTTCACGCCTCCAAAATTGATGAACATGAGGCTCGTGGAGGAAGAAGTAGGTGGGGGTGGGTGGGAAGGGGAGGGAAGTGATGGGGGAGGGGGAATAAGGGGTAAGAGGAGGGAAGATGATGGGGGAGGGGGAGGGGGAATAAGGGGAAGGGGAGGGCAGATGATCAGGGAGGGGGAAAGAGGGTTGAGGGCGGGTCCAGACGAGATCGTGGGTGAGGGTGATCGTGTGAGGCTTGAAAGATGAAGTGGGGGAGGGGGGTCGAGGACTGGCGGGGAATTTGAATGTGGGTCTGATGCAGGGTAAGCGATGTGGGAATCAGGACTTTGTGGGGAAGGCATCGTATCAGCTCTCTCTCTCTCTCTCTCTCTCTCTCTCTCTCTCTCTCTCTCTCTCTCTCTCTCTCTCGAGCAAAGAGGAGGAAGGAGGTGGAGTGAGCGTGGCAACAGGGATAAAAATACGTCGAGAGAAAATAGTGTGTTTCATAGGGCGAGAACGTTGAAACCTGTACATGCCCTCGAAGCAAATTTCTAAGATTGATTTTCCCAGTATAATAATTTTTCTCTTTTTCTTCCTTTCCTCCTTCCTTTTTTTTTTTTTTTCGAATATAATAATTCTTATCTTTTTCATTCTTCCTTTCCCCCTTCCTTCCTCTTTTTTTGTTTTACTGTTCTCTTTCTTCCTTCTTTCGTTTCCTTATTTACTTTAACCTAACCTAACAGATAAACCTAACAAACTAACCTAACCCAATACTAAGAATACATTACCGATCCCAGACTCTCCCGGATCAGAAAACCAACAAAAAATCTACACAGATCGACTTAAAGCCTGTGTGCACTGTTTTGATCGTGTTTGTGTACTTATATAGGACTTAGACAGCTTTGTATTTCAGGAAGTGTTGTGCTGGTGATGGTGAAGTGTTGGTAGTGCTGGTGAAGGCACGAGGAGACACAAGCTACCAGGACAGCATTGGAAAGTTTGGTGGTGATGGCAGCAGATGGTGAGACGCTGTGTGACCTTACTGCCGAAGAAAATGGTGATTCGATGTGAAAGGTATTGTGAGAGAGAGAGAGAGAGAGAGAGAGAGAGACACACACACACACACACAAACACACACACACACACACACACACACAAAGTCCAGTCCAGTCCTCAGCCCCTTTACCACTCGCGTAAAAAAAAAAAAAAAAAAATCAAGAAGGGAGCATTGGCCGACTCTTATCCTATTCCCCTCCCCCCCCCCTTCCTTTTGATCCCTCCGTGTTTGGGGGTCACGATGCTTCCTGATTAACTTCCGTTTGTCAAGTTTTGGTGTGTGTTTTTCCTGTTTGGTGTCAAGTTTGATGTTGCTGTATCGTTGTGTTAACCTAATTTCATGCATTTGGCAGAGTTTGCTTTCGTTTGTTAAGTTCTCTTGTGTTTTTCTTCTCGTGTTTTTCCTGTTTGGTGCCAAGTCATAAAAAAATATCTTTCCTTCCTCCATGCGGGTGACCAGAGGAAGTACAGGTGTGTGTGTGTGTGTGTGTGTGTGTGTGTGTGTGTGTGTGTGTGTAGAAAACGTTTAATTTGTCAACCCGGAAGTTCACACGGAAGTTTAATCGGCCTTGAACTTAAAATTTGGCGAATTTTGATGTTTTTCTGATATGCATGGAAAACAGGAAATTGACCACACACACACACACACACACACACACACACACACACACCTTTAGCATTATAGTTCTCTTCGTAACTGAATAAAATGGTTTCAGAATAGTCAGAAAAAAGTAGACGTTATTGTAATAGTAGTAATAATATTGATAAATAATAGTAGTAGTAGTAGTAGTAGTATTGATATTAGTAGTTGTAGTAGTAGTAGTAATAATAATAATAATAAGAGAGTGAAGGGATAAACTCCAAGCCTCACCTGGCCGGACCTGACCTACCGTAACACTTGGAAGCGGAAATGTCCTCCTTGCGACCTGGCGTGACCTCTTCCGCGTCCACTTACGGCTGGAGAGAGAGAGAAAGAGAGAGAGAATTATTGGTGGGTGTAAAGATGTTGCTCTGCCTACCCCCTCCTCTCTCTCTCTCTCTCTCTCTCTCTCTTTCTCATCCATCTTTATCCACTCCCACTTTGCTTTTTTATTTTCTCATTCTCCACTTCTCTCTCCCTCGTATTCAATATTCACCTCCTCCTCTCACCTCACACCTTTGGTCTTGTCCTCCTCCTCTTGCCTCTTGTCCTTCCTCACCCCTCTTGCTTCCCTCTTATTCAGTATTCTCTCTCTCTCTCTCTCTCTCTCTCTCTCTCTCTCTCTCTCTCTCTCTCTCTCTCTCTCTCTCTCGTGTGACTTCCGGCAAGCTAAAATCGTGTACTGTGATTACTTGGTGACTGAGGGCGCTGATTTATTTATTTATTATTTTTTTGGTATGTGCTTGTTTGGGTGACAAAAGACACTCCCTTTTTTGTCTTTGTGATATGGTGTCAGTAATGAAGTTCTGTGGAAAGGATGTTGAACCATTGTACAGTCATCTTGTGCTGTTGAACTATGACATTTATGCTGAAGAACAAAAATCTCTATTGGCGGAGCGTGAATTATACACTATACTTTTGTTGCCTTGACTTGGCCTATGTTATGCCCTTTTGCACCATATATCACGTAGTCCAGTGGCAGAAAAATACAATCCAGTGGCTTTACATCCTTTACATAGCACTTCATGACTATCACCGTATTCAGTTGTTAATGTCTTGTTAGAATTCAGAATTCAAGGTGGATGGATGGATGACAGGTCTAGGTCAAGTTAGAGTAAAAAGAGTGTAGCATTTTTAAAATCTTGCTAGAATTCAGAATACATACTGTTTTGAATTTAAGGCCAAGTTAAATTAAAAGGAGTATATGACATTTTAACCCAGCCATTGAGTTGCATTTGATCCGAGGATAAGGAATCTTGCTCAACTCAGTGCCGGTCCCAAGCCCGGATAAATTGGGGAGGGTTGGTGTCAGGAACGGGCATCCGGCCGTAAAAATTCAGAAAGCCCAGCACATTATATTGTTGCTGTGACTCCAGGTTCATTTGAAATATGAACCTTTTTGGAGTGCAGCCTGAAATTGCCCTCCTGCCACAACCCTTTTTTGGGAGATAGAAGCCTCGAGGGATGTTTGTGTAGCTGGGCAGGAGAAACACCCAATTATATCAGTGCCACCACACGAAGGTGACCCTCTCCTGAACCATGCATCAGGGCAAAGTGCAGGAATGATAACGCTAGCTAAAATATTGAAGTTATTGGCAAAGTTTGTCCAATAATACACAATTTCTTGGTGACATTGAAAGTGATGGCATTAAAATTGGTGGGATTAAAATATATAATTGGTGACACAGAGATGCTTAGTAGAGGTGGAGAGATATTTGGTGACATAAATATTTGATGTTATTTAGAAGCTTGGTGACAATATTTAGGGGTCTGGTGACATTCTAGATACTAGGTGATGAAATAAGATGTTTGGTGACATCTAAATGTACTGGTGACATGGGAAGGTATTGGTGACATCGAAAGGTATTGGTGACATCGAAAGGTATTGGTGACATCGGAAGGTATGGTGACATCTAAAGGTATGGTGACATCTAAAGGTATGGTGACATCGAAAGATATTGGTGACATTTAAAGGTATTGGTGACATCGAAAGGTATTGGTGTCATCTAAAGGTATTGGTGACATGTAAAGGTATGGTGACATCAAAAGATATTGGTGACATCTAAAGTTATGGTGACATCGAAAGGTATGGTGACATCTAAAGGTATGGTGACATCAAAAGATACATCTAAAGGTATTGGTGACATCTAAAGGTATGGTGACATACATCTAAAGGTATGGTGACATACATCTAAAGGTATGGTGACATCAAAAGATATTGGTGACATCTAAAGGTATTGGTGACATCTAAAGGTATGGTGACATCTAAAGGTATTGGTGACATCTAAAGATATTGGTGACATCTAAAGGTATGGTGACATACATCTAAAGGTATGGTGACATCAAAAGATATTGGTGACATCTAAAGGTATGGTGACATCTAAAGGTATTGGTGACATCTTAAAGGTACACTACTTGATATTTCTATGTTTGGTGACATCTGAAGACATCCCGAAGTCAAGAAACGGATGAAGTTTTAAAATTTCCCTAAGTTATGTAGTAAAAAATGCAGTCTCTCTCTCTCTCTCTCTCTCTCTCTCTCTCTCTCTCTCTCTCTCTCTTTCTCTTTCTTTTGGAGGGTTCTTTCCAGTACAGTACAGTAGTTCAGACTTTGAGTTGTGGAGAGGATGCACCCGCTGCTGAGGAGGATTTGGACACCCAGTATAGTCTGCTTTCTGCTCTGCCTCCTGGTCTTCTGCCTGCTGTGCTCCATCCTGTGACAAAAGCAGTTAAGTCTTGTTAATGTTTTATGTGTAGCAAGCAGACATTATTTCAGTCGCAATTAGTGTGGTAGTCTTGTTAATGTTTTGTATGGTCTTGTTAATAGACCACACACAGTCATATTTGCGCGCGCGCACACACACACACACACACACACACACACACACACACACACACACACACACACACACACACACACACACACACACACACACACACACACACACACACACACACATTAATGACATTATTTGTCTTAATGTAGTATTTTGATAGAAATAAACTTTTTCAGGATAAAACTGTGGCATGTAGATCAAGAACAGCAGAGTACTAGTGCAGCATACAGCATAGCAAACTGATATTGCAACAGAGGAAGGCATGGCATGGCATTGTGCAACATGGTGGGAAGTCAAGAGAACAGGATGCTGATGCTGGCTTTAGCACGACAGAACAACATGGCAGGGTGTCGGATGTTGTTAAGTCAAGAGTAGAATAGAATGCTGATGAATTGTATAGCAGAGCAGACTAGCAACAGAACAAGGCATGACTGTAATGGCAAGTCAAGAACAGAGAGTGCATCATTGCAGTGTCATGGAATCTTACACAGGTATTGTCAGCTGATATACAACATGACCTCAAAGTCCTGTACGTTTGTCATAGTTATTCAGATATCACCATTGCCTGAAAAGAAAAGCAAAAACAGTTAACTTTTAAAAATCTTTTAAGGTATACTTTCATCCTAAACAAAGGAATGCATCAGTATACTCAGCCATTTACAAACCACACTTTTTTTAAACCCAGCAGGACTTAATAGACATACTGTACCTCGTTTGGTTTTTAATTGCTCCAGCATACTTATATACGTCGGCCTTGGTCCCTAAATGCCTGCTCTCCATGTTGCTCGATCTCTGGCAGCCTCCCTATTCAGTCTCTTATCCCTGAGGTCACTATGACCTCGTCCCAGCTCTTTTTCGGTCTTTTTCTCACAGCCCGACCCTTGATGTTAAAACTTGTCACCTTCTGCACCCAATTGTCATGCTCCATCCTCTCCACATGCCCAAACCATCTCAATCTACCCCTCGTCATCACAACACTCCAGTCCCAGGAGGGTGGAATGATGATGATAAGGGGGATAGATGATGATGGGAGGAGGAGGGACAGGGGATAATGATGGAAAGGGGAGAAAGATGATGATGATGGGAGGAGGAGAATGATGATGATGATGGGAGAGGGAGAGGGAGAAAGATGATGATGGGAGGGAAGAGAGATGATAATGGTGATGACAACAATGTTGTTAATGGGAGGGTGGAAAGATGATGATGGGTAGAGGATGATAATGGTGGTGAATGGGAGGTAAGACGATGATGATGATGGGGTGGAAAAATGATGGTGGTGATGACAACGATGATAATGATTTCTCTAGTTCACAAATTGACAGCAAGGACGTACAAAGTGTTCGCGAGGCCCTATGATGATGATGATGATAATGACGACAATGAATATAACAATGATATTAATGATTTCTTTGGTACACAGATTGACAGTATGGATGCACCGTGTTCGCGAGGCTTAACATCACTTCAACCACCTGTGCAATCTCTGACAAAGGCCCCCTAGTGTTGGAAACAGCCACCTATCCATACCACAGCCACTCCATCTCCAATCCCACCACATCTCACCACACCTGAGATGAAATTGAGGAGGTGTGGCAGATGCAAGATATAATTATGACTGGATTAGTGAAGGTATGTTGAAATTGGTTAAGTTCTTATTTATTTAGGCAGACTTTGGGTAGTTTGCCCCCCCCCCTGCCCTCTCTCTCTCTCTCTCTCTCTCTCTCTCTCTCTCCCTCCCCCTCCCCCTCCCTCCCTCCCTCCCTCCCTCCCTCCCTCCCTTCACTGACCCAGGGAAACTAAATCATAATTCCCGGGGAGATGGTGTATCCGGATTAGCCCCACAGTCAAAGCCAACTGCAGATCAAATTAAAGTATTATCATTCAATGCTCGCAGTCTTAGAAACAAGTTTAACGAACTCAAAATCCTTCTAAGTGTCGAAGAATTTCATATAATTGCCGTAACAGAATCGCATCTTGATATAGGTAATAGAGATTTATTATCTGAATACCAGTTAGACTCGTATAAATTTTATTATAAATGCAGAGAAAATAGATGCCTAGGAGGTGGTGTTGGGATATATGTAAAAAATCACTTAAACCCAACAGAGGTAACCTTAAGTGGACTGAACACTGACCTGGTCTGTGTCAAATTACGTTTAAAGTATATGAATATAAATATTGTTACAGTCTACCGTCGTCCTGCTCATACTCCAGAGGAAGACGCAGAACTATATAGTACCTTGCAGGAAGTTCTCGATGGGGACAAAACGTTGATTACCGGCGACTTCAACCTGCTGTCAGTAAATTGGAATACAGTTACTGGTAGCAGTAATAATGACAAAAGGATGACGGATTTCATTAAGAATAACTTTTTATTTCAATGTGTCACGGAACCGACAAGACAGGGCAATATCTTAGATCTTGTTATCACTACGATTGAAGATATGGTCTCAAGCCTCACTGTGGGTGAACATCTAGCATCTAGCAATCATAATCTCATAATATTTTCCATGAACCTCTCACATAATGAATGCACAAGTAAAACTAAGATGCCGGAGTATAAAAACGCAGATTTTAACAGCCTAAGAGACGCCCTGAGTACATTAGTTGAACACATAGAAAGAATTAATGATGTAAATGAAATGTGAGCAGAATTTAAGCACGTATTCATGACCGCTCAAAACAAGTACGTGCCAATGAAATCTAGACAAACCAAGGGTAGAAACAAACCAGCGTGGTTTAATGCCGATATTAGCAGAGCAGTTAAAGAAAGAAACCGTCTCCACACCTTGCTTAAAAGTCACACTAGTGAATTTGTCACAAGGCAATATATCAGTGGTAGAAGAAAAGTTAAAAAAACTCATTAGAACAGCTAAACGACAATTTGAAATTGATATAGCAAAAACAAGTTCTACGGATCCTAAGCTTTTTTACGGATACATTAATGGCAACAAGAGACTCAAGGCGTGCGTTGGTCCACTTATCAGCGACGAGGGTGCTCTTATCTCGGACGATCAGGAAATTGCCTCTGCTTTAAATAAGTTTTTCAGTTCAGTTTTCACAGTAGACGCCAATGACACCATCGAAGAGCATCAAATGTCAATCCAAAACGCACTAAGTGATATGCATATTAGCAGTAATGAAGTGAGAGATAAACTTAATAAAATGAACAGTAATAAGACTACTGGCCTAGACAATTTCTACCCTAAAATACTGAACAATGTGGTGGACGTAATATGCAGTCCTCTAACATGTATCTTTAACAAGTCCCCACAACAAGGAAAGGTTCCAGCAGACTGGAGACTGGCTAATGTGACTCCTATATATAAAAAGGTCAGTGGAGATCAACCAGGTACTTATAGACCAATTAGCCTAACCTCTGTCTTGGGAAAGATCCTCGAATCATTAAGTAGAGATAGGATAGTTGAGTTCCTAGAAACCAATAACGTAATTAGGAACAGCCAGCATGGCTTTAGAACACAGAGATCATGCGTGACAAATTTAATTGAGTTTTACGATACACTTTTTAAAATGAATGATTGTACCAGGTCACTTGATATAATCTACTTAGACTTCCAGAAAGCCTTTGACAAAGTGCTGCATGATAAACTAATGACAAAAGTATGATCACTTGGAATTGACAGAAATATTCATAGGTGGATACGTTGTTGGTTAAGTGAGAGAAAGCAACGAGTCGTTATAAATGGAGTTGGGTCAGACTGGGCTCTAGTGACCAGTGGTGTTCCTCAGGGATCGGTGTTGGGACCAGTCCTATTTATTATGTATATTAAAGATATCGATGTTGGCCTAAACAACTTCATTTCTAAATTTGCGGACGACACAAAAATCGGCAACACTATATTAACTGAAGAAGACAGAATTAGCCTTCAAAAAGACCTTAACAAAATTGTCAGCTGGTCAGAAAAATGGCAAATGCCATTCAATGTAAGTAAATGTCAGGTACTGCAATGTGGGAAGAAAAACAAAAGGTATGATTACGAAATGAAGGGCCAAATCATTAGCAAGTCCTCATTAGTTAAAGATCTAGGCGTACTAATTTCAGACGATCTGAAATGTTCGAATCAATGTATCTCTACCGCCAATAAAGCCAACAGGGCCCTGGGCTTCATCAAAAGACATTTTACATATAAAAGCAAAGGTATTGTAATCCCACTATACAAAAGCATAGTCAGGCCACACTTAGAGTTTGCAGTGCAATTTTGGGCTCCTCACCTAATTAAAGATATAGAAATACTGGAAGTTGTCCAGCATAGGGCTACCAAGGTAATCCTGTCCCTTAGGAATAAACCATACCTCGAGAGACTCAGGGAATTAAACCTATTCTCTCTTAGAAAACGGAGACTCAGGGGACAGCTGATTGAATGTTTTAAAATTCTAAAAGGCTTTAGCAATACTGATTCAAGCAAGCTATTCACAGTGATTGCCGAGACTGTAACTCGAGGAAATGGTATGAAGTTGCAAGCAAGGAGGGCTAATCTTGATACAGCCAAAAACTT
Source organism: Coenobita brevimanus (assembly GCF_032717465.1). Lineage (NCBI taxonomy): Eukaryota > Metazoa > Arthropoda > Malacostraca > Decapoda > Coenobitidae > Coenobita > Coenobita brevimanus. The sequence goes on along the minus strand of NC_137049.1, from coordinate 21,461,816 downwards.
CTTCACTTACTCTGTTGTAAGTGAATGGAATAAACTCCCTGGGAATGTGATTGAGAGTGGTACTATAAATATATTTAAATGGACATGAATCTCGACGCAATTGGTATCGTTTAGTTAGGCTGGAACAATTATTGCATATTCGCGTCTGCAGTCATCTGTCTATTAGACACAGACAGTATTTTATGGTATATATATATAATAGATAAACACTCTATTCATCCTTTTATATATATAAAAAAAAAAAATTGCATACATAAAGTATGTGGCTGTATGCACAAATTTTCCTTTTCAATATTATTCTGCTTTCTGCCGATCCTATAAAATTCCTTCAGGTTTTTCATTCCTGCAAGGTATTACTTCTCTTGTTTCCTGTACGGCAAATGCCGGAGGGTCTGGAGGGTGGGGGAGAGAGCCTTCTGCTGTGCTATCCTTTTCTCCTGCTCCTATGCACTGTATTAGTATTAAGGCATATTAGTATTAAGGCCGGACCACCTCGTAGGGACCGTAAGGTCTGTGTGGTCTGTGTATCTATGTAACTCTATGTAACTCATTTTAGGTGAGGAGAAGGTCTGGATGATGATGATGGTGATGGTAATGACAGCAGTGATGTTTTTTTTTTTTGTGTTAGGAAAGAAAAAAGTGGATGAATGAATGAATGACAGAGAGAGAGAGAGAGAGAGGCTGATGATTCTACAAGAAATGGTTATAATTAGTGTTACAAAAATGATTATAATTAGTGCCCATGGAGGTGTCCAGATTCCGGAAGCTGGAATGATGTATGAATGAGTGTGTGACCCATTTAACCATGCAGACTTATGGTTAGCTTCTGTCAGGATTTATTTTCTTGCATTACCTCACTCCATTTTTTGGTGAGAAAAGAGGGGATGATGATGATGATCAATCAGTGTAGAGTCACCCAGAGGAGAAATTTAAAAAGTTTTATTTTAGTAAATACTGTATTGATAACTGATGTGATTGTTGGTTGATTCAGGAAGAACTCATTTATCATTATCATCTACATGTCATCATGGTGCTAATTAATGACCAGAAAGTATTTAACTGATAATTACAAGGCAGAAAAAGTATCAGAACGTGATTATGGCGTTTCTGTCCAGTGTAAATCATACGTCTGGCAGTTTGACTTGTTTATCGTCGTTATTCTATAGTTATGGTTTACTGAGGTGATACTAATTTATTAATAACTATTTATCGTACATGTGATTGCAGAAAAATATCGTAGAACTAGAATACGGCATTCTAGCAAATTTAAAATATGCGTCTGGCAGTTTTTGTTTATCGTCGTTATTCTTAGTAATTGCTTAATGGGGTGCTACTAAATGGTTATATACTTTAATTAGAATTTAGAAGAAGAATCATGAAACGATAATATCGCGTTTTGTCAAATTTAAATCGTACCTCAGGCAGTTAAACTAGTTAATTGTTGTTAGTTATGGTGTACTAAGGAGCTACTAAATGACCAATTACTGTACTACCTATCCTATATAGCCTGTAATTCGCACCCCCCCCCCCCCCCAAAAAAAAAAAAAAAAAAGTTTAATAAAAGGCTATTATGTTTTTATCACATTTTAATCATATGCTTGCCAGGTTGATGATACTGGATGTCACTCTTCAGTGTGCAGTGCTTGTCGCCATTCGACTCACCAGCTACGTCAGTCCCTTTACTCTGGGCGAGAGAGGACATTACACCGGGCTTGCTTTGTCCGGTAAGTTTGCAAAGTTTTTCCATAATTATATTCTAGAATGAAATACCATTTAATACAGTACTTTTTATTGAAACCAAGGCTAGAGTTAAGTAGGATTATCCTTATTTTAAGCTATAATTTGGGAATTAGGCATACTTTCTCCTTGTTTACCAATGTGGCTTTGTGAGTCTGATTTGTTACTTTTTATTTTCTTTAATATTCCTCAGTAGGCCGTTATTATTAATTCGCCAGAGTACCGTGGTAGTCTAGGGATTAATGAAGGCCATATTTAATCCCTCTACTTCGAAATCTGAGCCAAATGAAATCACAGTGGTTAAAATAGTTTAATGGTATGCCCATGGTTTTAAGCATCTTAGCGCCATCAGGTTAGTGATTTATTTCAGGCCCCACAACCCCACATTTCCTTAGCCTGTTGCCTGCATTTCCCCACATTTCCTTAGTCTGTTACCTGCATTTCCCCACATTTCCTAAGCCTGTTACCTGTATTTCCCCACATTTCCTCAGCCCATTACATTCATTTGCCCACATTTCCTTAGCCTGTTACCTGCATTTCCCAACATTTCCTAAGTGTTACCTGCATTTCCCCACATTTATTTAGCCTGTTACCTGCATTTCCCCACATTTCCTTAACCTGTTAACTTCCTTTCCCCACATTTCCTTAACCTGTTAACTTCATTTCCCCACATTTCCTTAACCTGTTAACTTCATTTCCCCACATTTCCTTAACCTGTTAACTTCATTTCCCCACATTTCCTTAACCTGTTAACTTCACTTCCCTAGTTTATTTGCATCAACCAACCCAAAAAATCACCCAAATATACCCAACATAACTTGCTAAATTAATATAACCCTTTTTCTTATATATACAGTAGTAATTGTCTTGTAACATCCTAGCCAGATTTTATGCTCTCTAGATGAAATGAGAATTTATTTTTTCTGCAGGTGAGATTGGGGTAGGTTGTGCATTTTTAAGTAAATGGACGTTTTTTTGTAATACTGTACTCCCGAAATAAAAATTTATATTGAATTTTCGAAATGTGATGGTGGGCAGCAGGCCGCGTACAATGCTTGGAAGGGATGAGAGAGGGGGATATGAAAACTGGGTGAGTGTAACCATCCACTCATTTGATCTGGCTATGAGTAGAAAATGGTTTGAGGCATATAACTAGAAACCATCCACTCACAAACTGTTCACTCACTTGATGTAGTAATATCAGAGGGGAAATGACCTTGAAAAGCCTTACTTGAAAACTTAACAAGCATTAATGGTTTCCCATGGACAGGATGTTAAAATAACTGGCAGAATTAGTAAACCTTTTGATATATATGGGTGTGGTGCAAATTTCATGCTCTTGTCACCACATGACACAGGCTGCATCTGAGCATTTTTCAACTGCTCATTACCATTTGATGCTGGATACGTCAAACAAAATGGACTGGTTTTGAGATGATTTTATGTCCATTTTTGGGTGAGAACAAAGCACTGCTCGTGTTTCCGTGTATCCTTCTGCCACACTTAACCCACCCCGTACGCAGAGTTGCCCCACTGCCATAGTCATTGTGCTACGAACCTTGCTCGAGGGTAAGATAATTTCCTTTCGCGCTTCATAAAATTTGCCGTTATTGACCTACAGTAATTCTTTCTACAGTACACCAAGATATAGCCAAATCTGCTCCCTATAACTTTTCCTCAGTAACATTTACCATAAATTTTATATTTCTGAGATACTGAAAAAAATAAGTATAAAAATAAATAAATTTGGGCATAATTCACATTTGGCTGATCTCTTTTACAACACCATAAGCAGGTGCATTAATTCAGCATTACAGTGAAAAAAAAAAACAATTAACGAAGCATAAATAAGGGTGTGGGGATAAATTTGTCTCTTGAACTGTTGAGTGCGGGGGAATAGCGCAGCGACGGTGGGCGAAGGGGGGTCTCCCAGTGTGTGGCCTTGGGCACCCAGGACTGTGGCTCAAGTACTCGCTTGTGGTTGGATGCAGCCTGTGTCAGTTGGTAACAAGAGGGTTAATAACCTCCCAATAGTCTATCCATCCATCCATCCAACCATCATCTGATCCTATGTTGCCCCATGAGGAGCGTAGGAGCCCGGGGCTTGGTAAGTTGGTCCTGACATTTAAGATGAGATTGACCAGCCTCATTCATCGCTGAGTGGCATTACGTGGGCAGTAAACCCCAACCATCCCTTGGATATAAACCTGCACCGACTCAATCTGATTGGAACCCCCTTAATTACCTACTAAACCACCATGCGCAGTCATTTGGTTATATGGTTACCACCCAGCATAGTTAATGGTTTCCTGGTGTACAGGAAAACATTTTGCTTGTCACTTAGTGTACAGTCACCCATAGGCAGAAGGAAACGAGAAGAAAGAAGAGGGAATGTAAAGTCATCCATAGACAGAAGGAAGAGGAAAGAATGAAGGAGAGACGAGGAAGAGAGGAAAGGGCAGACACCCAAAGCAGCACTACATCGAGTGGATGGTGAGCACCCCCATCTAACACAGCAATAAAAAATTGTTTAGTAAGATTTATAACAATGTCTCTGTCCGAACTTGTTATGGGGTATAAATTTTTTTTTTACCGTGATAAAGTGATTGACAAATACTGTATCATTAATAATGGATTTTTTACAGCACTGGATGTACTAATGTCTGAGCGTTAATAATGAACATAGAAAGTTTAAGCAGCCATTACCGTTTTTCTGTGGACTGGAAGCTAAACCATGCCAAACCAGAAAATTACCTCAATAGTCCCTAGAAACAAAAAAAAAAATAAATAAATATCTGTAACAATGTTTGAACTTAGACTGTGGGGATATAACTGGAATTGATTGTGACTATTGTGATTGATTTACTATGATGAGTGATCATTATAACAATAGAGGTATTTTTATTTACAGCCTAGGGGTCCCAAGAAGTCGCAGAATGCCTAATAGAGCCAGAGAAAATCGACACTGGAAGGTGATGTTCTCCTGACCACAATATCAAGACCCAGTTGTAAGATGGGCACAAGTCTCAATATCGGTGTCTCGTTTGAACCGCAATTTAGCCACAACTGCAAGAGTTACCTGCTTCGTGTAAGGGGCACATGAAGCGAAGGAGTATTGAGTAAAGGAAGGAGTTTTAGGCAAGGCTGTGACCTGAGGAGTTCCTGGAAGAGATGGGAAGTTTCTTGGGAAACTTGGGACCTTGTTTGTGGATGGATTGTTTGAGGTGAGGTTTAGTAGTTGGGGATTTTCTTTATGTACCCATAGTTGATCATTTATGAACATTGTAGTTTAAAAAACACACGTGCTGGAAGTGTTAAGAAGATTATCACGCTTGATTCATAGTTAAGAAAATACTTAAACTAGGTTAGCAGAGAAAATGCACACGATCCGGAGTGTTAAATCCTGTACTCTGAATTCTACTCAATTTGTAGGAGAGTATTTTTTTTGCGCCACACTGTAACTTGGCGTAAAATAAGGTTTAATCTTTTTATTTTTCTCGGACTTGAGAATTGAGAATTAATTTTCATTCTAACTCCCTCCCTCCCTTTTTCTTTTACCAGCTGAAGAGATTTACTTTACTACAACTTTAACTTTGTCTAAAATTCCCAGCTGTTTTATTTGCAGCTTTAATTTGACTTTAAAAATCCATCTCTTAGTATTTTCACTTCAGATTCTCACATCCTATACTCCTTAACTAGGCCTAAAACTACCACCTGTCTTGAAAGCCAGATTGTAACCTTACCCCATGTGCTGGTGTGAGGTGAGATATTTATAGTGTTCCTCCTCGTAACATAGGGTTTGGGTGGAGTCACCCCCTCCCTACACTATTGCCATGTTTCCTAACCCTACGATGTATAACGCCTGTGGTTTGTGTAGTAGGAATGATACATAAACATAACTCATACTAATATAACTGTAATGAAAGTGCTGACATGTATCAAGGAAGAATAAAACTATTCTGCATACTATATTATACGATAATAGAGAAACGTGGCATAAAAATTTGGCAGTGTTGCTCTAAAAATATTCTAATTATTATTTACTTCCCCAACACTTCTAACATTGCTAATTAATTTAGCAAGTATAATTGCAAGAAAATTTGAAGGGATAAAAGTGGGAAGAGGCGATCCTTTCATAATTAAAATAAATATATCAAACAGCTCTGGGGTGGCAACACTCACGCGACACGTGTTTGTGTGTACGCTGTGGGAGGTCATCAACCCCCTACAGGATTTAGGCCTATTGGGGAAACCTCTATAAAAAAAACGCGCCGTGACTTTTACCTCAAGGGTGGTGCGGAAATAAAGTCAAAATTATAATCCATACATAAAAATGGAAGTAAAAAACCATGGATGACACATAACAAAATCTAGCGAGAGAGAGAGAGAGAAATAATAATAATAATAATAATAATAATAAAACTTTATTTCCACTAAACAGTGGGTATTCTTATACATTATACAGTAGTACAGCATACAGTATGAAAGTTCTATACACAATATAATACAAGTTGATACATATGGTGGAGAATAGTGACAGAGAGGTAAATGGTTTAAAAGGTGTGGGGACACTTAGGTTAAAAATAGATCAATTAAGGGATTTAGGAACGAAGGCAGTGGGAAGGATTAAGACAGATGGGATTGTAAGATTAGGGAGTTTGAGCAATAGGGTAGAATGTATGCTCTCAATAAAAGTATAGCAATTATCAACGGCTAATTATTATACAGGTGTTGATGGTGGGGGTCTATATTTATAGGAGGTGTTGGTGGTGGAGGTATAGCGGGTGTTGTTGATGGGGGTGTTGTTGGGGGTAGGGGTATAGGGGGTGTTGGTGGCAGGGGTATAGGGGGTATTAGAAAAACGGAGATCACAAGAGGGAAACAGTGTCAAGGTCATCGCTGATGGAGAGGTCAGCTCGGAAACGTGGCAACAGTGCAGGGAGGGGGTGACTCCACCAAAACCCTACGTTTCGATCTGTCAGACTATAGTGTTAATAATTTTTCTTTACAGTCTCTATGTATGTGTGGGGCAGTGATATTTGTTGTATCATTTTCTTGGCAGTGTGGAGTAGGGATGATTTTTGTTGTAGTGTTTGTTTTTTGCAGTGTTGGGTGTTGATATTAACTGTAGCATTGTCTCAATTATTTTGCAGTGTGGATGCAGGTGCAGTGTGGCTAAACCCCTGCGTGATCCATGGGGCAGGGCTGACAACACCTCTGCCTGCTTGACCCTGGCTGGCTGCCTGAAGGCTGCATGACCTAGGACTAACGAGGTGGAGAAGGAGTGGAGTGGGTACCAGCGGTGGCCAGAGGGGGTGTGGTTGGGGAGGTGGGTATCCGGTGCCTGGCTCCGTGTGATCCTCCAAATAATCCTGTACACCCAACACTCCACCATCCATGCCAGTCGTCAAGCGTTGACCATGGGATAGAAAGGTGAGTCTGTGGTCCTTATTGTAGTTTGTAAAGCTCCCTGATGCCTCTTCCATAGTAATTTGTTCAGCTTATTACTCCTTGCCGTTTTATAAATTACAATGATCTTTATTCGTGTTGGTTAAGCCAGCTCCCTAACACTCAACACAGATACACATAGTTTCCTATGCAGACGACACAACACTTATATGTACACACAGAAATGCAAACACAGCCACACACATCCTCCAGCCTTACCTTAGCACACTAAAAACATGGTTCACCATAACCAAACTCAATATAGCCCCAGGCAAATCTACAGTGACTCTTCTCACAAACTGGACAGCAGAACACACACACACACACACACACACACACACACACACACACACACACACACACACGCACACATGCACACACACACACACACACACACATGCACACACACACACACGAGAGAGAGTGAAAGGGCGTATAATAATTACAAACAGGCAAGAAACGATTCATACCACGTTGAGTACACCGCTTCCCGTCCGATCAGCGAAGTTAAGCAACGTTGGGTCTGGTTAGTACTTGGATGGGTGATGGCCTGGGAACACCAGATGCTGTTGGCATCCCTACGTGTCAAGTGGGGTTGGTGGAGGGTTAGTGCCCCTCCCTGTAAAACAATTAACTCTAAGCCATTGGCCACCCCGTTTGGGATACATGGCGTCTGGCAATGAATGGATGAAAAGAAACGATTATACAAGAATAAGGAGGGAAGCCCAAAAACAGTTTGAGGAGGATATAATAAATAGAAGTAGTGATCAACCAAAGCTGTTTTACAGCTACATCAGGAGCAAAACCAAAGTAAAAGATACAATACGCAAGAGGGAATCACTTATACACAAGAGAAAGATATTTGTGAAGCCCTAAATAAGATTTTCCAATTGTTTTTTACAGAACAAAAAAATTTTGAGATGGACTATGTGGAACATGCATGTCCACACATACTACCAGATATACAAATAGCAGAAAAACTAATACAGGTGGAGTTAAGTAAATTAGACAGAGGAAAAGCAAGTGGTCCTGATGAAATTTCATGTTGGGTACTACGAGAATGTGCAAAGGAGTTAAGTAAACCATTATTTTTAATTTTCAGGAAATCCTTGAGTCAGGGTAAACTACCTGATATTTGGAAGAAAGCAAATATTGTCCCCTTATTCAAGAAAGGAAATAGACAAAATCCACTCAGCTACCGAACAGTATCACTGACCAGTGTTGTAAGCAAGGTATTAGAAAAGCTTATAAGAAAAGCTTGGGTAAATCATCTAGAAGAACGCAGTATGATAACAGAAAGACAGTTTGGTTTCAGAAAAGGAAAATCATGTGTTACTAATCTGTGGAGCTACTATGACAGAGTAACAAACACAATACAGGAAAGAGAAGGATGGGTGGACAGTATCTATTTAGATTTCAAGAAAGCTTTTGACACAGTACCACACCAAAGACTTTTATGGAAACTGTACCATCAAGGAGGAATTCGAGGCAAACTGTTTTGTTGGATGCAAGATTTTCTCATAAAAAGAGAAATGAGAACAGTACTAAAAGGAAACTACTCATCATGTAAAGAAGTGACTAGTGGAGTACCACAGGGTTCAGTGCTGGTACCAATCATGTTTTTAGTGTATATAAATGATATAAACAGTAACACTGGAAATGAGAGTTATCTGAATATGTTTGCAGATGATGCAAAAATACAAAGGAGAATTACTAACACAGACTCTTGTAAAGAGCTACAAGAAGAATTAAATAAACTTCATGAATGGAGTAATACATGGCAAATGGAATTCAATGTGGACAAATGTCATGTAATCAAGTTTGGTAAAAGTGGAAAAAGACCTGATTGGGATTATAAGTTAGGAAATAAAACCCTATACACATCAGAAAGGGAGAAGGACCTAGGTGTGATTATCAATAACAGACTATTTCCGGCTGACCACATCAGCGAGAAGGTATGGAACATGTATACGCTGCTTTCAAATATGAGAATAGCATTCACATACATAAATGAAGACATGCTAAGAAGGATAATAACATCATTCATTAGACCAACCCTGGAATATGCATCAGTAGTCTGGAGGCCTCATCTAAAAAAACACATAGACAAGATTGAAAAAGTTCAAAGGGCCACTACAAGATGGATACCAAGCTTAAGGGACCTAAGCTACGAAGAAGGACTAAATAAACTGAATCTACCAACACTACAGGAGAGAAGGAAAAGAGGTGACATGATAATGCTATATAAGTACGTATGGGAAAGCATCAGCAAGAGGACACTGCAAAAAACTGCATAAGAAGAGAGGTGATAAAGACGTAAGGAAATTCAGTTTCCCAAACAGAGCAATTGATCAATGGAATGCACTACCGAATGAAATAGTGTGTGCCAAAACAATTCACAAATTTAAGAATATGTACGATAAATATGGTTTAAGACATGGGACAGTACGAGCTTGACTCCATTCCTGTAAAGATACAGTTAGGTAAGAACACACACACACACACACACAGGGATTCAATCTAGGTGGACGTGTGACACCGGCGCTCCGTATCAAATCATCACGGCCAGTGGCATTACCTAAATAGTATCTTTGTATGAGTCAAGCTCAGTACCAGGTTTGACTAAATGATTGTTCATTATAAAAAGGAAAAAAATAATAAGTTTCAACAAGACTTGTAAAAACAGGAAATAGAACCAAGACGAAAGAATACGCTGAGTCATCTCTGAGGTTTGTTTACAACAAGACGGAGATTGTAAGTATGTGCTTTGCACTTTAAGTATTGCAAAATGGATACATACTTCAGTAAAACAAATTTGGAAAAGAAAAGGGATAAAGGTAAAAAGCAAAATGATGATTTCTACCAAGAAGTGGTTGAAGTAGAGACCCACAATAGACTGGTTGAACGTGTAAACAAACTAGAAATGGCTTTCAAAAATGAAATTGATGAAATAAAGAAGCAGATGCACATGCAAAAGGAAGAAATAGAAAAACTAGGAAGGGAGGCCAATAAGAAAGACACAACCATCAGTGAACTAACCGTGGAATTGAGTACACTTAGGAAGAAAACTAGTGAAATGGCAAGTACAGTAGTCAATCACGAGAGTGTTATGGAAGAGTTCAAAAATGACACAGAGACAATTAGGCAAGTTATCAGTCTTATTGACCAGAGCAGTGATATTGAGGAGAAAATAACACAAGTAAATGAAGCTGTGCAAAGCGACAAAAATGATGTAGAATCCACGTATGCAGAAATGGTGAAAGTAAAGAAAGACTTAGAAACAAGGGTGGAGGAAAAAAGCAGTAAAAAGGAGGTGAAAAGAATAATCCAAAACAATCCAAAGTTAGTCAGAGATTCAGTAGAGATAAACAAATCAATAGTAATCACTGGTATAGAAGAGGATGAAGTTAAAAACAAGATCACAAGAGACAAAAAGGAGATGGCAAATGTAATGAGCTTACTGAAAGAAGTATCAGAGGAAATCTGTAGTAAAGACATAGAGGAACACAAAAGGTTAGGGAAAGCAAGACAAGACCTCTAAAAGTGACTTTCCAGAGTGTAAACACTTTGGAAGAGATACTAAAAAATGCAAAGAATCTTAAGGAAAAAGAGGAGTTCAAAAATGTATGGATAAAAAGATGCCTAACACAAGAGGAACTGGAATTACTGAAAGAGAAAATGGAGGAAGCAAAAACAAAAAATGATGGAAGCTCAGAAGAGAACAAGAAGAAATTTTTTTTACAAAGTAATAGGATTGCAGGTACGAAAGTGGTACACAAACAGGATGGAAGAAAAAGGAGGAAGGTAGTAGAACCATGTCATGACAAGTATATAAACAAGATGATAAAGTTGATATACTCAAATGTGGATGGAATGGTATCTAAATTACTAGAGATGAATGATTATGTCAGAGAAAATGAACCACAAATAATATGCCTAACTGAAACAAAATTAATACCAAGGATATCAAATGACATACTAAACTTAGAGGAATTCAGTATATGGAGAAGAGAGAGAGATTTAAAAAAAGGAGGAGGAATTATAATATTAACTAAGAAAAATCTGAAAGTCAAGGAAATAAAACTAGATATACCATCACAAGTAGAACTGATTGCAGTAGAGATCGACACATCTGAAGGTAAAGTAATTGTAGCCAATTTGTACATGCCACCCAGATCAAACACATGGGAAAGAGACGAATATGAGGACCTGGCAGAGAGTACAATTCAGAGTATAAGATCATTGCTACATAAAATGGAAGAGAAATCGGAAAGAATTATACTAACTGGGGACTTCAATACAAATATAAATTGGAATACTCTAGATATAAATAGCCAAGAAAGCTGTTGGGACCAAAAGCTCCTGGATCTCGTACAAGAGTTTTTCTTAATGCAACATGTGAGGGAAACCACCAGAAAAAGAGGACTTGATGTACCTTCAGTGCTAGATCTAATATATACAAGGCAAGAAAATGATACTGACAGTTTAATATATCACCCTCCACTCGGCAAAAGCGATCATGCAGTACTAAATTATAACTTCAGGATAGCATATGACATAGTAAACAGCAATGATACTTACAAAAAGAGCCTAAACTATAAAAAGGGAAATTATCAAGACCTAAAGAAGTATTTCTTAGAAGTTGATTGGGAAAATGAGCTTAGAGGACAAGATTTAAATGCTGTATATAAAAAATTTTGTGAATATTATGAAATAGGAGTCCAGAAGTACATCCCAAAGCACAAAGAAGCAGATAAGAAAATACAGAAATGGTTCAATACAGAATGTAAAAAATCAAAAGAAAGAAGAGATTTGTTGTGGAATAGATACAGAAGACACAATAGTGAAAGGGCGTACAATAATTACAAACAGGCAAGAAACGACTATACAAGAATAAGGAGGGAAGCCCAAAAACAGTTTGAGGAGGATATAATAAATAAAAGTAGTGATCAACCAAAGCTGTTTTACAGCTATATCAGAAACAAAACTAAAGTAAAAGATATAATACAATCCATTACGGACGAGGGAATCACTTATACACAAGAGAAAGATATTTGTGAAGCACTAAATAAGAATTTCCAATTAGTTTTTACAGAAGAAAAAATTTTGAGAGGGACTATGTGGAACACGCATGTCCACACATAATACCAGATATACAAATAGCAGAAAAACTAATACAGGAGGAGTTAAGTAGATTAGACAGAGGAAAAGCAAGTGGTCCTGATGAAATTTCATGTTGGGTATTACGAGAATGTGCAAAGGAGTTAAGTAAACCATTATTTTTAATTTTCAAGAAATCCTTGAGTCAAGGTAAACTACCTGATATTTGGAAAAAAGCAAATATTGTCCCCTTATTCAAGAAAGGAAATAGACAAAATCCACTCAACTACCGACCAGTATCACTGACCAGTGTTGTAAGCAAGGTATTAGAAAAACTTATAAGAAAAGCTTGGGTAAATCATCTAGAAGAACACAGTATGATAACAGAAAGACAGTTTGATTTCAGAAAAGGAAAATCATGTGTTACTAATCTGTGGAGCTACTGTGACAGAGTAACAAACACAATACAGGAAAGGGAAGGATGGGTGGACAGTATCTATTTAGATTTCAAGAAAGCTTTTGACACAGTACCACACCAAAGACTTTTATGGAAACTGTACCATCAAGGAGGAATTCGAGGCAAACTGTTTTGTTGGATGCAAGACTTTCTCATAAAAAGAGAAATGAGGACAGTACTAAGAGGAAACTACTCATCATGGAAAGAAGTGACTAGTGGAGTACCACAGGGTTCAGTGCTGGCACCAATCATGTTTTTAGTGTATATAAATGATATAAACAGTAACACTGGAAATGAGAGCTATCTAAATGTGTTTGCAGATGATGCAAAAATACAAAGGAGAATTACTAACACAGACTCTTGTAAAGAGCTACAAGAAGAATTAAATAAACTTCATGAATGGAGTAGTACATGGCAAATGGAATTCAATGTGGACAAGTGTCATGTAATCAAGTTTGGTAAAAGTGGAAAAAGACCTGATTGGGATTATAAGTTAGGAAATAAAACCCTATACACATCAGAAAGAGAGAAAGACCTAGGTGTGATTATCAATAACAGACTATCTCCGGCTGACCACATCAGCGAGAAGGTACGGAACATGTATACACTGCTTGCAAATATGAGAATAGCATTCACATACATAAATGAAGACATGCTAAGAAGGATAATAACATCATTCATTAGACCAACCCTGGAATATGCATCAGTAGTCTGGAGTCCTCATCTCAAAAAGCACATAGACAAGATTGAAAAAGTTCAAAGGGTCGCTACAAGATGGATACCAAGCTTAAGGGACCTAAGCTACGAAGAAAGACTAAATAAACTGAATCTACCAACACTACAGGAGAGAAGGAAAAGAGGTGACATGATAATGCTGTATAAATGCATATCAGGAAAGGAGAAAATAGACATAAATGATTACTTAACATATGGAGAAGCATCAGCAAGAGGACACTGCAAAAAATTGCATAAGAAGAGAGGTGATAAAGACGTAAGGAAATTCAGTTTCCCAAACAGAGCAATTGATCAATGCACTACCGAATGAAATAGTGTGTGCCAAAACAATTCACAAATTTAAGGATATGTACGATAAATATGGTTTAAGACACGGGACAGTACGAGCTTGACTCATTCCTGTAAAGATGCAATTAGGTAAGAACACACACACACACACACACAGTACTTGGTGTAACGTACATAAATGTCAGTTGAACAACATATCACAAACATTAACCTGTAGGAGCCAGGGGTGGATCAACCTATCCACGTCCCAGAACCGGGCTATTTTTTGGAATTTTTATTTTCCCTAAAATATTTTTTTTTCCCATTATAAATCAATCATAACGACAAAAAACACATAAAAAGCGTGTACTTACTTTGTTGCCGGCTTTCAAGGCCACACACTCTCTATTCGGGCCTCCCACCACCCTCCGCCACGCTTCGCTCCTCACAGCTGGGCCGCCCTCCCTCCCCTCCCCCACCCCCACCCCCACCCCCACCCCACGCCACTGCTAGCCAGCATCACCCCTCACACCAGACAGGCCATGACAATACTTTGAGTCAATTTGGCATGCTAAGAAGTTCAAACGCCTGCGGAAAAGGAGAACGTCATGTGACGTGAACCGTCATCTGTCGACTGCAGATCTTATGACGTGAACCGGCGCCTAGGGGTTAATGATAAATTAACACCTTAAGGTCACTTGCCCATACAACTTCTGGACACAACCACCTCCACCACAATATACAAACAATATATGCATTCAGTGATGAATTATGCAAGCCCTGGTTGGGCTTCTAACCTCACTAAAATGCACTACAACACACTACAGACCATACAGAACAAGGCCCTCAAAATAATCACAGGCTGCACAACTACTACACCCACAGACCACCTACACCAAGAAACCAAAGTCCTCAAAGATCATCTAGACATGAGAGGCACCGAAATTCTTGTCGCAGTCCACACACACCCACATCATCCTGTACATTACGTGGCAGCACGACCACACACACCAAGGAACATCAAAACAACACCCAGCACACGATATCATACACAAGTACTGTAATCTCGCCCGACTCAGACCAGCTTCCAGAAGCATATCCATACTCAGATCACTTGCCGCTCCATTCAGTCACTCAGACAACACACAGTTGCATGTACGACCTCCTGACATCCACCCTTCTGAATGCTACCTCCCTTGTGAGGACAGGGTCCACCTGGCCAGGCTGAGATGTGGGCATCATCCAGCCCTCTTATCAGAAGAGGCTGGATGACTCAGTTGCTGATGCCAGTCCATGATGCAACACAGCACCCCATACAATTAAGCACATTGCACACAATCGCATGCATCAACAATGCAACATACACTCCTTGAGATCTCTGTGGAAAAGCCCGGTCTCAGCCGTGGCCTTCCTTAGGGACTCAGGGCAGTTCTGCCAGACTGCCCAGGGAACAACTACTACTATTACTACTACTACACATCTTCCATAGTGATGTGATGCTTATTACACTTGACAATGCATTAAAAACTCAGTTCTGAAAAATCAATAGTGTTCATTATCTTTTAGATGGAGATATTCAGTTTTGAAGCCTATTTCCTGTAGATCAGTGGCAGAATTAGCAAAAATTTTGCAGCATATTTTGTGTTGATCAGTGGCAGAATACAAATACTTTGTGTTAATGTTTAGTTGCTAGCTAATTAGTTGTAGGGGAAGCAGACCTTTGGGATGCGTGTGCCCCTTTATTCCACTATAGTCGTTCTATTTTATGAAGGCAGTTTGGGTGGGGCACCCCGTCTGGGATACATGGCGTCTGGCAATGAATGAATGAATGAATGAAACTACTAATTTTATTTTCTTTATTTTCTCTCTTGTTTTCGACTTTTTTTCAACACCACCTCTGAGGTAAAAGTCTATAGGTGCTTTTTTTTTTTTTATAGCTTCCATGGCGGGAGACTGACCGAGTATGACCCGCTCACGCAGGGCGTCCCTCGTGTCACCACCTGACAATGTCGCAAAAGCAACTCTGACAAGTCTTATGAGATTTATACTATACTATAGCTTTTATATTGAATTCATCTATACAGAGTGTTTAAAATTCATTTATAAGTAGTTACTAGCTTAAAATAGGAGAGTGAGAGAGAGAGAGAGAGAGAGAGGTGAACACAAATAATTACACGTGTGTCGCCGGCGATGTGACAACAGAGCTAACAGTGTGAGGTCCCAAATCGCACCACCCAAACTGCCTTCATAAAATAGAACGACTGTAGCAATGGACTGGCCCCCATGAGCTGTTACTTAAACGCTCGCACATGCAAGCGCTGCCCACCAAACATCTCGAATGGCACACATCCTACATCTCCCTCTCGAGATGGCTTCTCTTGAAGAGAGATGGCAATCTGACATAACAAAAACAGGAAATAAACATAATGGTAACGAGCATAAATCATTTGGGCAAAGCAATTCTTAATGTCACAAAATAAATAGTAATGGTACATAACGAATAGTAAATCTGTGTGATAGAAGTGGCAAAGATTATTGAGGCACAATGTGTTTAATACCAATATATTTAAGCCACATGCAAGACATACTGTATAGAGGCATAGTAGTCCCAAAAATGTAACCAACAGCTGTATGGTATTGGTACATACTATGGTATGTGTAACACAAATCAAACCAAATCATAATACAGGCACAGTAGTACTCAGTATGTACTGGAAATACTTAGCCTAACTTATCAGGTACTTAGTACTTGACAACTGCATGAGTCATTTAACCTAGTGGACCATTATGGTACCCGTCATGGGCGTCCTGGAGCAGCCAAGGGTGGCATAAGAGACTGTGATATGGATGTTGGGTTGGCGGGTGGGGCAGAGGGTGGTGCAGGTGGCTGTGGGGAGTGCACCAGGTGTGTTTGTGGGGGGGGGAGGTGTACAACTGACCCACAGGTGCCATTTGTTCCTGTGTGAGAGGCGGCCACTACCATATAGCCACACTGTGTATTGCCTGTGGTGTAGAACCTCCAACACAATGCCTGTTCTATCCCACAGTTTGAAGGTCTGTTCCAGGCTACAGCAGCACTAATTCCCTGGTGGTGTCAGGATGTGCAGCCATTCTTGGGTCTCGGCTACCTGTTTCTTGTGCCTTTGCAGAGCATGGTGCCAATGCCTATCAACCTGCAGGTGCCACTGGCAGTAGGCACCCCATCCCGGAGCTGCCTCCCAGTGGCCAGTTGGGCGGGGGACTTATTAACCCCAGGGAGAGGGGAGTTCAGGTACTGAAGGAAGGCTAGCAAGACCTTGTCTGTGTTGAGGCTGCCACGCCCAGTGGAACTGTCCCGTATCAACCTTTTGGTGGTCTTTTCGGCTGCCCCTGCACGACCATTTGAATGTTGACACTGGGCGTACAAAAGGTATATGGCCACGCCCCGTTCTCTGAAGCTCAGGGATAAGGAACTAAATAGAGAGGCTGCCAGAGATTAGTGTGGAGAGCCACCATTAGGTGACAGGGCTGATGCATGAAAGCATGTAGGAGCCATTATAAGTGATTAAACTATTGTATTGAGAATAGGGAATTCATGAGTGATATTTGATTGATATCTACTGTTATGATTGGATTTCATGATTTTTATGATAGGATATATGAATTTAATGACTGAATTTTGTTTGATAGAAGTAGTGAATTTCATGATTGATTTTTAATTTTGATAGATTTTCATTTTTTTTTTTTTTTTTTTTTTTTTATGGTGACTGGGTATTATTTTTAAGATTTTCATGGTGGATTTGTTTATTATGATTGAAATTTATTTGTATGATTTTCATGGAGCTTTTATTGACTGAAATTTAATTGAATGATTTTGTGATTTTGATTAATTATACCTGAACAGATAATAAGACAAGCCTCAACTCACAACTAATGTAAAGTTCGTTTTTTCAGAGTGACATTGTCCAAGCTGCCATCGACCCCAAGCCAGACAGTTGTGGCCAAGATCAAATGGGTCACGAATATACGGGTGTCATCGTGTTGGGTGATGCGCTAAGGAGAATTATAAGGTTAGTGCAGTGTGTGTGTGTGTGTTTCCCAGGCTGGAAGTATCACGAGGTTAGTTCATTTTGTGTGTGTGGATAGGTGAGGATTAATAAAGGATAGTTTTGCTTTGTGTGAGAGAGAGAGGTGAGAATTATCAAGGTTCAGTTTTGCATTTACGGGTTGGTGAGAATTATTGTGTGTTTGTACATGCATCTTTTAGTTATATATCATTTCATTAAAGTTGAAATTTCTTGATTTTTCAATATTTGGTGCCAAGAAGCTTTAAATAATTTTCTTATGGTGATTTTTGTGCCACGTTGAGTACACTGCTTCCCGTCCGATCAGCGAAGTTAAGCAACGTTGGGTCTGGTTAGTACTTGGATGGGTGACCGCCTGGGAACACCAGATGCTGTTGGCATCCCTACGTGTCAAGTGGGGTTGGTGGAGGATTAGTGCCCCTCACTGTAAAACAATTAACTCTAAGCCCTTGACCACCCCGTTTGGGATACATGGCGTCTGGCAATGGATGGATGGATGGATTTTTGTTCAGTTATGTCTTATGTGAATGTTTTTGTTTAGTTATTGTGGTTGATTGTGTTTTATGTTTTATGGAATTTTCAAAGTTTTAGGATGTGTTGTGTGTAAATATTGAGAAAAAAGACCATTTGTGTTGTGTGTTTTAGGTGCCAAGAAGCTTTAAATATTTTCCTTGTCATGGTTATAATAGTCAATCGGGGTAAATAAAAACAATGTGCCTTTGCTTCACTGATCCTGTTTCAAAGCAAACTGGCAGACTGGATATCACATGGCAGTGGGTACATAACCTAAAACATGACCTATGAATTAAAATTAAATAACCAGTCAGTGCTGCGATTTTAAAGAATACAGTACGTGGATTTTTTTTTTTTTTTTTTTTTACCCCGGCTATTGGGGAAAGTGAAATCTGTTTTCGTGGTAAAAAAAAAAAATAACAAAAGCTGAAACTAATGGAAATACAGCTTCCAAAAACTAATGAATTTTCGTTAATAATATGTACAACACATTCATACATAACCTATAATTAAACTAAAAAAAATTGACAGCATACATCCAGACTATAGGTACATGATTTCAGTTACAAATCAAGGCTGTACCTCCGCCAACGAAGTTGGAGATTATGTATTCACCTGTTTTT
This sequence comes from Coenobita brevimanus, assembly GCF_032717465.1. Classification (NCBI taxonomy): domain Eukaryota; kingdom Metazoa; phylum Arthropoda; class Malacostraca; order Decapoda; family Coenobitidae; genus Coenobita; species Coenobita brevimanus. The sequence goes on along the minus strand of NC_137049.1, from coordinate 21,442,872 downwards.
GTGTTTCTTGTTTGTATGTTCACACAGTCTTCAAGAGTTCTCAATGAATCTCAATAAAATTTTGTGGAAGGGGGGACCATGGCCCCCCAAAAAGAATTGATTATATTTAGGGGCAGATCATGATCCTGCAATTGCACAGATAGAGGTATGCACTTTATGAGTGCCTTCTTGTCCTTTATATATACTGGTATCTTAATTGTTAGGACTGATTCGTGCAAACGTCACATTCTTCTAATGTTTTGCCTATTTAAGAGAAGAAAATCCGAATCTAACAAAATTTTTTAAGCATTCATGAACTTCTGCTTCTTCAGAAAGATAATTGTAATGCTTTCCATGAAGTTTATCTTAAGTGTGAAGCTTTGGTGGACCTTACACTATTGTTTTGTTGTATATTTTGCATTGTTGTCTTTTATCTCTATTTATTGCCAGACGCCTCAATCCCATTTGGGGTGGCCCCAAACAAAACGCCTCCACGTCACCCTGTCCCCCGCCATTTCACTGCCCTGCCCCCAACTCACACCCCCCTCTCTCATATACCTCTCCACCCCATCCCTCCATCTCATCCTCAGCCTCCCCCTCCCTCTTTCCCCCTCCACCTCACTCACATACACTCTCTTCGTCAGTCTTTCACCCTCCATCCTCTCCACATGGCCAAACCACCTCAGTGTGTTCCTCATAACGCTTCCTATCACATCCACACCACAACGCTCCTTTATATCCTCATTCGTCAGCCTGTCTCTTCATGTGACTCCACAGGCTCCTCTTAAATAGCTCATTTCCACTGCTCTCACTCTTGACTTGTGTCTTTCCAACAACGTCCAAGTTTCACTTCCATACGTTAGAGTTGGTATCACAATATTGTCATGTAGTAACTTTTACACTTCCATGGTCACTTCCCTGTTTCTTATCACTGCTTTCAAAGAACCAGCAACCTTTCTTCCCTGCTGTACCCTTTCAAGCACTTCACCCTCCAAACCTCCATCCTTACTCATCACACTACCCAAGTACTTAAATGTACTCACATTTCCAATTCCTCACCATCCAGCCTCGCTGTACATTCACTGACCACCTCTCTCAAAGACCATCACTTTACTCTTCCCTGCATTCACTTTAGATTCCGTTTCTTACACACACTCCCAAACTCATCCACCAAGCCTTGCAGCTCCCCTTCGTCTTCACTCAGCAACACAGTACCATCTGCAAACAGCAGTACAGGGAGTTTCCAAACACTATCCTCTCTCACCAGGGCCTCTCCAACATCCACTACCCTACCTTGTACCTCTTTTATTACCCCATCCATGTACAGATTGAACAACCATGGAGACATGATACATCCCTGTTTCAACCCAACCTTCAAAGAGAAAAATTCACTTAGTTCACCATCCACACGCACTGCAGCCTTAGCACCGTCATACGTACTCTTCATTCAGCAACTTCCCATCTACTCCATATATTCTTAATACTTTCCACAATCCTTGTCTATCCACCCTGTCATATGCTTTCTCCAAATCCATGAAAGCCGCATACAACTTCTTTTCCTTCTCTAGAAACTTTTCCACTAAAGATTTAAGAATGAATATCTGATCTACACAACCTCTTCCCTTCCTACAGCCTCCCTGTTCTTCTCCAACTAATTCCTTTGTTCTTTCTCTAACTCTGTCAATAAGTATCCTACCATACACTTATCCTATTATACTAAGAAGACAAATGCCCCTATGATTATCACACACTTCTTTTTCCCCTTTTCCTTTGTACAAAGGAATGATTATATATAATGTTGTCTTTTAGCTGCAATAAAATAACAGGTTTTTAATTATCTCTTTGGGGGTGTCTGTACCCGGGGTAAAAAACCACATATCTATACTGGAGTTACAAAAGCAGGCAGGTCCTGTCTCTTGGTTTGGCTCTGAAGGGCAACTGTCACTGGTCACCTGAAAGTAGAATGAATGCAGTGCATTCAAAGCACCTGAAATAGTATTACTTAAAAGAAAAAATGCCCAAAAAGTTAAATGAGCAAAAAATATTCTTCATTTGATCATAACCTGGCACTAAATCACTCTTGGGCAAATCTGCATACACATAATATGGAGTATAGGTAGGCCTGTCACCACATCAAAAACTATCAAAATTAGGCAACAGCTGAAGAATGGCAGGGCTGTGTTACTTTTTACCCTAACTTGCCCTATGTTTTCTTTTACCCTGATTGATTATATTGCTATGTCACGTTTGAATGTTTTTATTTGTTATTTTTAGTATTGCATTGTTTTTGTTTTTAAATGTTTACTGTATGTTGGTGTTTTCATGATTTTGTTTACTATAATTTTTTGTATTGTGTAATTGTGCACTTTGTAATTGTGTTATTTGTACTAAGTGCCAAGAAGTTTTTTTTTTCCTTCTCCTGATTATTCAGTGTTTATTATGTCGTTGTTTGTATTTGTTGTATTATTGTTTTATTGTGTGGTTTGTGGCAGAAGACAGTACTACAGCTCTGCATCCTTTACATAGCACTTCTTTGTGACTAGCATGTTATTCTAGTTTTATTGTAAAATTTTTGCATTCAAGATGGAGAGGTGACATATTCTGGCCAAGTTAAATTATTTGAACATTTATTGACATCTTGTTAATCTCTGTTCATGGTAAAAGGGCAGGAAATTTGTCAGACACACACACACACACACACACACACACACACACACACGATATGCTGACATAGCTTTTAATAGGATACAGATGGTTACATGAGATCAGTAGGCAGTTAGCTATATTGGGATGGTGTGAACTAGAAGGTATAGGAGTTCTGACTGAATCTCCTTGGGTTCTAGACAGATATACCCTCCAATCTGATTACTCTTTTACCCGTACAGTGATAGCTTGATTATCTGTGTTTGGAACATCAGTTTTCGGCATATCTGGCCTGTGATTGAATGGTACTGGTGCAGTAACATGTAAAATTATATGTACGATAGCTCCCATTTAAGCAGTGAGTGACTGGTTGCTAGCAGCGAGTGAGCCATGGGTAAGTGGGAGAGAGTCTCCCCACCCACCCACGCCTCCGACTCACAACGCACTCACAAGGGTGGTGGGGTGGAGTTTGGTGAGGCAATTGATAAGGAAGGGAAGCCACTGCCGGAGACATGTTCTTGTTTGCTCATTCTGTGGTTCTTTCTTGTGTGCATTTGTGAAGGCAAGAGTATTGATACAAACTGTAATGTTTTCCAATAACCAATTTCTTACATCTTTATCTGACACAGCTTTTCCACATTTTCTGTCGAGGGTAAATAAGAACGACGGTGACGCACGGATTAGAGGTGTTTTTTTAATGGACCTCCGTTTCCATCCATTCATCCATCATCCAATCCTACATTGCCCCATGATGAGCACAGGAGCCCAGAGCTAGGCAAGTTGGTCCTGACATTTAAGATGAGAGTAACCAGCCTCACTCATCCCTGGGTGGCATTACGTGAGCAATAACCCCAACCATACCTTGGATGTAAACCTTCACCGGCTCAGTCCGACTGGAATGGCTTAATTACCCACCACCAGGTGCCATAATTTGGTTATATGGGTACCACCCAGCATAGTAAATGGTTTCCTGGTGTACAGGAAACCATTCCCAAGGAAAATAATTTTAATAGATACATCTTGGTGATCGACAGTTGATGTTTGTTCATAAGATATTGGAGAACAATCAAAATAAACCTACTTAATGATATTACAGGGATCCGCCTGAAAGCCCTTGATGGTGTTCACTGCTGATCCCACTGACTTGACATGACATCAGCTCACCAAAACAAACAAATTTGTACAATTTAGAACCATAAATAGCAGTGGAAACCCAATTGGGGGGCTTTGTCCCCCAGACCTTCCAGTGATTAAAACCTACCTAACAGCATGCAAAGTATAATGTGTATTACATAAAACTTGCACCTAAACAATATTGTATTAAGAGCATTCATTAATCCTGGCGCATTTGTCACATGACCATGCGATGGTGAAGGTAGATGTGATCATGAAATAAATCTTTATATACATCATCAGGACACATCCATTAAAGTGTGATACAGGTTAGTAAAACAGCACTTGTTGATTTAAATGAATTGCTTCATACGCAGTAAAATATGTGGTACACAGTATTGCCAACAGTAATGGAACCTGCAATTTATTAACATTTTAAAAATCCATCCATCCATCCATCATCCAATTCTATGTTGCCCCGTTAGGAGAGTAGGAATCCGGGGCTAGGCAAGTTGGTCCTGACATTTAAGATGAGCGTGACCAGCCTCACTCATCCCTAAGTGGCATTACATGAGCAATAAACCCCAACCACCCCTTGGATATAAACCTGCACCGGCTCAATCTGATTGGAGCGCCTTAAATTTCCCACTAAACCACCAGGTGCCATAATTTGGTTATATGGTTACCACCCAGCATAGGAATTGGTTTCTTGGTGTACAGGAAACCATTTGTTTTGTCACTCGGTGTAGAGTCACCCACAGGCAGAAAGATGAGGAAAGAATGAAGTAAAGACCGAAGAGGGAATGTAAAGTCACCCGTAGGCAGAAGGAAGAGGAAAGAATGAAAGAAAGACAGAAGAGGAAGAGAGGAAAGGGCAGACGGCAGACACCAGAAGCAGCCCTACATCGTGAGTGGCTGGTGAGTGCCCCCACTTGCACTATACACTAATCTGTAAAAAATAAAGGATCCGTCAACACTTCATCACTTTGACGTAGGATACACCAACGCGTCCAGTCGAAGCGATGGTTGGCAAACATCGCGGCCAGTCGGAGATCGTCGGTAAACATTGCTGCAGGCGACCTGGCTGCCTCCTTAACTACCCACAATTAGGTATACGGTAATTTGTCATTTTCCAGTCACTTTTTGCTGTCACATTTCAACAGTCAACTCTGTATCGCACATATATCAAAATTACTTCACCCTGCGATTGTGTTTGTTATAGGTGGAATGGCTGCTCCTGTTTGGTAAAGATTTACCATCAGTCTGACAGCACTTTTTTTTTTGTTTCCGACGCATTAATTGTTATTTTGGACTGTTGGGGCAGCCCTTCACACCACACAGCCCAGATCATTAGGCTGTCACTGTATTCCCGTCAGTTAACCCGCCTCATCCCGACCGCTTTTCCACCACTGACTCCCCCCAATCCTGACCTCTTTCCCCCCCCCCCCCCCCTCAAACCTCCGCTTTTGGTGAGAAACATCGAAAATTCATAGAGAAATCTCTTACCTAAGGTTTAAAATACTTGATCCAGGTAGCAGTACCTCCTTACCTTACTGGGTTTTCTAGCAGGCTGGCACCAAAGAAAACGAGTTCTATGGGGGGGTAACTATTTCACACCACTCATAAATGGTATTTATTTACTTGGTACGAATTTATCTGTAGTACGAGAGTATATTGGTTTTCAAACAGTAATATTGGCATTATAAGCATTGTTTCACTCACTGACTCATCACCATACCTGACCTTTTTTTGCCACATTGCCTGATCATCATTTCTGACTGTTTCTTCCTCTAATGCTATGTAAAGTTTGTTCTCCACATTGTAATCGATTGAGGAATCACTCTGGCCCTGAATTTCGTACCGTGGTATGACGGCTTTACTGGCCAGGTCGCTGATAACAGGCGAATTGCTGAGACAGTGGCATGCGGGGGGGGAGGTCATGCTGGGTAAGGCATTGTCCCTGCCTGGCATCTTGTAGAGGAAGGTGTCCAGTGTATATGTACCAAAAATCACTCGCGAAAATTGAAAACTGTGCAAATTAGAGACCTTGCAATTGATTCGCGTTTATGTACGTCGATGGGATTGGCAGTGACTAAACATGTGGATGTTAATTCATGTTGATGGGACCAGGCTTGGAGTAATTACATATGCTTTCAGTCAATTACAATTATAATTAGAATTACTTGCCCATTATTACATTACAGTTACAAATACAATTACAGGGAAGGAAAAAAATGACAAATACAGTTACAGTTACAATTACTCAGTTTTAATACTTCCAAATTACAATTACAATTACAACCTAGTTTGTGTTCAATTATATTTCAATTACTTATACACAGGTAAACAAAAATAAGAAATTGCAGATTACTCAAAACATTTATACTTTTTTTTTTTTTTTTTTTTTTTTTTTTTTTTTTTTTAGTATCATCTAATATTAAATACATTGATGCAGCATTCCTGAAAATTTTAATACAAACACAACACAATTATCCTTCTCTCTCTCTCTGTTCAGTATATCATACTATATACGTTTATCAAAGTATTTGTGTGATGTAATTATAATTGTTCTTCTCCTAAATGCTCAATTACAATTACAAATACAATTACTATATTACTTAAAAACACAATTACAAATACAATTACTATATTACTTAAAAACACAATTACAATTACAATTATAATTACACATCATTAGGAATAACAAATTACAATTACAGTTGTGTTAAAAATGTGTAATTAAGTATATTTCAGTTAAATTACAATTACAATTACTCCAAGCCTGGACGGGACACTGCGGGTTAAAGAAGCTCCAGAACACCTTTTCCCAAGTGATTTATTTTGTTTTTAACGCCTTACTCCCCAGTTGTGTGTTACAGCAGAATTCAAACATTGCCATACTTTGCATAAATACTGTAATGTCATTCATTTATTCATTCTTCATTCAGTCCTACATTGCCCCATAAGGAGCGTAGGATCCCGGAGCTAGGCAAGTTGGTCCTGACATTTAACCCTTTAACTGCGGGTGTCATCCCAGAATGACATTGCAAAAACTGGACCAAACCACGGGTGTCATTCTCGAATGTTTGTGAATATTTTGAATACCGCGCATTTTTTCCGTGCGCCAATTGTTTCAAGGGAGAGTAGCTATTAAGTTCTTTCACTCTAGCCGACCCCCACCTCCCTCCTCCCACCCCCCGGGCCCCCCACCCCACCCCAGACCAAACACGCATCAGTATCTGTCCAGCTGTGTGAGTGACAACACTGCTGATGTGGCAGAGAAGTGCGGGCAATTACAGTGCCTTTTACCTGCCTCAGTGAACACAGAGTGGGTGTTTATCGTATGTGCAGTGTTCATATATGTTTATAGTATTATTATTAGAATGAGGTTGGCATTTGGTAATGGTGTGTGAGCGAAAAATAGTGATTACAACACCGCTGATGTGGCAGTGAAGTGCGGGCAATTACAGTGCCTTTTACCTGCCTCAGTGAACACAGAGTGGGTGTTTATCGTATGTGCAGTGTTCATATATGTTTATAGTATTATTATCAGATTGAGGTTGGCATTTGGTAATGGTGTGTGAGCGATAAATAGTGATTTTAGATCGCTCACTTCTAATGGCACTGCCCATTCAGTGATAGTCAACGAAATCATGAAACCTACATCATTGCAAAGCCGAAGGTTAGTACTTTCTAATGGTACCTTATTTTTCGCTCTAGATTTATTCTGTGCAGAGTTAAAAAGGTTTAAAGTTTGTTTACATTTTGGCTGGAACCCCAGCGGGAGAGGCCAGTCGGGGCAAAACAATGCCCGCGGTTAAAGGGTTAAGATGAGAGTGACCAGCCTCACTCATCCCTAAGTGGCATTATGTGAACAATAAACCCCAACCACCCCGTGGATATAAACCTTCACCGGCTCAATCAGACTAGAGTGCCATAATTACCCACAAAACCACCAGGCACCAAAATTTGGGTTTATAGTTACCACCCAGCATAGTAAATGGTTTCTTGGTGTACAGGAAACCATTTGGCATGTCACTCAATGTAGAGTCACCCACAGGCAGAAGGATGAGGAAAGAAATAAGGAAAGAAAGACGGAAGATTAAGTGTAAAGTCACCCGTAGGCAGAAGGATGAGGAAAGAATGAAGGAAAGACAGAAGAGGATGACAGGAAAGAAGGATGGAGGAGAGGTAAGGGCAGACACCCGAGAGCAACACTACACCATCCACTCACTCCGTGTAGTGCTGCTCTCGGGTGTCTGCCCTTTTCTTTCCATCCTTCTTTCCTTCCATCTTCTGTCTTCTTTACTTCATTCTTTCCTTGTCCTGCCTATGTGTGACTTTACACTCCATCTTTCTTTCCTTCATTCTTTCCTCCTCCTCCTGCCTGTGGGTGACGCTGATACTAAAGGATATTAACTAGTTGTACCTTTGATAAGTGGTATATTTTGCTCTTTACACCCTACTAACCTATTGTGTTATATAAATCCATCCAGTATTGCCTCACACCTTTTCTCAAGTGATTTACTTTGCTTAATACACCTTACTCTGATATTACATAAATACTTCCAGCATCTCCTGACACCTTTTCTCAAGTGATTTGTTACTCCTTACTCTCCTATTACTACATACATCCTCCCAGTTGTTTAACACCCATTCCTAAGCAGTCTTTTTTAAAACACATTACATTCCAAGTATCATCATACTCTGCATAAACATCCTAAAGGATACAGTACTAAGCAGCTTTATCCAAAAATAAACCACAAAGGAAGAGGTGTTAGGAAACTTCTTTAACCCCTTCGTGCACCATGACTCAGAACAAGTCAAAACTGTGTTAGTCTGAAGAGGAACTGATGATGCACTTGCAGTGTTGGTCTGAAGGGATGCGGATTAGGCAGTTCTGGAGAAAAATATTCACCAAAAATTGTATTAGGAAGAAATGCATCAATATTAGGTGCGTCATAAGGGAGGGTGTCTATTTCCGGGCCAACACTGTCAAATATTCAGCATTATCTCTGTTTTTAGTTCAGGGGGGAGGAGGCGCGTGCGAATTTTGGTGATTTACTTAAAAACTATTGGTCGTATGAGAATCCCGACAAACCCATGTGAAAGCTCGTGATTTTTTTTTTTTTTTTTTTTTTTTTTTTTTTTTTTTTTTTTTTTGAGGAAGAAGGAACCAAAGGCAACAAGCCTGCTTAGCTTTTGCATCATATGGCCAAAATTTTGTGCTACAATGTAGAGCAGTTATTTTCATTGTTGAACAAAAGTTATTCTTATCTCATTTTGTTACTTTCACAATACTTTTACTCATCAGTTTTATGTTATTAGCTTATCTTATAGTGTAAACATCAGGAAAGATGATGGTGTACAATTTATACCATTATAGCCCATTTCTGGGGCAAATAAAATACATGGGAATGTTTTCCTTCGTGCCCGAGTCCAGCCTAGTAGAGAGGTGGCGTGCGGTCCTGACGGACCCAGGTTCAAATCCCGGCTGGGGCAGGGAACAGTTTAAGGATTTGAATTTCATTAAATCAGACTTTACTGATCTACCAGAAGACCCGCCGACATGTCGTTAAAATACCCCCGCTAATACCAATACACCAGTCCTGTATGAGACCCCTATAGTTGGACTCGCGTACGTTTGCGGCTGTGGTGTGGCCCGCACCTGTGTACAGTGTTGCCACGTTTTCTATACCGTTATCTCTCTCTCTCTCTCTCCTGGCGGGAAATGTGAGCCACCCTGAGTACTTTTGATTCTTTTATAAGTTATTTATAATTGTGCTTTCATTTGTTAATTTGGTTTTGTTATATTTAGTGATGCCGACAATGCATTCAATGCATGCCCCTCTCCTGCCTCTCTCTCTCTCTCTCTCTCTCTCTCCGACTGGGTGTGGAAGTGTTGCCGCTCGCGAGTGAATAACGTTTTTTTTTTTTTTACTTCGGTATTGGCATATGCCTACTATTTTGTCCTACATATTAGCTTATGATTATAAATGTGATTATTCCTCGCCCTTAAAATTATAGTAAAAGCCAGTAAATGTGAGCATTCTTCCCTAGCAACACCTGTACAAGCTATGGTTGGGTCTACGGTACTTTATCTTAGGCCAGACTGGGTGTGTAAGTGTTGCCACTCACAAGAATTACATGAATTATTTCTTTTACTTTGGATATTGGCATATTTCTTCTTTTTTCAGGCTCATTATCTTATATCCATAACTGTGATATTATTACCCACCCTAAAACTACGCTAAAAACCATTAAAAGTGACTACAATTTCTTTTAGCAACACTGTACAATATGTATGCCATGTTTCTGTGTTACTGTATAAATATTTTATGCATAATAAGATTACTGTTGATTCATCCATCAAAATACACAAGTGTAAGTTTTATTCATCTGAATTTATCGAATTTGTGATGCCTTGTACATAAATAGCTTCCGTTTCACATCGCAAGTTGGGGAAACGTGGCACCATTGTACACAGGTGCGGGCCACACCAGAGCCGCAAACGTACGCGAGTCCTACTATAGCATGTATTCAATATGGGCGGTGGGTGTTAGCGCCGAAGTGGTGACATGTAGAGGTGTATGGTATGTAGGAGGACTGCTGGGCCTTGATAGCAGGCTGTGAAGCCTATGCCCAGAGTCGGACACATAAGAAAAAAAAAAAAAAAAAAAATGCTCTTGTGGCCTTTTCTCTGATTGTCATGCACACTTACAGAAAACTTAGTGCCAGAGGGGGTAAACTAACAAGAATACAAGTATTTGCCTTCAGTTGAGGTGGAATTGGTTAATGATCTTTGTCAGGTTATTTACAGTTATTTATAGGAAACCCTCACGATGAGGGAATAATTAGGGGAAAGCGTGATGTGATAAAGTCAATAGTCCATTATGTCCAATGAAACTTGATCCGATAAAGCCAGTAGCCCATTATAACTAATGAAACTTGATCCAGTAAAGCCTATAGTCCATTATATCCACTGAAACTCGATCCGATAAAGGCAATAGTCTATAGTATCCAATGAAACCTGGTCCACTAAAGGCAATTCTCTAATAAGCTGATAGTCCCCTATGTTTGATGACTCCCCCCCCCCCTTCCCCCGTGGGATGGGATTTCAAGCACATGTTTGAAATGTGCACAGCAGCATACTATAGTACTACAAATGAAAACTACTGTATACCCAGTTTGCACTAACCTGGCCCATAATTTCACCCTTTTGCAGTATTTTTTTTATATCCTTGTCATAGTACTTATACATAACAAGGACAGGATTACTAGTTCAGGGCTATGCAGCTGGTGGCCTGCTGGCCACATCCAGCCCTTGAGTTGTTTTTGACAGGCTCAGAGGAATGCAAATGAAGTAACAGAACAAAATTTTGCAGTTTCCTTTTTATTTATGTGCTGAGATGTAAAAGCAAATTATGTGTTAGTTTCTTGTTCTATGAGTGTTTAGATAAAGGAAATAATAGAGCTAAAATGAATGTAAGGCAGTTGTATCAGTCTGAGTTTGATAATCTGGCCCTCCTCTTGAAGTACTTGAGTAGCCTTGCTGTAGACTGTTGTTAGAATTCAGCAGTCATGATGGGGAGAGGGCAATTTCAGGCCAGGTTGGTGTAAAAAGGGTAGGAGACGTGTGTTGCCACCCACTTCGCCCCATTTAACAGACACTGTACATTATAGCTGATGGAAGTCTGGTGGCCTCCGTGTCCGCCAAATCCCATATCCGGTCCATCAAGATGTTAAATCCCGTATCTAGTCTATCAAGTTAAAATCTGATATCCAGTCCATCAAGGTACACCCATTGTGTCTCATATAACAGCCATTGGTAGTTATAGCCATTGGAAATTGGAAATTGTGACTTTGTAATGTCAGTTAAATGCACTATCCAGTCAATTGAGGTACTTTAAATTGAGGTTTTACTGTACTGCAACCCACTGCACCCTATTGAGCCTCATAGCCTTTGTTATAGCCAGTGGAAATTTAAGTGCCTTTCTAGTGTCCATTAACCCCTTAACCGCGGGGCGTCACTTTCGTGACGCTTGGGAGCAAGGGATCATACCGCGGGGCGTCGCTTTTGTGATTCTGTGTTATTTTGAATTCACCCGGGCTTTCAAGTGGGGGCTTGTATCATCTATCAGTACTGACAATGTCCAACACTAGTCAGCACTCCTAATCTCATCTGTACTCCCATCCATTGTTGACAATTTAGCCATTTCTCCCCGTTCTTGACTCCCCTCCCTACCCCCACTCCATTACCCTATCCTCTCGCCTGCCCGGCCATGCTACGCTAAGTAAATCTTCCCTGGAATTTTTCACTGATTTCATCCATTGATATAAGCCCTATGTCGTATTCTTATACCAAATAATATATACAAGAAAGAAATCAGGTAAGTGAGAGTGCCATACACCTGGAATTGGCTAATTATCACCTGACAACACCTCACGTGCACTCGTTCGCTAATTTTCGCTGTTTTTTTCCCCTTGAAATATGCCGTATAATCTATTTTCGTAATAAATATACATGTAAGGAGAGAAGGGAGAACCCTAAGTGATATTTACATTCACCTGGAACTACCTAATTTATAATGTATTGTCTACATTTCCTGCCAATCATATCAGTGCTACACAAAGCTGTTTCAAGATTTAACATTCGTAGCTCTGATTATATATCTCCTAAGTAGGCCTCTAATCTATTTTCGTAATAAATATACATGTAAGAAGGGAAGGGAGAAGCCTAAATGATATTTACATTCACCTGGAACTACCAAATTTATAATGTATTGTCTAGATTTCCTGCCAATCATATCAGTGCTAGGCTTAGCTGTTTCAAGAGCTACGTTGGTAGTGCTGAATAACCCTCAAGTAGGCCTCTCAACCCGGGCCGGCCCTCCTAGCAGTTCTCTCTCAGATTCCGAGGAGGAGGTACGGCTCATCCTCTTGCTGACTTCAGGGCCTTTTTTCACCCCCATGCAAGGGCCCTGTGACCTTTACCCCCTACTAAACCTCGTGTGGAAAGAGGTAAAGGGCTGACAATTGATAAAAGAGTGACTACGATCTTTCTATTGAGTAAAACAGTGCAAGTGGAATTGTAAATAATGTGTAAATAATGTGTAAACAGCAAGTGAAAGTAATGAATGTAAATATACGTGAACAATGGAAAATAGTTTTATAAGTTATTTCAAGTGACAGTGCACAACACAGTGTAAATAAAATAGAAATGTAAATAACGTAAATAAAATAGAGAACGTAAATAGAAATGTAAATGAGTAGTATTATAAGAATACGAGTATATACCCTAGGAGTAATGAAAGTGAAAGTTTCACTCTAGCATGTCTGAATGCTATGAGTTATGAGAGTGAAGATGAAAGTGACATTCACTCTCGGTGCCAGTATACAGGACGAGAAAGTGAATGCTACGTATTTTACTGAAAGAAATTGAATCCCTACAGTGACAATAAACTAATACTACTGAAGGAAACTTATGGATAAAGACTGTAGATATATATAAGCGTTATATAGTAATAGAAATATAAAGTGTGAGGGGTTTTATGAATAATAAATGACAGACTACCATGAGCGAACTAGTGCCAGTGCGACGATCAGACGCGCTCGTAATTTCCATTGCTTTCACAGTGTTTTTTTTTTTGAGTATGGATCCCAAACTACTTGAAAATTGTAGAATAGTGTTTATAGTGTTTGTATCTGGCTGTGGTAATCATATTACGGGTTGTCGGGAAGTGTAAAGTGGAGACTTCGTTACCCTACTTCAGAGGTCTCCACAAGTCCTACGGCAACCGACGAAGGCTCAACAATCATTCCAGGAGAAAGCTGAAGGTATGTGCCATAAGCATATGTAATTTTATTATTCTAGGACTAATAACTGATTTTTGGCAAATATTTTTTGAGAGTCTGTCGGAGCCCAAATAACCCCGCGGCACACGCAAGTCATTGGTAAACAAGCCCGCGGTGTAGGGGTTAAATGCAATATACTTTCCTATGAGGTACATTAAAGTGAGGTTTTGCTGTATTACAACTCATTGCCCCTCATATGATGGCCTTTGTTAGTTATAGCCAGTGGAAATTATAAATCTGCTGTCTTTCTAGTGTCCGTTAAATGCAGCATCCTGTCTTTGGAGGTATGTTACAGTGAGCTTGTACTGAATTATACCCCAGTCACTCTAACCAAACATAAATTCCATCTTTCCATCTTGAATGTTGAGGTTTAAAGGGAGATTCAAATATAGTGTTAGTCATAAGGAAGTTATGTGGCAAGGATGTTGTTGTGATAGTGGCAGTGTCTGCTAAACCTATGGGAAATATGATGAAAAAAGTTGAAGCTCTGCACCATCTTAAAATGAATTAAATATATATGTGTTGAAAATGAAAGTGAATGAATTGTATTTGTGTAGAAAAATAATGTGTGATATTTTTCAATGTAAGGCAAGAGGGACACAATTGTTTACTTAGTTCAGTTGATAATAGGTATGTGGGGTTATATAATTTTTAATATTTTTGTTACTTTGGCCATGTGGAGAATGAGAGACTGACTAGAAGAGTGGGTGTGGGGGAGAGATATATGAAGGGTGAGATGGAGGGATGGAGTTACACGAGAGGATGGAGAATGAGAGACTGACTAGAAGAGTGTATGTTAGTGAGGTGGAGGGGGAGACCAAGGATGGGATGAAGGGATGGAATGGAGAGATACTGACTAGAAGAGTGTATGAGTGAGGTGGAGGGGGAGACCAAGGATGAGATGAAGGGATGGAGAATGTGAGATTGAATAAAAATGCATGTGGTAAGGAGAGGGAGGCCAGGGATTAGATAGAGGGATGCAGATTGAGACTGACTATAAGAGTGAAAGTGAGTCAGGTAGAGGGGGAGACCAAGGATGAGATGGAGGAATGGAGTGGAGAGATACATGATAGACAGACCAGGAAAGTATATGTGGGTGATGTTGAAAGGGAGACCAAAGTTGAGATGAAGGGATGGAATGGTGAGAGATGAGAGAGGGGGGTGAGTTCAAGGGAGGGCAACCAAATAGCAGGGGACAGAGTGATGTGGAGGTGTTTGGTGTGTGGCCACCCTTTATGGGATTAAGGTGTCTGAATAGCTAGGTACTCCATACTTATAAATAGAATTACAAGGTTAAGGTGAACATGACTTCAAAAAGATCGTATGGGGATCAGATTGTGCTAAAAAGTAACCCTTATTGAGAAGAATGTTTTGCCATAGATAGATAGATGTTTTGCTTGTATTTTTATTGTTTGATAGACTTCCATTACTTATAAATACAGCTGCCAGGAGGAGGAGGGAAGTTCTGTACATTGAATCATAATGTGCAGAGAGAGTACTTATAGAAACCATTGAGAAGAATTATGAACGTGTATTATTTGATAGACAGTGGGAATTGCAAGGGTAATGTAAGGATAATTACAAAAAGATAGTAATACATTAAACCCTCTATAATTTGGAATAATTGGGGGCAACCCTATGTCGAATTATCCAAAAATCTGAATTATTGGAGCTCATGCTTGCCCCTATCCCCAAATCACACCCACACTCACTAAAACATGGCTTTTTCACAAAAACACTGAACAGTAAAGTATATTAATACTTTATACTGAAAGAGTGCACAATACAATAAATAAAATAGTGCCAAACCTTGATAATGAAGTCTTGCAACACAGTTGTACATTACAGTACACTGAACTGTACCAAAGGTACTGTACAGTTCTTAAAAACTATATTACTACACTATCTTTACAGAAACTGTTCATGTCCACTTATCACTGGAACCCTTTTCAGACTTGTCTCGCTTAATTCAGATTTCTATCCGAAATAAAATTATTTGTCTGGTGGTCAAGAAAGGATCCAAATTAACTGATTTCCGAATTGTTCGGGTTTGAAGTAGAGAGGGTTTACAGTATTGAGATTGTCATACAGATACCAGTTATTGGACAAGAATTATTTTAATTTATCTTAGGTAGACTTGTTACTTATTAATACAACTGGTAGGAGGAGGGAAATTCAGTACATTAAAAAATTCATAATATGCAGAGAGAGTACTTGATGGAAACATTGAGATGAATTCTTTACGTATATTTTTTATTTGATAGACTTCATGAGAGAATTGCCAGGGTAATGTAAGGATAATTCTGGAAAGCTAGTAGTATTGGGATTAACTCATACTCAGCTACCCCTTATTGACAAGAATTACTTTAATTTGTCTTTAGTTAGAGAGAGAAGCTTGTTCATTATAGAAATGGTAGGAGGATGGAAATAATGTAGATAATTCTATCTATCAGTATATCTGTTGCCAGACACCTTAATCCCTTATATGGGCTGGCCACAAACAAAATGCCTTCATGTCACCCTGTTCCCCGCCATTTCACTGCCCTGCTCCCAATTCACATCCCCCTCTCTAGTATACCTCTCCACTCCATCCCTCCATCTCATCCTTGGCCTTCCCCTCCCTTTCTCCCCCTCCACCTCACATACACTCTCCTTGTCAGTCTTTCACTCCCCATCCTCTTCACATTGCCAAACCACCTTAGTATGTTTCTTCTGATGCTTCCTATCACATGATAATAGTTAAAAAATAATAATGTGGAGAGAGAGTGTACTCCAAGGTAATTATTAGGAAGAATTTATTATTTATCATTTAAGATCGACAGGTATACACTCAGTGCTTAATGCAAGGATAAAGTACCGGTAAACAGTTTCAAAATGTCATTAATGTGGGAATCAGATCTCTCAACAGGTAACCCCTGTTGAGAAGAAATGTTTCCTTATATTTATTTGATGGATTGACTTATAAATAGAATTGCAGTGATAGGTAAACATAATTCCCCAAAGATAGTAATGTTGGGGTGAAATCATATTCAGATACCTCTTATCGGCAAGAATTATTTTCATTTACCATCACTTGATAGATAGATAGACTTGTTGCATATTAATGGCTAGGTTGGGAAGTTCAGTAAGTGTTTACAAAATAATAAAATTGTTGAGAGGTATTATTCAAGAAAGAAAACATTATCAGTATTTATTTCCAATTGTCCTTATTGTTTGATAGACTAGTTATTTACAAACAGAACTGCTAGGTAGAGGGAAGGTTTTTGTATAATTGCAAAAAGTTTAAAATGTTGGGATTAAATCCTACTCAGATTTCCATTATCAAGAATTATTTCCATGTATTGGTTATTGTATGCTGTTGCTCTTGTTGTGGCTCCAGGCTCCTGTGACTGTGAACCTTGTGGACTGCATGCAGAAGTTGCCCTCATCCTGCATTCTGCCATCCTTGTCTTGGTGGACAGGGAAGTTGATTATAATCAGGCAGTGGAGCTGCCTGTCCAGTCAGTGCCACCACCTGAAGGCACCCATCACCACCAACGTATATTTTAAAATATAGCCATAAGACATGGTTGTAAAATACAAAAATAAATACTTTGAAAATTAATAAGACTATTAGTTAAAATACAGTAAATAATTATAAATAAGTACAGTAAAAATAAATACAAATACAATAATAAATACATGAAAATACAATAACAACACATGAAAATAATACATCAAAGTACAATAAACACATGAAAATAATATATCAAATTACAGTAAACACATGAAAAAAATACATCAAAATACAATAAGTTCTTTGGAACACAATAAGGAATACAGTAAATATATGAAGATATAACATTATATACTTTAAAGCAATAAACACATCCAAACACAATACCAGTAATTACAGTAAAGTACAATGAGCAGCTAATACATACCTGAAAGAATTATTAGAGAAGAATTGAACAAAACAATAATATATACATTTACAGTATATTGTATATTTTACTGTACTGTATATTTTTTGTCTACAGCCACTTCTGTAAACTGTGTACTTATCCATTTTAAATTTTCATGGTATGTGCAGCATGGATTTATTTAGCCCACAAATATATATGTATAATTAAATTTTTTCTTAAAGGACAGAAAAATGTGGTCTTACTAAATATGGTACAGAATCATAAGAAGTGAAAAATATCTTCTTATTAAATAACAGTATATGTATGTTAAGGATTTCTGTGGTTTATGTATTGTATTTCAACCGTTCCATTGATGTATTTGTGTGCTGGGTTGATATACTGTACATTTATTATTTTTATATGTATACCCTTGCATTTATATATTCTGTATTGATAAACCATGTGTGCCTACTTATTTACCTTACCTAACCACCCCTGCCTTTCCATCCATACCTATCTACCCTGCCTTACCATCCATACCTATCTACCCTGCCTCACCATCCATACCTACCTACCCTGCCTCACCATCCATACCTACCTACCCTGCCTCACCATCCATACCTACCTACCCTGCCTCAGAACCCCTACCTACCTTGCCACAGCACCCCTACCTACCTACCTATCTTGCCACAGCACCCCTACCTACCTTGCCACAGCACCCCTACCTACCTACTTACCCTGCCGCAGCACTCCTACCTACCTACCTACCCTGCCTCAGCACCCCTACCTACCTACCTACCCTGCCTCAGCACCCCTACCTACCTACCTACCCTGCCTCAGCACCCCTACCTACCTACCTACCCAGCCTCAGCACCCCATATCTACCTACCTACGAACCCTGCCACAGCACCCCCTACCTACCTACCAACCCTGCCACAGCACCCCCTACCTACCTACCAACCAACCAACCAACCCTGCCCCAGCACCCCTACCTACCTACCTACCAACCCTGACCTAGCACCCCTACCTACCTACCTACCAACCCTGACGCAGCACCCCTACCTACCTATCCTGCCCTGACCCAGCACCCCTACCTACCTATCCTGCCCTGACCCAGCACCCCTACCTACCTATCCTGCCCTGACCCAGCACCCCTACCTACCTATCCTGCCCTGACCCAGCACCCCTACCTACCTATCCTGCCCTGACCCAGCACCCCTACCTACCTATCCTGCCCTGACCCAGCACCCCTACCTACCTATCCTGCCCTGACCCAGCACCCCTACCTACCTATCCTGCCCTGACCCAGCACCCCTACCTACCAACCCTGACCCAGCACCCCTACCTACCTATCTTGCCCTGCCCCAGCATCCCTACCAACCCTGCTCCAGCATCCCTACCTACCCTGCTCCAGCATCCCTACCAACCCTGCTCCAGCACCCATACGTACCCAGCCCCAGCACCCCTACCTACCTATCTTCCCTGGCCCAGCACTCCTACCTACCTACCCTGCCCCAGCACCCCTACGTACCCAGCCCCAGCACCCCTACCTACCTATCTTCCCTGGCCCAGCACTCCTACCTACCTACCCTGCCCCAGCACCCCTACCTACTTAGCTACCCTGCCCCAGCACCCCTATGTACCTACCCTGCACCAGCACTCCTACCTTCCTATCTACTACTTTGCCCCAGCACCCCTAACAACCTACCTACCCTCCCCCCCTAGTACCCTTAGCTACTTATGTACCCTGCCTACTTATGTACCATGTCTCAGCACCCTTACCTACTTATGTACCCTGCCTCAGCACCCCTACCTACTTATGTACCCTGCCCTGCCCAGCACCCCTACCTACTTATGTACCCTGCCCTGCTCAGCACCCCTACCTATTTATGTACCCTGCCCAGCACCCCTACCTACTTATCTTCCCTGCCCAGCATCCCTACCTACCTACTTACCCTGCCCCACCACTCTTACCTACCTTCCTACCCTGTCCCAGCACCCCTACCTACCTACCAACCCTGCCCCAGCACTCTTACCTACCAACCCTGCCCCAGCACCCCTACCTACCTACCCTGTCCCAGCACCCCTACCTACCTACCCTGTCCCAGCACCCCTACCTACCTACCCTGTCACAGCACCCCTACCTACCTACCCTGTCCCAGCACCCCTAACTACCTACCTACTTACCCTGTCCTAGCACCCATAACTACCTACCTACCTACTTACCCTGCTCCAGCACCCCCAACTACCAACCCACCTACCCTGCTTCGGCACCCCTACCTACCTACCTACCTACCCTGTCCCAGCACCCCTACCTATGTACCAACCTACCCTGTCCTAGTACCCTTAACTACCTACCTACTTACCCTGCTCCAGCACCCCTAACTACCTACCTACCTACTTACCCTGCCCAGCACCCCTACCTATCCTGCTCCAGCACCAGCACCCCTACCTACCCTGCTCCAGCACCAGCACCCCTAACTACCTACCTACCCTGCTCCAGCACCCCTAACTACCTGCCTATCCTGCTCCAGCACCCCTAACTACCTGCCTATCCTGCTCCAGCACCCCTAACTACCTACCTACCCTGCTCCAGCACCCCTAACTACCTGCCTATCCTGCTCCAGCACCCCTAACTACCTACCTACCCTGCTCCAGCACCCCTAACTACCTGCCTATCCTGCTCCAGCATCCCTACCTACCTACCCTGTTCCAGCATCCCTACCTACCCTGCTCCAGCGCCCCTACCTACCCTGCTCCAGCGCCCCTATCTACCTACTTACCCTGCCCCAGCACCCCTACCTACCTACCTATGCTGGCATGGCATCCCTACCTACCTACATACCCTACCCTAGCACCTGTACCTACCTATCTACCTACCCTGCCCAAGCACCCCTACCTACCTACCTGCCCTGTTGCAGCACCCCCACATACCTACTTACCTACCCTGCTCCAGCACCCTTACCTACTACCCTGCCTCAGGACCCTTACCTACTACCCTGCCTCAGCACCCTTAACTACATACCTACCCTGCCCCAGCACCCCTACCTACTTATCTACCCTGCCCCAGCACCACTACCTGCCGATCTACCCTGCTCCAGACTCCCTACCTACCTATCTACCCCAACCCAGCACCCCTACCTATAAACCCCACCTCAGCATCCTTGCTTACCTATCTACCCTGCTCCAGCACCCCTATCTACCCTAGCCCAGCACCCCTATCTACCTATCTACCCTGTTCCAACACCCCTACCTACATATCTACCCCACCCCAGCATCCCTACCTACCCTGCTCCAGCACTCCGACCTACCTATCTACCCCACTCCAGTACCCTTACCAACCTATCTACCCCACCCCAGCACCCCTACCTACCTATTTACCCTGCTCCAACACCCCTACCTACCTATCTACCCCACTCCAGTACTCTTACCTACCTACCTACCCCACCCCAGCATCCCTACCTATCTACCCCACCCCAGCACCCCTACCTACATATTTACCCTACTCCACCACCCCTACCTACCTACCTCACCCCAGCATCCCTACTTACCTATCTACCCCACCCCAGCACCCCTATCTACCCTGCCTCTGCACCCCTACCTACCTATCTACACTGCCCCAGCACCCCTACCTATCTACCCCACCCCAGTACCCCTAACTACCTATCAACCCCACCCTAGCACCACTACCTACATATCTTCCCCACCCCAGCACCTTTACCTACATATCTACCCCACCCCTACCAACCTATCTACCCTGCACCAGCACCCCTACGTACCCCACCCCAGCATCCCTACCTATCTACCCTGCTGCAGCACCCCTACCTACCTATCTACCCCACCCGAGCATTGCTACTTATCTACCCTGCTCCAGCATCGCTATCTATCTGCCACACCCCAGCACCCCTATCTACCTATGAACCCCACCCCAGCATCCCTACCTACCTATCTACCCAGCCCCAGCATCCCTACTTACCTATCTACCCAGCTCCTGCATCCCTACCTACCTATGTGCCCCACCCAAGCATCGCTACCTACCTACCTACCCTGCCTCACCATCCATACCTACCTACCCTGCTGCAGCACCCCTACCTACCCTGCCTCAGCACCCCTACCTACCCTGCCTCAGCACCCCTACCTACCCTGCATCAGCACCCCTACCTACCCTGCCTCAGCACCCCTACCTACCCTGCCTCAGCACCCCTACCTACCCTGCCTCAGCACCCCTACCTACCTACCTACCCAGCCTCAGCACCCCTACCTACCTACCTACCCAGCCTCAGCACCCCATATCTACCTACCTACCAACCCTGCCACAGCACCCCCTACCTACCTACCAACCAACCAACCCTGCCCCAGCACCCCTACCTACCTACCTACCAACCCTGACCCAGCACCCCTACCTACCTACCTACCAACCCTGACCCAGCACCCCTACCTACCTACCTACCAACCCTGACCCAGCACCCCTACCTACCTACCTACCAACCCTGACCCAGCACCCCTACCTACCTATCCTGCCCTGACCCAGCACCCCTACCTACCAACCCTGACCCAGCACCCCTACCTACCTATCCTGCCCTGCCCCAGCATCCCTACCTACCCTGCTCCAGCATCCCTACCTACCCTGCTCCAGCATCCCTACCTACCCTGCTCCAGCATCCCTACCAACCCTGCTTCAGCATCCCTACCAACCCTGCTCCAGCACCCATACGTACCCAGCCCCAGCACCTCTAGCTACCTATCTTCCCTGGCCCAGCACTCCTACCTACCTACCCTGCCCCAGCACCCCTACCTACTTACCTACCCTGCCCCAGCACCCCTACCTACTTACCTACCCTGCCCCAGCACCCCTATGTACCTACCCTGCACCAGCACTCCTACCTTCCTACCTAACGACCCTGTCCCAGCAGCCCTACCTATCTACTACTTTGCCCCAGCACCCCTAACAACCTACCTACCCTCCCCCCCCAGTACCCTTAGCTACTTATGTACCATGTCTCAGCACCCTTACCTACTTATGTACCCTGCCTCAGCACCCCTACCTACTTATGTACCCTGCCCTGCCCAGCACCCCTACCTACTTATGTACCCTGCCCAGCACCCCTACCTACTTATCTTCCCTGCCCAGCATCCCTACCTACCTACTTACCCTGCCCCAGCACTCTTACCTACCTTCCTACCCTGTCCCAGCACCCCTACCTACCTACCAACCCTGCCCCAGCACCCCTACCTACCTACCCTGTCCCAGCACCCCTAACTACCTACCTACTTACCCTGTCCTAGCACCCATAACTACCTACCTACCTACTTACCCTGCTCCAGCACCCCCAACTACCAACCCACCTACCCTGCTTCGGCACCCCTACCTACCTACCCTGTCCCAGCACCCCTACCTATGTACCAACCTACCCTGTCCTAGTACCCCTAACTACCTACCTACCTACTTACCCTGCCCAGCACCCCTACCTACCCTGCTCCAGCACCAGCACCCCTAACTACCTA
>NC_137049.1:21417308-21419793 GCF_032717465.1 Coenobita brevimanus | reverse complement strand
CCTATCTACCCCACTCCAGTACCCTTACCAACCTATCTACCCCACCCCAGCACCCCTACCTACCTATTTACCCTGCTCCAACACCCCTACCTACCTATCTACCCCACTCCAGCACTCTTACCTACCTACCTACCCCACCCCAGCATCCCTACCTGTCTACCCCACCCCAGCACCCCTATCTACATATTTACCCTACTCCACCACCCCTACCTACCTACCTCACCCCAGCATCCCTACTTACCTATCTACCCCACCCCAGCACCCCTATCTACCCTGCCCCAGCACCCCTACCTACCTATCTATGCTGCCCTAGCACCCCTACCTATCTACCCCACCCCAGTACCCCTAACTACCTATCAACCCCACCCTAGCACCACTACCTACATATCTTCCCCACCCCAGCGCCCTTACCTACATATCTACCCCACCCCTACCAACCTATCTACCCTGCCCCAGCACCCCTACGTACCCCACCCCAGCATCCCTACCTATCTACCCTGCTGCAGCACCCCTACCTACCTATCTACCCCACCCGAGCATTGCTACTTATCTACCCTGCTCCAGCATAGCTATCTATCTGCCACACCCCAGCACCCCTATCTACCTATGAACCCCACCCCAGCATCCCTACCTACCTATCTACCCAGCCCCAGCATCCCTACCTACATATCTACCCAGCTCCTGCATCCCTACCTACCTATGTGCCCCACCCAAGCATCCCTATCTACCCTGCCCCAGCATCCCTACCTACCTATGTGCCCCACCCAAGCATCCCTACCTACCTATCTACCCAGCCCCTGCATCCCTACCTACCTATGTGCCCCACCCCAGCATTCCTACCTACCTATCTACCCTGTCCCAGCATTCCTACCTACCTATCTACCCTGCCCCAGCATCCCTACTTACCTATCTACCCTACCCCAACCTATCTACTGTGCTTCAGTACCCCTACCTACCTAACCCACCCCAGCATCCCTACCTACATATCTACCCCACCCCAGCATCCCTACCTACCTATCTGCCCCACCCTAGCATCCCTACCTACTTATCTACCCCACCCCAGCATCCCTACCTACTTATCTACCCCACCCCAGCATCCCTACCTACTTATCTACCCCACCCCAGCACCCCTACCTACCTATATACCCTGCCCCAAAAACCCCTACCTACTTATCTACCCCACTCCAGCATCCTACCTACCTATCTTCCCTGCTTCAGCACCCTCACCTACATATCTACCCTACCCCAGCATCCTTACCTACCTATCTACCCCACCCCAGCATCCCTGCCAACATATCTAACCTGCTCCTGCACCCTACCTACCTGTCTATCCCACCCCAGCATCCCTTCCTACATATCTACCCCACTTGAACATCCCTACCTACTTATCTACCCCACCCCAGCATCCTTACCTACCTATCTATCCTGCTCCAGCACCCTTACCTACTTATCTATCCTATCCCAGCACCCTTACCTACCTATAAACCCCACCCCAGCATCCCTACCTACCTATCTACCCTGCCCAGCATCCCTACCTACCTATCTACCCCACCTCAGCATCCCTACCTACCTATCTACCCAACCCCAGCATCCCTACCTACCTATCTTCCCTGCTTTAGCCCCCCTACCTAGCTATTTACCCTGCTCCAGCACCCCTACCTGCTTATCTACCCTGTTCCAGCATCACTATGTATCTACCCCATCCCAGCACCCCTACTTAGTACATATCTACCCTGCTCCAGCACCCCTACCTACCTATCTACCCTGCTCCAGCACCCTTAACTACCTATCTACCCTGCTCCAGCACCCTTACCTACCTATCTACCATGCTCCAGCACCCTTACCTACTTATCTATCCCATCCCAGCATCCCTATCTACCTATTTACCCTGCTTCAGCACCTGTATCTATGTACCTACCCTGCTCCACCACCTCTGCCTATATACCTATACTGCCCCAGCATGCCTACCTCCCTATCTTTAGTGTCCCAGCACCGCTACCTACCTACCCATTGTACCTACCCTGCCCTAGCACCTCAACCTACCTATTGTACTTACCTTGCACCAACACCCGTAACTATCTACCATGCCCCAACGCCCCTACCTACGTACCTATGGTGCTTTAGCACACCTACTTACCTATCTACCCTGCTCCAGCACCCCTGCCTACCTACCCCATCCCAGCATCCCTGCCTAATATCTACCCTGCTCCAGCACCCCTGCCTACCTATCTACCCCATCCCAGCATCCCTGCCTACTATCTACCCCATCCCAGCATCCCTGCCTACTATCTACCCTGCTCCAAAGTTGCTACCTACCTATCTATCCCACCCCAGCATCCCTACCTACCTGTCTACCTCACCTTAGCATCCCTACCTAGTTATCTACCCCATCCCAGCATCCCTACCTACCTATCTACCCCACCCCAGCATCCCTACTTACCTATCTACACCCCAATCTACCCCACCCCTACCTACCTATCTACCC
>NC_137049.1:21364808-21394808 GCF_032717465.1 Coenobita brevimanus | reverse complement strand
AAAATCAGGATTTCAGGGGCCTGATTACTAAGTGGCGAATGTGTGGCCAATTTCACAGGCCAAGCTGTTTAAGTCCCCTTCTATCACATCCCTAATTGCAATCTTGACTCTACCTTACTACACTAAGAAAAAAGGTCTAGATAAGGAAGAGCTCCACCGTCTTTATCTTCTCTTATCACTAGTTAATCCATTTCCTTTCATCAATGATCATCCATGAACAAGCACTGCCAAATGGGCATTTGTGAACGTTTGCCTACATAAGCATTCATCCACATCCCAGGACTTCTGAAATGGAAGTGAGCTCCAGCATGACCTATTCACGTAATGGCAGCTCTCCATGTTCCTCAATCTGTAGTAGCCTCCCTATTCAATGCCTTGTCCCTGAGGTCAAACACTATGATGCATTTACCATTACCTGACAAAGATAACCCTCCTGAGCTGAGTGGATGGCCAACTGAATGTAGATTTCGGGGTTGATTTGACTAATGACCAAAGAGACTCAGTCCTATCTCATCTGGTGATCAATGAATTCTGTGCACAGTATGGTAGTGGGCCAGTTTCATCACGTAAAAAACACTACAGTAACCACTGGAGAGTCACTCCTACATCAAACCTAAGACTTATTGCTCCTTATTCTTATTCTTCCCCAACATATCTTCCTTTGTGATTTATTTTTGAACACAGCTTACTAATATATATTATTCAGGAAGTATATGCACATATTACAATACTTCAAGTAACACAGAACGGGACATTAAGATGTAATAAGCAAAACAAATCACTGAGAAAGAGGTGTCAGAGAGCTTTCAGTAATAAGCAAAACAAATCACTTAGAAAGAGGTGTCACAGAGCTTCCCTAACTGACAAGACGACTGGCTATCAAATTTCATTCAAATTGTGGTAGTGGGCCCGTTCAGTCACATGAAAACAAAGCTACCATGGTAACCACAGGGACACATTCTGCTTGAAATCCCACCTTAGGGGCTGGATGTTTGTTATAATGGTTTTCAGCTATATCAGATCAAGCTTTCACTTAGTTAATCCGACAACAAGAAACTCTAGCATACTTATGTCCCTCAACTTCCTTCTTATCCCACAAAAAGACAATACCAGCATACAAATGTTCTTCAACTTCCTCCCTATCCCACAACAAACCAGTATACAAATGTTCAACTTCCTATCCCACAAGCCAGCATACAAATGTTCCTTAACTTCCTCCCTATCCCACAACAAACCAGCATACAGATGTTCCTCAACTCCCTCTCTATCACACAAGTGTCCTTCAATTTCCTCCCAATCCCACAAGACACACTCCCATCCAAAAGTCACTCAACTCCCTTCCTATCCCACAACAACCCTTTAGCGAAGACATATCCTAACCATGTGGTAAAGAATATATATAGATATGCTCTAAGAAGTATGGAAACTTCATATACCAGGGCATAAACTAGGACTCGTACACTATCTTTCTTTAAGAAGTGAAGATGATCCTGAACGTTGTTTCCAAGATACAGCTACTTACAGATTACTTTCCTTATACGTAAATAGCGCGTTAGTCTTCCAATGTGGCAATTTCATATATAAGGACATAAACTAGAGCTCATGCTACATCTTTCTGTAAGACATGAAGAGAATCCAGCTAGAAGTTTCCAAAATATAACACAAGACAGATTTTCTTATATGGTCATAGTTCATAAAGTAGTGTCAATTTTTCATATACAGGCATCAACTACGACATATACTCAAACTTTCTATGTGATATGAAGGCAATCCACCTGGTAGTTTCCAAGATACAAGCCCAGACAGAAAGACTCAGACGGACAGGGGCGATTCCTATAACCCCACTACATGGGTGGGGATACCAAGAGGATGGTGGACAAGAAAGGGCAACCTCTGCATTTTACCAGATTCACATTCTGATGAGACTGGTACCACAACAAAAGCAGCAGCAGGAACCAATCTAGCCTAGAGCCAGATACAGATGCAGAGTATGCCTAGGACCACAGCAACAAATTACATATAGATACATACAAGCTACATACACATACAAACATACTACATACACAAATTACAAACATATACAACCACAAGATACAAACACAGACACATACAAAAGATACAAACACATACAGAAGATACATACAGATACAGCACAAGATACATACAGAAGATACATACACATACAAACATAAATACATACACAGATCATTCATCATCATCTGGACCTCCTTTCCCACCCTAGGGCAGGGTGAGGAGTAGCAATGTCCAGACAGCCCAAATTTGCCCAATCCAATAGGCCACCTTTCTATTCATTCATCACTCAAGCCCCCAGAATCCTGACTCTATCTGATACGCCAAAAAACTTTCACCACATTCTATAGCTTCACATAAACGTATCCGATGTCAATTCAGACGCTGTCACGTTCAAAACGGGTGCCAAATCGCAGACCATGCATTTATTTTCACAACATTCATTCAGCCAGCTCAATCTCGTCAGTCCCCTAGCCTCACCGACTTTCCATACCTCTCTTCCTCACACACTCATCCACCATATCCCTCCACCTTCTCCTTGGCCTACCTCACCTCCTCCCTCCTCCAAATTCGCTCACATATACCATTTTCACCACTCTATTGTTATCCATTCTCTCCACATGACCATACCATCTCGGTACACTCCCTTCAATTCTGGTATTCACAGACTCCAGCTCGATCTCGCCAGTCCCCTAGCCTCACCGACTTTCCATACCTCTCTTCCTCACACACTCATCCACCATATCTCTCCACCTTCTCCTTGGCATACCTCACCTCTTCCCTCCTTCAATTTCGCTCACATATACCTTTTTCACCACTCTATTGTTATCCATTCTCTCCACATGACCATACCATCTCGGTACACTCCCTTCAATTCTGGTATTCACAGACTTCCACACTCAGCATCTTTCATAAATCACATTATTTCGTATCCTATCCACTCTCTGCACTCCACATACATTCCTCAGCAGTCCCATCTCCACTGCTCTCACCCTTGAATTTTCAAGCCACACCAAGGTCTCACATCCATACGTTAAAGTTGGCACTAACACTCCTTCACGTAAGCCTCATGCAGCTGCAACACTCAAAGTCTATATTTTATCAAGGCCTTCACTGCACCAGCTACTTTCTTTCATTGTGTTACTCTACTCTCCACTACTTTTGCACATTTTCCTTTTTTCTATCACTGTACCCAGGTATTTGAACACTCTCACCAATTCCTATCTCTCTCCATTCACTGTGACATCACACTAGAAGTCACATGCTCTCTCAATTACCATCACTTCACTCTTTTCCACATTTATTCTTAAGGCACGACACTCACAGACATCAGCAAAACTCTGTACTAGTCAACCAAGTCCTTGTCCTGTATTTGAAAGTCGCACTGCATCATCAGCATACAACTAATTTGAGATATTCCATCCATCACCATTCATTATCAATGCCATCCCTCTCTCCATTACTTCTGTTTTTACTTCTCTCATCACCCCATATACATATATTTGAACAACCAAGGGGACATCACACAACCTTGTCACACGCTCACACTGATCTTGAGCCATTCACTTCGATGCCCATTTACCCTCACACATGCCTCACTACCATCATAAAAACTCTAGACGGCACCTAGCAGCTTACCATCTACACCGCACATGCACAAAACCTGCCACAATCCTTCTCTGCCTACTTTGCTGTATGCTTTTTCCAGATCCATAAATGCCATAAACACTGTATAGCCCTGCTCACAAGTCTTATCCACTATGTCTCACTGCAAATACCTGGTACACAGATACATACATAAGATCAAAGTTGGGCAATAAATCAATTATCCGACAGCAAATAATTATCAAAGTTAATTTTGGTCATCAGACTTTTATCAGAAGTTAACTTCCATAATCATTTTCAGACCAGTTAACTTCCCATAACTCGATTTTTTAGTCCGATAACGTCCAATAATTTTTGACCCAATAAAATTTTTAATGTTCTATGTTTTCTTTTTAGGTTCTTCAGTATGTCTGTTATTCTTTGTTGTTAATTCTACTTCTTGTAATAGGAAACTTTAACCTATAATTGGTTATATAACTGATATGCTTTGTTCATTTTATTTGTTGTTATTTACATGTATATGTTATATAAATAAAATGTATAGCTTATAAACATACCGTAGTTTATCAGTTTCGCATGTCCAACATAATCATGCAATAATTAATTTTATTATTTCTGATAGTGATGAAAATTATATGGTTCGCAAGACAATACAAACATTAAAAACAGCTTAATCTTCACCTCACATTTTTTGTTAGTAATAGCTCCACCATCAAGCACGCCATTACTGACTCCCTAGTGGAACGTGGTTCTAACTCCCCCAGTTCCCCCTCCCTTCCCTTCCCATACCGAACAGGTAAAGTGCAATGTTACAAGCCGTGTCCATGGATCTTGTTGGCTGACAGTTGCTAATTCTCCGGAAGGGAAAGAATTCTTTGAAGATCCATTAACTTGTAACTATTATGAATAAAGCTAAACATAATATTTAAAAAGAAAAGATATAGGCTGTTTTTTTTTCTCCAAATAAAGAGAACACCCATATCTAAAAAAGGACAGACCTAACAACCCTGTCACACAGTGTACAATTAAAATAAAAATTTAGGAAAATTAAGCAAAAAAGTTGCAAAACTTGCAAAGAATGCTTAGTTGTTCTTGGATTTAGCATGAACAAGCATTTTCTATGGGTTTTCAAGCTTGTTTCCTTTTTATTTTTCTATTTTTTTTTTTAGATTTTGTTATCAGATTATTGTTAACTTCCAATAACTAGGTACCGTAATAACATTATCGGATAATCGATATCGGACTTAAAAATCGGAGATATTGGATTGTCGTTATCGAAGTTAACTTTTTAGTTATCAGTGCCCAACACAAGATACACAAAATACATAAGCAAACACAATCATGAACAAGATATTATACAGATACAAGCAGATACATACACATTACAAACACAAGAGACATAGAATGCCTACTGAAAAGAAAAAAAAAAAAAAAAAAAAAGCTTCACACACAAATAAGGCAAAAAAATAAAAGACAAAAATGCTAAATGCTGAACCAGTACAAAACTCTGCTCACTAAAGCATAACACAATTATGAAATAAGAGTGGCAAAAATAAAACACAAAAATATCACTAATAATCATTAAATATAAAATGAAAATGATAAATACCAACACACTCTACCGCCATACACCTTAACTTGGGCCAGATCTTTGCCTTTTGCAGCTTATTTCACGTGGTTCACCGGCACAAAATATAATGTTATGACTCTACATCCTCCAAGACCCCTATATCATGACTAGAATCACAGTCCATTGTTAATCTTGTATTACCAATTAGTATTCAGGATGGAGAAATGTAATAATAAGACCAGGTAAAGGAAAAAAGAGTATAGTTACCATGACACATACCAGCATGCAATACAAAAATATAATCATCATCATTATCCAATCCTGGGTTGCCCCATGAGAAGTGTAAGAGCCCGGGACTAGGCATGTTGGTCCTGACATTTAAGATGAGGGTCAACAGCTTCAGTCATCCCGAAGTGGCATTACATAAGCAATAACACCCAACCATCCCTTATAATAATCATTCATTCATTGCCAGACGCCATGTATCCCAAACGGGGTGGCCAAGGGCTTAGAGTTAATTGTTTTACAGGGAGGGGCACTAATCCTCCACCAACCCCACTTGGCACGTAGGGATGCCAACAGCATCTGGTGTTCTCAGGCGGTCACCCATCCAAGTACTAACCAGACCCAACGTTGCTTAATAATCATGAAAATAACATGGATAAACTACTGTACATCAACAAGGGAACATGCCTACTTATTCCTTCAATCATATGACATTGCTTATCATACAACAAACCCCCATTCAACAATGAACCAGCGTGCGATGAATGGCTTAATCCATGAATAAAAGTTAGGACCTTTTCTAAGCACAGCGAACGCACTGTACAGAGTCATTCCACGAAGATGTCAATCTTTTATGTCAAAATCAGAATTGCTTAAAAGTATATAAATTATACATTATTTTAAAGCTTTATCATTGAATTTTATGAATCTGAAGAGAAAAAGAGCCTAAACTGTCAACTAAGGGAGCTTCATAAAAAATTGTCATTATGTCAATGAAGAAAAATCAATGCTGAATTTAGCAATTATCATAACATCACTGACCAGACAATGTTCTTGCTTGGAATGCTGACATTGTGTTCAATTGAAAATGCGTCTATTTGAGTTGTGATTGACACTACAGTTGTTTACACATATGTTGTGGTCAGAATGTAGCATGAACTTTAAATGGAAGTATTTCAGGAGTAACGTGTCTCACGTTTTTTCCCCATTTTTCCAATACACAGCTACCAACTGGAGAATACCAACATAACTTTATATTATAAATAGGCATCCCAAGGCCTTAATAATGTAACGGTGGGATTCTTTGAAACAAATCCTGGTAGGCCATATGGTCAGTCACACACGTAACATGCCCACTGTGAGAAATGTTACTGGAAAATTATATAACGTTTCTCACGCACACCTTTGAACAAAAAATCAATCTGTGACTATTTACACTGCAGTTGTTCATTACGTCAAAGATGAATAGATTGCTACAAAGCCATTAGCAGTAATTTCAAATACAGCCTTACACTCTAGCCTTGAAGTTCAGGTGTTTAGTATTGCTATTTTTGATTATTTGAATTCTTCTGGTATTCATTTTACACATGTATCATTGTGGACTGATGGGGCAGCAGCCCACTTCAAGAATAGGTATTCTATGGCAGCTCTAACCTTTTACAATGACATCCACAACTGCACTACTGAATGGAACTTTCAAGAAAGTTATCACGGCAAGGGCCCTCATGATGGGATTGGGACTTTATTAAAATGGAATGACTATAAGCGAGTTTTGCAAGGTCGCTGTACAGTAAGGTCTGCTGTAGAATTTTATGAGGAGGCTGAACAAGTAACAAGTAAAACTGAACTAATGTGTGTCTACTGAATAGATAAACACTAAGAGGCCAAAATATGTAGAGATCTGGAAAAACTGTAAGGCAGCAAAATCCACTCAGCATTCTTCCTCTCCTTTCAGCTCTCCCCTTAGGGGTCGCCACAGCGGATCACCCGTCTCCATCTTACTCTGTCTTCTGCATCTTCTTCTCTTACACCTACCACCCACATGTCCTTCTTCACTACATCCATAAACCTTCTCTTTGGCCTTCCTCTCTTTCTCCTGCCTGGTAACCCCATTTCCAGCATCCTCCTCCCGACATACTCCTCATCCCTCCTCCATACATGTCCAAACCAGTAAAATCACAGTTATTGAAAGTATTCATGCAAAGTAAAAGGTTGGGTAGCATCGTGATAACGTTTCTCACGCCACTTTTAAAAATCTATATAAAATCAGAATAAAAATATATGAATAATCTGATTATGGTATAATGTAGTGTGAGGTGTTGGTAGTATACCTTGCAAACGGCATTTACTTATATTGCCTACATAAGAATATACAAGTGAGAGTAGATCAGTAACTTGTCTCTGAATGTAACCCTACAATCGTCAACACACAAGCGTATTCAATTGTTAGTTTCAATATGGCCTCTGAACTCTGTCACTACTGGGTGTGTCAGTGTCTGGAATGGAACACTAATATGGTGTTGCTGCCCAACCAGCAAGCGAAGTGCAGCGAAATAAAATAACTACCAGCTGAACTGCAAACTAATTATACAGTACTTCTTTTTAACCCACCACGTCCGGGGGTTCTTTTCACCACCCAAACCACCAGCAGGTGTATTTCTTAAAAATCACCTTTATTTAAACCATAATTTCTCAGCTAAAACTATAATATTATAAAATAATGCTATAATCATAATAATAATACCACAATAACAATAATACTGTGAAACACTAATCATGTATACATGCCACCTGGACGTCCCCAGGTCGTCATGTATACATCACCCAGAGGGGATGGATTAATGACATGGAGCAACTGAAATGCAATAATGTGAAATAATTACCATTTTGGGCGAACTAGCAATTTCTTTTGACTTTGTTGATTGGGTGACCCTTGCCCAAAAACATTCCAGTTCAACATACAGAACTGACTTGATACAGCACACAATTATTGCAACGTGATGGAATGTTTTCAAATGCATCATCGTAAAACAAGGGTGGATTGTACTCCTTCTACCTCCACATGATTTAACTCAGACACACTTTTCAAAGGAGCATTATCCAACTATATGATTAGATACAGCCTCATCAAACAATTCATAACATGAAATTTAATCTAAAGTTAGTATATTTGGAGGTGTCAGTGCCACCACGTGAAGGCATCCCTATCCAACACTTTACCATTAATTACCTTGAAAGGAGGACATTGCAAAGATGGAATATCTTGCTGCATCACCTGCAAAATTTGACAATTAGTAACTTGGGCAATTAATATTTTAATTCATACAATCGGGTGATGTACAGTATTTCAATCTTGTTACCTACAGACATTCCCGATCACATAAATAGTTTCACTGAACCAGAATGGTTCGAAGTAAACTATTAATCCCTTTGCTACTCCATGTTATGAAATTATATAATATTAAAAATATTTTTGGTCCTCCAATTCATCATCATCATCTGGACCTCCTTTCCAACCCAGGGGCAGGGTGAGGAGTAGCACGTCCAGACAGCCAAAGTCCGCCCAATCCAATGAGCCACGCTTCCACTTACTCATCATTCAAGACCCCGGAATCCTGACTCTATCTGATATGCCAAAAACATTCACAGCATTC
Organism: Coenobita brevimanus; assembly: GCF_032717465.1. Classification (NCBI taxonomy): domain Eukaryota; kingdom Metazoa; phylum Arthropoda; class Malacostraca; order Decapoda; family Coenobitidae; genus Coenobita; species Coenobita brevimanus. The sequence goes on along the minus strand of NC_137049.1, from coordinate 21,385,943 downwards.
TGTAGCTTCATACAAAAGTATCCGAGAGTAAATCCGGATGCTGTAATGTTAAAATGGGGTGCCACATCCCTGTTCATGCACTTCTTCTCACAACATTCATCCAACAGTTAAACTAGATTAAAATTAAACTTATGGTGTATGAAAATGAAAAAATTGTCTGGTGATACAAAAAAATGATAAGAAATTGCTGTATTATTACTTACCTCCATGGGATGAGCAGATGAAAGTTCACATGAGGTGGAAAAAGAAACGGTATGTCCTCATCCACTGATGATGAGGCTTGAAGGCTTCCCACTGGATCTTCAAACCCTAGCCAGTTAATTTCCAAAGTACCTGCAAAATTTTAACAATTACCATTCTGTATATTACTATCCTGTACATTCTTTGTCATTCAGTATATCAGTGCAGTTGACCATTATGCTGAAGAGGGATACCTTCAAACAGTGATACTGATGTAACTAAGGACTTCTCTTGCTCTGTTTCATTTTCTCAATTACAAAACTGTTAATGAATTATCATCTTTTGTACTAAACATATTGTTCCATACCACATGTTCCTCCAAGAGCAGTGACTGCTATTCCACCCACCACGTGAGGTGAAACACCACCACCATCTCCAGAAGCTTCCCCACACATGTTAGTAGAACTATGGGCATCTCTGAGGTGGCAGGGTCATGACCAGGTCTGGGGAAAGGGAACAATATGGATTCTTTCCAGTCACTTCGAAACACACCCTGACACCATCAGTATACTCGTATTATACTTGTTCTTTGTGGTACAGGTGTAGCTTGTCCCATACCCTACACCGGTATCCCAGGGAGGCAAGAGGCACAGAACAAAATGATAGAAAGGAGGGGTAATGTTAATTCACAAAAATACTAAGTAATCTCTCCACTGTCCGACGTAATAGAGCCATAGGCATGTCCGGAAAGTGGTCCTGTCCGGATAGTGGGCACCAGCCTCCTGGACTTGTACTTATGGACCCTAACTCAGAAAAACACCTATACAACTCCCTCTGGACATGTATAGCACCTATTTAAGACCCAAATCACACCAATAAGGGACATAAAAGACTGAAATAAATGCAAAAGAAGCATAAAATGAGGTTTTTGAGGTAGGTTCATACAATATTAAACATTCTGGGTACTTACAAGTCCCTGGCTCTTGGACTGGTAGTTATGGACCCTAACCTAGCCTAACTCAGAAAAACACCTCCCTACTGCACATGCATAGCACCTGTGACAACATATTCACACCAATAAGGGACATAAAAGAGTGAAATGAGGTGTTTGAGGTAAGTATAGTATGGAAAATACAGTAGAGTACAGTATGAAACATTCTGCCTACTTACAGCAAGTCCCTGGCCATCTCGATGAATAACCGCCTCCTCTCAGACTCTGACAGTAAGAAGGATTTCCTGGAGCACTTGCAGTACACTGTTCATGAAGTCTTGCACTGAACTTAGTCAATCGCACTCAGAAGTCCATTCTCTTCACACTGCACACTCTTTGTCTTACTTATGCTCCATTGTAACTTAATAAGTGTTGCACTCTGCACTGTAAGTCTTTCCACTCATAAAACCAATTTCAAAACAAATCAAGTGTATTTAAATTAAATTTAGTCCAAAAATTTTGTCTTTTCACTCAAATTTCTACTTTCTTTACAATACTGTATGCACTGTTTTTCTTTCACTGCACAACACTAAATTCCCGTGTGGTCTAGTGGAGAAGTTCTTGCCGTTTAATCACTGTCAGAGTCTGAGAGTATCGCTGGCAGGTGACCTAGGGGTGCGTTGCTGGGTCATGGTGATGGTGTACCCACTGCAGACGACTCAGAAGATAGACGCAAACTCACGTCGAGCGGTGACTCCATCATGGCTGATGTGCTGGGCTGTGGCTCGGAACATGAGGGCCCGTCTTGGGGAGGAAACGGAGTGGAGCCAGGGCTGGGCACAGCGGGGGTCACAGGCCTGAAAAACCTGTCAATCGTTGATTGACGCAAGGAACAACGATTCTGACGATTTATGATGCACTGCCTGAAAGCACGCACTTCCTCCACAAGTCCCAAAGGCCCCATCTCCCTGTCGCAGTCCCGGTGTTCCAAGTAGTCCATAACGAACTCTAGGTGTTCCTGGAGTGCGCTCAGCTTGGGGATGGTTGGATTTGTGTCATGCTGAGAGGAGTCCGCATCATCGTCACCGTCTTCGTCGGAATCTTCAAGCTGGGTACTGACATCTGCAACTGAAGATGCGATCTCGATATCAGACAGGGTCTGAAACCCAGGATCGCCCTCGTCGTCATCCAACAACTCTCACACTTCGTCCACATCAACATCGTCGCCGTAGAGAAACTAATCGTGCATGGAAGTCATCCACGTCGAAACCTAGGAAATCGTACTCCGCATCCGTTCCTAGAAGAAGACGAGATCAACCATTTTCTAGTCTTGACAGGGATTTCCTTCCATGCACTGGCCCAGTTGTAAATGGCAGACTTGATGCTGTAGCGGTGAAGGTTTTCCAAAGTCCGCTGGCCTGGCGTGTCCCATCCCTCCCTGCGCTCGTCCTCATCCTCAAGAACAACCATCACCTTGTCCAGGAACTTCCGTCGGTATAGGTGCTTCGTTGCCATGATCACTCCTTGGTCCATTGGTTGGATGACAGCAGTAGTATTAGGTGGCAGAAACATGCACCTAATGCGGCCATTCTCAGCCACCAAGTCCTTGTCGCACAGGTGGGCAGGTGCATTGTCGAGCAGGAGGAGGTCCTTTACCTGGTCGTGTGGGATTCCCAGTTTCTCCGTCTGGTAATGTATGACCTCCTTGACGAAATGGCGGTGGAACCAGTCTTTGAAGATCTGGGCTGTGAACCATGCCTTCAAAGAATGGTACCAAACGACAGGAAGGACATCCATCACCCCACGAAGACACCGAGGCTGCTTTGCACGGCCAACAATAACGGGCTTAAGCTGGTGCATGCCGTTAGCGTTGGCACAACACAAACCAGTTAGCCGTTGCTTGGAGAGCTTGCGGCCAGGTACACGCTTCTCCGTCTCCTCGGCTAGAGTGTTCATAGGCAAAGAGCGATAGAATAATAAACCAGTTTCGTCAGTGTTGTAGACTTGACCGAGAGTGAGGCCCTCCCTGTCGATCAAGCCCTTCACCTTGTGCCGAAACTCGTCTACTCCATCCTCGTTAGCATCCAAAGCTTCGCCATGAGACTTACGGTTGGTAAGGCCATGCCGTAACTTAAATGCGAAGAGCCAACCCTCGGATGCCTTGAAGTCTAGGGTGTCGTGAAGCCTTGCGAACTTCTCAGCAGCAGCCTTCAGCTCCGTACCATGTACGGTACCATCACACCAGCAGCACGTTGCTGTCGATACCAAATCAATGTGGTGCGGTCTACTTCAGCAAACTTGGGAGTAAACGTCATCTTCCTCTCCACGCTGCATTTGCTTTTCGACGAGAAGTCAGCCGTGTACTGCATGAGTTTGCGTCGGGATCTCTTAATATCAAACAAAGTAGATTGGGCCAGGTTAAACTCACGGAGGATGCGTGAAGAAGACCATCCCACATCTACTTTCTCCAATATCTCCAGCTTCTTCTCCAGAGTCAGTGCCACTCTCTTCCTCTTCTCAGGCGGCGGGGCCATCATCACACACATGAAGGAGAGGCACGAGAGCAGCAGGAGTGCCTGCAGCAGGTAAGGCACCACCACAAAAGCAAGCACGTGGGCAGCCATGATGACGAGCATTCACTCGCGACAAGAGACAGGCGGAAAGTGGGGAGGGTGCAGGGGTGCTCTAGAAGACATTGGAGGAATGATGCACCACAACAAAGCTGTCCCGCGCCGCGCGTGCCAAGTTCAAATTACGGGCGGGAAAAAATAATTTTTTTCCCCCCCCCGATTTTTTTTGCGGTTTCGGACTATTTTGGGAATATTGGATCCCGGGACGATTATGTCTGGTTAGTGGGGATGTCTGGAAAGTAGAGGGATTACTGTATACACGGGACACCTTCCTCTATTCCTCTACAAGATGCCAAGCAGGGACAATGCCTTACACCACATAACCTCCCCCACCCTGCACGCCATTGTCTCGGCAATTCACCTGTTACCAGTGACCTGGCCAATAAAGACATTCAGGGCCAGAGTGATTCCCCAATCGATGACAAGGTGGAGGACACTCTTTACATAGCATTAGAGGAAGAAACAGTCAGAAATGATGATCACGTAATGTGGCAAAAAAAGGTCAGGTATGATGAGTTAGTGAGTGAAACAATGATTATAATGCCTATATTACTGTTTGAAAACCAATATACTCTCATACTACATATAATTTCGTACCAAGTAAACAAATAAATACCGTTTATGAGTGGTGTGAAATAGTTACCCTCCCACAGAACTAGTTTTCTTTGGTGCCAGCCTGCTAGAAAACCAAGTAAGGTAAGGAGGTACTGCTACCTGGATCGAGTATTTTAAACCTCAGGTGAGCGATTTCTCTATGAATTTTCGATGTTTCTCACCAAAAGCGGAGGTTTTAGCAAAAAAAAAAAAAAAATCGAAAATACCTCGGGATTGGGGGGTGTCAGAGGTGCGAAATAGCTCGGGACGTGACGGGTTAAGATGATGAAAACTGAAGAGATCAATAAAAGAGTAAATGACTGGAAAATAATATTGGATTGAAGAGATAGGGAAGAAGTCTAGATATGTACTGCATATATAAATCACAGATAAAAGAAAAAATCTTTAATAATACAATATCAGATATACTCATCAACTGTAAACTAATAGTTAAATGACAGGAATATATTGATTAATTAGGAATCTAAGCGTATTGGATGTGAGGAAGAAAACAAAGATCTAGAATATTTTCTGCTTTTCTGTCCACTGTACATATCAGCAAGAGAACAACTTATTTTGACAACAATACGAAGAAAAGTCGGTGGAAAAACTTTAATTTCATGAGAGAAAAGACGACTGAACTTGAGTGTATGGGTTTTGGAAAATATGGAAGAAAAAACTAAAATCTACCACAAATTAAAAATGACACAATAAAAAGAAGTACCTAAAGGGTGCAGCTGTTGGAAAGGCTACACCCCTGAAGTATCAACAAAACGGAATGGAACAGATGAGGTGGTCGCTGCAGAATGCTAAGGCGTGAATTGCAGTGCACGAAGTATCTTGTTGATGTCCATCAAGATTACACCACCATAAGCATCCAAGTACGTACACCAGCCATCGCCGAGACACCACGCTATGGTCCCCATCACACACATAATGCTTAGGGCTCCAAGAACAAGTCTGACCCTTTGCCTAACCTGATCTAAAAGGATGGCAGCTGCTGCACACTGAAAACCTGGTCTATTCCTACAGGACTGCCTAGTGTGACCAAACTGATGGTAGTTATAGCAACAGAGAACTGATGGTACACATTTACTTACCAGGAATGACACATGCCCATATATGATCAACGATGGTAGAGGTCCCCTGATCATTATCCATATCCATCAGGATCTGGGATGCATCCAGAAGCAGTGGGGAAATGTGGTCCATGGGCCGACGCTTGCTCAACAGGGCTGCAATGTCGAGGTCCACCGACACAGGTCCGATTTCCCAAACCTGATGAACGGGTCATTCCTTGAGTGGGCATGGTGGCAAGTCACCTTCCATTTGCCAGAGAGCATCATTGTCTGGTTAGGTCAAGGTTAGCTAAGGTGGGGTTACTCTTATAATAAAGGCTGCCTGTGTTGTTGCTGGGTTAAAGTTAGGTTCGGTTAGGTGGGGTTAGATGTATGATGAGGGGCCCTCTGTATTGTTCATGGACAGATTGTTTGGTTAGATCTGATGGGGTTTAATAAGGTTAGATGAGGTTATATAGGGTTAGACAAGGATAGATGGGGTCTGATAAAGTTAGAAGAGGTTAAATAGGGCTAGATGAGGTTAGACAGTTAGCTAAGATAAGACAGGGTTAGATAATGTTGATGGAGTTAGATAAGGTTAGACGGTCTGATGCGGTTAAACATGGTTAGATGGGCTTACATATGGTTAGATGGGGGTTAGGTTTGACAAGGTTATATGGGATTAGATAAGGTTAGATGGAGTTAGGATTAGATAATGTTAGATGTTTAAAGTTTGATAGAATCCGATAAGGTTAAATGGAGACAGATTAAGGTCAGATGACTAGATAAGGTTTGATATGTTTGAGTAGGTCGGGAGAAAAATCACACCAATTTTTAGAAGTATCTATGTTTCATGGTCAAAGCAATGACGTCAAATTTACTTTGAAATTTTACCAGATGTACCATGAAAACAGACCAGTACATTTAACTAAAGGAAAAAAAAAAAAAGTCTGTACGTTACGTGACAGTAAAGAAACTAATCTAATATTCTAGCAAAGCCTTTCTCATCCTAACCTCGACTATCACAACACAAAACTTAACTAATCAAATCTTAACACCAATCATAACTCAAACAATGGTGTTCCAGAAAATAACCGATGATTCAACCCTAACAAGTTTCTATGCTGTGGCTAGTCTAAGCTGTTGCCTTAACATTTCACTAATATAATTTGCTTACCTCATGATTTTCCACCGCTTATGTGCATTTTTCCCTTATTTATTTTTGTTGTGGATGGTTCTTGAAAATATTGGCAGCATTAGTCTACTTAATTAGCGTCACCGTCCTGCTGCAACACTCTCTCCACAGCCTCCGTGTTGATCCTCTCTCTCAAAATGGCTACCAGGCACATCATCCGGGAACCCTGAAAATTTCAACTGAAAATCTAAAACAACTTAAAATAATTGTCCTATAAAAAATATAAGAAAAATACGTTAAATGACATGAAGTAGATTACAGTCTATTGGTAAAGTACTGCAGCTGCATAAAATACATTTAAATCACGGCTTAGTTGGACACGTCACGTCCACTGCCACGTCAGGCGGATGCGCAGATCCCCAGGGAGGTGGAAGAGTCATGACGTCACGCGTGGTTGAGTCTCCCGCTCTCATTTGAATCCAAGCAAAGAACTATGAGGCTACTCCAATGCTATTCTTCGTCGCGTCTTATGTTCATGTAATCCACAAAAATACTAAGTAACTATTGTGTACATGGTCGCTTTCACACCAAGACTATGACAAAATGCACTGATATTTAGAACAGTTGAGACCAAGTATGTGATGGAGAGATGGAAGGTGTTAAGAGGTGGGGGTGGGGGGGTGAGTGAGGAATGATTTTGAAAGGATGCACTACTGCCACTAACAAACTGCCTCCATACGGGGGCGGATTAACCCCTTCAGTCCGATGACGTATTCACATTTTATTCTTGCCATCTCCAGCACCAACTCCGCCGACCCTCCCTTAACACCTTCACTGTGATGACATATTATTGATTTTCTGTTGCGCCTAAAGACGACTTTATTCAACTTAAGGAAGGCCTCTCTTACCGAAGGAGATAATGAAGAGGCCTGCAGTGGGAAAAAACCCTCGTAACTTGAATAAATTCGTCTGGGGATGGCAAGAATACGACTAAAATATACGTCTTCTGGCAGAAGTGGTTAAAAACTATATTAGTGCTGTTAACAAAAATTTACCCCTTCAATATGATAACTTTTTTTTTTTTCTTCCTATATCCAGATAATTTTATTCAACTCAGAAAAGATGTCTTGCACTGAAGGGGTTATACTGAAGGCTGTGTCATCCCTCCAGTTCCAAAAGTCTCTCCGTAGCAAAATAAAATCGACTGAGGCCAGCAAACATAAACTAAAATATTTGTCACGGATCGAAGGAGTTAACCATTTGGCTGACAAGGCAGCAATCTAAGACCCCACCCATGATGGAGACACCAATTATAAAAACACTATTAAATGCTTTCACACATTGAGGCCCTGGATGTCTTTCACTTTGATCTTTCCATTTGACAGTTTTATTCAGTTCAGGGCAGCCTTTTCGAACTGGAGGAGTTACAAACGGTCTTAATAAAACCTTAGAATACGAGAAGACTGAGTGAGATAGAGTAGTGGCAGCAAGAGCAATATAAAAAGGACGTCACCCCGATTCAAGGGACTTATAAAGATGATAAATGATGAAAATGACGGCAGCCGGCATCCTATGCGCTCCTAAGGTGGTCATTAAAATGTTATGGGGGCCACTTAGCCTAGACAGGGGGCCCCCACATCTAGTTTAGCCCATGGTCCCTGCCTCCACAACTCTGACCTTAACACTGTCCTTCCTCCAGCTCCCACCTCCCTTACTCCTAGGCATCTCTTTCCCTCTCTAATTCTCCCTTTCTCCCTACCTCTACCTCTCCATACCTCCCCCTCTCTTCTGACTCCTATGCAAGGTCGTTACTCCATCTGGGGCATTCTAACCACTACACCAGGAAGGGCCTCTGTTAATGAAGATGTTGAATGATAGTGTTTATTGCATGCTGAAGTGGGATGCCTTCTTGCGGTGGCACCAGAACAACCAAACAACTCCACTGCCTGACTACACAAATCTCTCTCGGGCCTCGACTCCCCATTCCACGAAAAGAGGGCTGTGGAGTGCAAGAGGAATGTATCAGCCTGCAGTCCACTGGATTCAAGTCCGGATGGGCCTGGAGTTGCAACTACCTATTCAGTTCGGTCTCTTAAGCTGAATAATTCTGAAGATGAGTATAAAAAAAAAAAAAAAAAAAAAAAGTGCCTAAACAGAGAGTTTTCCCTTCATGTTGTTCTTCATCCCTTCGTGGATCATCATCATCAGACTGAACTGGGTAATGACAAGTTCCGTCATGGTTGCGAGAAATTCACTGTGCAATAGTTGTGAGGTAAGAATGACACACACTGGTCACGAGTCAAATTTAAGCCAAATGGTTTCTTGTACACCAGGAAACCATTTGCTACGCTGAGTGGTAACCATATAACAAAATTTTGGCACCTGGTGGTTTAGTGGGTAATTACAGTGCTCCAATCGGATTAAGCCGGTGAAGGTCTATATCCAAAGGGTGGTTGGGGTTTATTGCTCACATAATGCCACTCAGGGATTAGTGAGGCTGGTAACTCATCTTAAATGTCTGGACCAACTTGCCTAGCCCCAGGCTCCTACGGTCCTCATGGGGCAACGTAGGATTGGATGATGAATGAATGAAACATTAACCTTCACTATGAAGAATTCTAACCTTAGCAGGGTCACAGTCAGCTAGACAACATAGGTGATGGTACAGGGCTCAGCAGTCCATTTCCTTAGCCCTTTAACCGCGGGTGTCATTCCAGAATGACATTGAAAAAACTGGACCAAACCGCGGGTGTCATTCTGGAATGATCGTGAATATTTTGAACACCGCGCGTTTTCCCGGCGCGCAAAGTGTCTCACGCAAGAGTAGCTGTCGAGTTCTTTCACGCCAGCCATCCCACATCTCCCTCCTCCAACCCCGAGGGGGCCCCCCCCACCCCTGCCCTGACCCGCATCAGTCAGTATCTGTCCAGCTCTGTGCATGATAATGGCGCTCCGTCCTGACTCATCGTCGCTCGCTTCCTCCTCTACAATGATTAGTGCTAGTGTTCCCTCTACCTCTACACCGGTAAAGGAACTGCCGACGGCGAGGCAGAAGGGGTTGAGCACTCCTGAAATTAGAACGGAGCTGGACAAAACTGTAAGTACTACTCTTGATTGTGGCAGTGAAAGTGACACACTCACAGCAAGCAGTGATGATTTGGCAGTGATTGGTGGTGAACCATTTTCCATTGATAGTGACAGTGATGAAAGTGATCATGTTGTTTCCCCCCCACCACCCCCAACTTACTCTGGGAAAGGAAAGGCTCCTATGGGCAAATCTGGTATTGCACGTGGGAAGGGAGTGAAGCGCAGGCTCACGTCTCCCACACCAGGCCCTAGTAAGCATTTCCCATCAATTTCCCGTTCCCCTAGCCCTATTGCCCTCACATCATCATCATCATCTGCCGTGCCCTCTCCTCAGTCTACATCATCTGAGGAGTACGAATTCCCAAAGCCTGCAAAGCGAGGGAAGGCAGGCCGTGCAGGCAGGGCAGGCAGGCCTAGAACAAAGGGGATGCGTGGCAGTTGGAGGGCAAAGCTGGGCGATAAGCGAGGTGATAAGCGGGGTAGAAAGGGTCAAGTTTCACCACGCACCAGGTCAGAAACCCCCCCGCCTGCCCCCCGCTCAGCTCCCTCACCCTCGCCACCCCCCCACTCACCGCCCCCGCACTCACCCCCCTCCCCGTTGCCTCCTGCCTCACCCCCCTCCTGCTCGCCTCCTGCCTCACCCATTGCCTCCACCTCAGCTCCTTCTCACGGGGAAACGAGTGCAATGCAACCTGCCACTGCCACTGAACCACGCACAGGCAAAGTGGATGCATTTGTTTGGTCTGATGGTGCAGATTTTCAGCCACACAATCCACCGTTTGATATGACAAATGCTGGAATACAGCCTGCCTTCCCATGCAACGCAGGAGATGACTTTGTTGACTACTTCCTGGCCTTCATGGATGATGAAATCGTGCAGCATGTCAGCGATGAGACCAATAGGTATGCAGCTCATTGTGCAGCAGAAGGGCTGGGACCTATTGGCTCACCAAAGCAAGTGTCGTGGTTGCCTGTCGGAATCAGAGAGCTGTATGGTTTTTTTGCCCTAATGTTTCTTATGCCCCATATAAAGAGACATGAGTTGGAGGAGTACTGGCTCGTGGATGACATTACTACTATCCCAATATTCGGGAAGTATATGTCACGGGATCGGTTCCGACAGCTGCTTGGATACCTGCACTTCGCTGACAATGCAAACCCGTCCCAAACTGACCCTTTGTGGAAAGTGAGGGATTTTCTCAACAGGATTAGGGATCGATTTATGCGATTTTTCCGGCCTATGCAGAAAGTCGTCATAGACGAATCCCTGGTATTGTTCAGAGGACGTCTCAAATTCATGCAGTACATCCCCAGCAAACGCCACCGCTTTGAGATAAAGTTCTTTGTGCTGTGTGACTGTGAGACGGGGTATATCCTGGATTTTGTCATCTACTCTGCTAGTACAATGGATGTGAACAGGAAAGACCCCCTAGGCCTCTCTGGCTCCGTTGTAAAAGTGCTGATGGAGAGGTATTTTGGTGGTAATCATGTGCTGTACACAGACAATTACTACACAGCACCGAAACTCTCCAAATACCTTGCTGAACACGGCATTGGCACTGTTGGCACTGTACGGAGCTATAGGAAAGAGTGGCCAAGTTTCCCTGAAGCATCATCATCATCCAAGGGAGATGTTCACCTGAAGAAGTCAGACAAGCTTCTTGCGATCAGGTGGCATGACAAGAAGGTCGTGAATATGATCAGCACCATCCACAAGGGGGAATTGCAGAGAACTGGGAAGGTCAGCTACAGGACGGGAGAGCCAATCATGAAGCCTGATGCCGTCATTGATTACAATGTCAATATGAGACTTGTTGATAAGTCTGATATGATGATTGCCGAAATCGACTGTCTCAGGAGAAACACCTGATGGTACAGGAAGGCTTGCCTGCACATGCTCGATATGTGCATGCTCAACGCCTTCATTCTCTACAAGACACAAGTCGGGGGCATAAGGCAACCATCATTGAGACAGTTTTCCAAGACTGTCGTGCAGCAGCTACTTGCACGATTTGGTCAGGTGACGGCATTGATCCCGAGGCGACACTCTGACACACAACCTGACCGTCTTGAGTGCCGCAATTACATGAGCCGGCACCAGCTTGTGAAATTGCCTCTTACAGCAGGCGGCAGGTTGTCACAGGGCCGCTGCAGAGTATGTTCTACCACCACACGGAGGCCTAGGACGAGAAAAATGAGCACACACCAGTGCCTGGAATGCCAAGTCGCTCTATGTGTAACTCTGTGCTTTGCCGAGTACCACTCTCTGAGTAAATACTGAAAGTGACAGTGATATATAGTGATGCGACAGTGACGTGCTTTGCCAATAATTGTATAATGGATAATGTAGTAATAAGGGATATTTTGCCTAGAAAAAAATGTAAATATTGGCCAGTATAAGTGATATTGTAATAAGAGAATCTGCGGCACTTGTGTAATTCTGCGGCACTTGTGTAATTCTGTGATGCGCCAGTGACGCAATATAGTAATAAGTGCAGTGTAAATATAATGTATATTGCCCAGATTATATGTAAAATAATATTAGAAGTTAGAAAGAATGAAAAGATTGCATGAAATGTCAGTGAGCGGGTGCCGCCGCAGTGAAGTGAGGCGCAGCCGCAGGGAAGTGCCTTTTACCTACCTCAGTGAACACAGAGTGGGTGTTTATCGTATGTACAGTGTTCATATATGTTTATATTACTATTATGAGAGAGTGGTTGGCATTTGGTACTGGTGTGTGGGGCGTAAAATAGTTATTTCACACCCCTCACTTCTAACGGCCCTCCCCATCCTGTGAAAGTCAACAAAGTCATGAAACCTACATCAATGGAAAGCTGAAGGTTAGTACTTTCTAATGGTACCTTTTTTTTTTTTTTCTCTAGCTTTATTCTGTGCAGAGTTATTAAGGTTTAAAGGTTTGTTTACATTTGGCTGAAACCCCCGCGGGAGAGGACAGTCAGACCAAAACAATACCCGCGGTTAAAGGGTTAGTATGCTTGACTCCATCCTCAGCAAACACCAAGTCTGAAAAAGAATAAAGCACAAAACAATTAACTGTAGATTTAAGACTCAGTCATACGCTTAAAAATTAAACTGCAAAATGGAATGCTAGCTCCCCATTTTTTACAAATTCTAAAGGAGGTACAGTAATAATGGAGAATTAGCACCATGCTCAAATATGGTTATATGGGACTATAGGAGAAGAAGAGGGAAAATAAAGGCTGGAAGAATCCTGGAAATATGAGAGGTAGGACAGAAGAGGAGAGTAAAAGACTAGAGACAAAAAAGCCCTTTTTGGTTGTCTCTTATGACAAGCAGGGATAATGGGGAAGTATTCTTTCCCCTCTCCCCTGGGGTGGGCAGTTTCTCACAAGTGGGTCTGATGGACCATTTTTAAGCCTTCCAATATTGTTGATGGCTGCACTCTGCGATGTGCAATACAAGTGGGCCATACCAAATAACCACAGGCATTCCAAAAATGACAGTGTATGAGGGGTTTGCATTCTACTTTGCAATTTAATGTTTAAGCATACAACTTAGGTTTATATTCAGATAAGTCTCCGGTAGCAGCATGAAAAACATACAATAAGTTCTCAAATGTGAAATGACTATTTTCTAACAAATACCAAGTTGTGGTTGCGTGAGATTCAACAAGCACTGGTTATGAGGCAGGAATGAGCCTCCTTGGTTAAAAGTTAGATCAACCCTCTCATCTGACAATTTGGCCATTTAAGTTGTGGTTGCATGAAATTTGATGAGTTGGTCGAAACTAAATGGGGCTATGGATGTCTTAGGTTAAAGTATATACACTAAAAAATTATTAACACTGGATATTTAACAGGTAAATTTTCCTTAACACAGTAAGGAACGATGGGGCTATGGATGTCTTAGGTTAAAGTATATACACTAAAAAATTATTGTTAACATTGGATATCTAACAGGTAAATTTTCCTTGACACAGTAAGGAACTGATAGTTAAAATCGTCAAAAAGGTCATATATTGAGAACTTATCATATATGGCTATATCATTATTTGCCACTATTACAAAACATACAAATACTGACTTACTTCAGTCACCAAATAATAAACAATTTATGTGATTCAAAGAGTTCTCCACTTACCTTTATACTGACAAAGTTGACAGCTTCCATCACTGGGCAACTTCCTATATTTTCCGTTAATAGCCAGGCAACTTTCTATACTTTCCATCCATCTTCAGGCAACTTTCTGTATCTCCCATTCATCTTCGGGCAAATTTCTATCTTCTATCCATCTTCAAGCAATGTGCTACATCTTCCATCCATCCATTCTTGGGCAACTTTCTGTAACTTCCATTTCTGTCAACTTTCTGCATCTTCAATCAATCCTTGGGCAATTTTCTGTATCTTCCATCTGTCAACTTAAATGTCGTCCATCTTCAAGCAACTTGCATCATCTTCCACCCTTTGGTAGGATATGGCACTTACCCAACCTCAAGGCACTCCAATTCATCCTGAAAGATATATATAAAGTTATCAAATATGTACAAAACCTAACCGTCAGTTTGTTCTAACCAGATCAAGATCCTTCAACCATACCAGCTCAGTCGATGACCAAGTGTAGTCAGATTAGATGGCTGATATGACTAGCAACCAAAGGATTCATTCCTGCCTCGTGATTAGGGTTCACCAAATTCATGCAACCCTAACAGCATTCACATTTAAGTGGCCTAGTTCCGTCAAGTTAAAATAAACCAAGTAAAGGCTGCTTTAACTACACTTCAATGACGTCTTTCATTTCACTACTGCTAGAAACTATTCTGGGAGAGAACCCTATTCACTCAAGAGTAGGATAATGGACTGCAGACATGGGAAACAACAACTTACAGTCCTAAAGGTTCACAAAGATGTCTGGGTCAACAAACTAGTCACGATAGTGGAGACTGTGTCCAACTCTTCTAAAAACTAAACTGACTACAATCGTCTAACAAAAGTAGGAACATCACTGGACTGAAGTCTGAAGAGGATAATTTGATTTCACTTCAAAGGAATGTGTTGTCTCTTATTTCCATCATATTATAACTGGGATACCACCAGATGCTTATTCAATTTAGGGATTTTAACTGAATGGGTGTATGAAGGCTAAATCAGGAACATAATAGGTTAATGAAAGCCCTATCTAGTTCTAACAGCGAATGGGTTATGAAGGCTAAATTATACCCTTATGAAACTTACATCACAAGCTAATAAAAAAATATGAAAGAAAATAAAAGGTAAACATACCAATTATGTAAAACCAAGGCAAGCAATATAATGGCATTTAAACAGTACCTTTTCATTAATGCACTAATTCACACCTATCCTTTGTCAGGGCAGATGGCAGGTCTAAGCCATCTATGAAGGTGCTCTGGTCATCCACGGAACACCAACTATAAAAAAAAATACCGGAGTGAGCAAGACAAGTGCAAGGATATTTCGCTATTTCAATGTCTCAGTCTCGGTATCGTCACTTTTTCATTCAAACAAAAAAAAAAAAACATGCAAGCTTACCACAGCACCTTTTTACAGACACATACGAGCACTTCCAACCTGACAATGGCGCTTATCCCACCCTCATTCAGCTCTCCCGTCCATCCTGAGGGATAGGTTTAAAATACATAACAGTTTAAAATATTGGTGAATGGATATTTCACTCATTTAAAATAAAAAGGTGGTCTCAAAATATGGTCACTCTTCAGACAAACAAGAAGCCCGGTAATTAAGGTTATACAGTATTATCAATTTCCCGATGCACCGACTTACGGCCACAACCTGGGCAGGGCAGGGCAGGATGGGGGTAGTCGGACATCCTCTGCAAATATTCCAGTTTAAGTTATACTTCACCGGGTTTTAGGCTTCACTGTCAATTTTAAAAGACATGTCTCAAAATATGGTCACTTCTCAAACAAGAACTGCCCTGACTGAAGGAATTTATATTACCTTTTAACCGATGAACATACAAACCCTTAACCTGGGCAGGGCTAGGCAGAGCAAGGCAGGGCAGAGCAGGGCTGGGCAGGATGGGTATGCTCAGACATCCTCGGTAAACATTCCAGTCTGTAATTTGGCTAATACATCGGATTCTGTAAGCTACAGTTTATGGTATCTAATTTCATGGATTATATTTCATATTATTCAGACATTAAACAGGAAGTTTATCCAGACATTAAGCAGGAAGTTGTGACTGGAATTGTACAGTACCTTTTTGTGAAACACAAACTTACACCTTCCATCACATCCCTGGTCACGGCAGAGCAGAACACATCGGTTTCCGTCATGGCAGAGCAATGAACCCTCCGATTCCTCACTTCACCCAAGTCTGCAATTATTAAAGAAAAAAATAACAATAGAAGAGATTAAAGGTTTTATTTGCACACAATACAAAACTTAACGAAGATTATTCACAAAACTGGCAAATGCTTAAAATAACTATTTTGAAAATTAAACTGACAGTATGAAAAAGCTTAATAACACATACATCTTACCCATATACAAAAAAGGTACGCATTTTAAACTTGCGTACAGTTGCTCCAGCACTGCGGGGAAAAAAAAAAAAAAAAAAAAAAAAACTTTACAACCATGACAACCGCAAAACCAACGGAACTAACCTTGAAACCGGACCAAAGCAGAACCAACCAGGCAACCACAAAACCAAATAAAACCAGAATCTACCAACAAGGCAAAACCATTAACATAGCTACCTTCTACACACCTAATATCAACCAAAAATATACATAAAAACCACCTGCCTAAAATCCAACTCCAGTCTCTTCCACTTTCCTAACATCCTCTCTAGCGCAACCATCCACCTAACCATCTAAAGTGACTACACAATCCATCTGTTCTAACCTAAGTGCCAGCAGGGGAGGAAAAGCTTAGTACACATGTAAATAAAATACTAAAAGTAATAACAATTGTAATAGTAATAATAATAATAATAATGATAATAACTGTAGGGGCAAAAATATATAAATAAAATACAGACCATATAATAATAAATAATAATAATAATAACATAATAATTGTACAGGCAAGCTGCTAACAATGGGTAGAACTGAAGACAGTTGACTTATTTTTAAAAATCAACCTGAACTAAGCATTTATGAATGTCTGCGGTGGGACGCTGGCCAGATAGTTGGAGCCTCGTAGTAGTACTGTAATAGTAGTAACAGTGGTGGTGGTGGTGGTGGTGGAGATAGTAGTGTCCTTAGGTCAGACTTTGGCATTATCTGTATATACACCCAAGACTTCCGTACAAGCGACGATGTACCGTCGATTAAAAAGAAAAAAAAGTATCGGCACCCTTTCAGTGTGAGACATCATGACACACGGACTGATTTACGGGAAATGACACGGACAGGTTGGTTCTGCGGTTCTGACAGTTGCCAATTAGTAACATCTAACCTCACAATTTCATACGGTACTGCATTATACTGTGCATTGTGAATTTTGATGAATTAAACAGGCATGCCAACACTACCGACTAAACCAGAGACGAAGCATTCCATATCTTACCTAACCCCAGGGTGCCGATACTTTTTTTTTTTATATCGAAAGTACCAAAAAGATGTGTACTATGTACACACTGATAGAGGAAAATGTGCAAAAGTGGAAAGTTGAATGGCACAAGGAAGATAAGTAGCCGGTGCAATGAAGGCCTTGATAAGAAATAGAGGCTTAAATGTTGCAGCTGCACGAGACTTATATGAAGGAGTGTCAGTGCCAACTTTAACTATGGATGTAAGACTATGGAGTGGCATGAAAATGACAAGTCAGAGAGTGAGAGCAGTGGAGATGGGACTGCTGAGGAATGTATGTGGAGTACAGAGAGTGGATAGGATAAGAAAGTATGTGATTCGTGAATGATGTGGAGTGAGGAAGTCTGCTGACACCAGAATCGAAGAGAGTGTACTGAGATGGTATGGTCACGTGAAGAGAATGGATAACAGTAGTGGTGAAAAAGGTATATCTGAGCGAATTTGAAAGAGGAAGGAGGCAAGGTAGGCCAAGGAGAAGGTGGAGGGATATGGTGGATGAGTGTGTGAGCAAGAGAGATTTGGAACTCGGTGAGGCTAGGGGACTGACAAGAGATTCCGGGGGCTTGAATAGTGAGTGAATTTCAGCACGAAGTACAAGGATAGGGGAGACCATAATTTTATCATAAAAGTTAGTGGATACATGGAAAATACTGTGTGTATATATATATATATATATATATATATATATATATATATATATATATATATATATATATATATGTGTGTGTGTGTGTGTAAAGCTTATTTAGGCCTGGGATTCGAAATATGGACATTCGAATCACAATTTTTCCTGATCAAAGGAGGTTCGAACTGCAAAACTGAGCCCCCCCCCCCTCTCTCTCTCTCTCTCATGTGTACTGTGTATCTACTCATCTATACACACACAGACGACGTACTGAGACGAGAAACAGCAATCTCAGTCCCAATCTTTATCCTCCTTTCACATTAACTTGGCCCAATTTTCGTCCGTTTGCGGACGATTATACGCTGGCAGAAGAACACAGTACTATGGTTCTACATCCCTTTCATTGGACTTCTTGGTGACGCGCTATATCTTCGTGTAATCTCTTTCTACAGCCCAGCATTCAAGATGAGATGATAATTCTAGGCCAAGTAGAAGTAAACAGGATATAGAAGAGATATTTACGACACACTTCGAAGTTCTGGGCAAATATTCGGCTCTTCCATTACTTCTCTGCGGTGTTTTAAGAGATTTATTAGAATGGATGGGAATGTGAGCCGGATGTGTGATTTGAGCTTGAGAGGTGGGGTGGGGAGGGAGGGGTGAAGGGGAGACGATGGGAAGGATGGAGAGTGGGAGAATGTACGAAGGGGTGGGGTGGGATGGAGATTGTATGAGCGAAGGATGGGAAAAATATGAGGGATGTGGGGAAGGGCGGGGAGTGTGAAGGAGGAGGGGGAGGGATGGTGAGTGTATGAGGAGTTTTGGATGAGATGGAGGAGGGATGAGGAGTGTGGGATGGGAGGAGGGATGGGGAGTATGCGGGGGAAGGGGGATAGGGAGTGTATGAGGGAGACGGAGAGGGATGGGGTGTATGGGGGAGGTAGAGAAAGACAGGCAGTGTATGGGGGAGGTGGAAAGGGAATAGGGATGGGCAGTGTATGGGGGAGGTGGGGAAGGATGGGGAGTCTATGGGTGTAGTGGGGGAGGGATGAGGAGTGTGTGATGTGGGAGGCGGGATGGGGAGCATGGAAGGGGGATGGGGAGTATATGAGGGAGGTGGGGAGGGATGGAGAATATATGAGGTAGGTGGAAGAAGGATGGGGAGTGGATGATAAAGTTAGTAACAGATAAAATAAACACAATTAAGGACTATAAATTATATGAACCTTAATTAAAACAAACTTTGTTAACATTTTAATGGTAAATTTACAAAAAGGGAATAATGGGGAAACTAAAACAAGAAAATACAAAGATAACTAAAACAATAACAAACACTCAACTACAAACCCAAATGAAGACAAAAATCAACCAAAATTCCAAAATATAATCCAGGAAGACTGCAACAACAATGCTTTCGAGAAAAAAACTGTCACCAACGCATTTCATCGCGAATTTCAAGCATATTTTATCGACAGGCAGCGCGGAAATCTAAACGGACGGATATTTCAAACCTGCTTTCCGATTTATGAAGCCAATGGTAGGAACAGAAGAGAAAATATTTATAAAAGGCTTTGGGCACCCGTCAACTTTTAATGGCGTCCCCCGTTTTCTATGACGGAAGAAAAGCAGAAGGGCGGGACCTATGCTGATTCTTTGTTGTGGCTATAATTTGTTTCTGCTGCTTCTCCTCGCTGTTCTCTAGTTCCTTTTAGGCTGCTATTATTTCTGTATCTGCTGTTTGTTGCTGTAGTTCGTCGTCATCATCATCACCATCATCCAATTCTTTTTATCGTATCAGGAGCGTAGGGGCCCAGGGCTAGGTTAATCACTCCCGATATTTTTGGCGAAGGTCACCAGCCTCCCTCTTGCTATTACTGTATGTGTGCAACAAACATCAACTGTCCCTCCTAAGTGCCCGCAACAAACCAACGGCGCCGGGAGTGCGGGGAATGGGGTGGGGGGGACTTCCTTCCAACACACACACACACACACACACACACACACACACACAAACATTCTGAAAAAAAAAAAAAAATCCACTTCTCCGTCCACAGATGAACCACAGAAAAAAAAAAAAACGTAAAAATGCAATGTTAAAAAAGTTTCTATATCCCTTTTACTTTAGCCTGGCCTAGTATTGCCGCCTCTCCATCATGAACACAAAGTTAGAACACGAGCTTAACACTGGATTTTACTTAATTTAACTACAAGAAAAATTTCCATCTTATCATCATTTTCGTATCGTAGGTAGACTAACACACGAATACAGCGCTAGTCACGAAAAAGTGCCATGAACAGGGTGCAAGGCCGTATCAGCTTCCTTTTCCCATTAAGTTACGTAAAATAAGGTGCTTTTGTTCAAAAATCTAAGACTGGTTAAAGCGAATGAACGATAAAATATGGTGCGCTCACGAAGAAGTGCTGTGGAAAGGATGTGAACGACAAAATATGGTGCTGGTCACGAAGAAGTGCTGTGGAAAAGAAGTCGAGATGCATTTTTTTTTTTTACCACTGAACTACGTGAAATAAGCTGAAAAACGACGAAAATCTGGGCCAATTTAGGATGGAAAAAGCACAGTTACTTAAATCATCACTCATTCCCTCGCTTACTGCCTCCCCTCACTTCATCTCATTTTCACTCTCACTCAAAAGCCTCTCGCAAATTCCGTCCAAACACACACACACACACACACACACACGCACATTCTGCAAAACCCAATCTACTTCACCGCCCACAGACGAACCATAAAAAGAAAAAAAAAAAAACGAAAAACGAAAAATGCAAAGTTCAACATGAGCGCGAAAAAACGAGGCCACGAGGAGAGAGTGGGAGAAGCACCGAGGAGAAAAATGAGATAAAAGGGAAAATGAGCCGAAAAATGAAGGATGAAAGGACTGGGAGGGTGGGTAGGAGTGCGTCTGATTCCTAGCCACACACACACACACACACACACACACACACACATCTGTTTATCTTTTCATCATTTTGTTATCCTTGTCTTACTATCCCTAGTTCTGTCTACACACACACACACACACACACACACCTGTTTATCTTTTCATCATTTTGTTATCCTTGCCATATTATCCCTTATCTCTGTCTTCAACTATACTCCTTTCACTTAAACTTGTCCCACTTCCACCTGATGTCTTTTCATCATCGTTATCCTTGTCTTATTATCTCTTATCATGTCTCTTATCGGTGGTTTGTGTCGAACTGGGAAGCGTCAGGATGGGCTTTGACACGTGTGGCGCGGACGGTCGCTACGGACAGTCCAGAATGCGATTTTTTTCTCTCTCTCTTCTTTCTCCTTCACTCCAGGGGGTTCGCCAAGCTGA
>NC_137049.1:21354808-21362308 GCF_032717465.1 Coenobita brevimanus | reverse complement strand
GAGTGAGAAGGATAGGAGGAGAAAGAAGAGGAAGAGCTTGAAGGAAAAATGAGAAGGAACCGAGACGTGAGCGCAAGATGAAAAAGTGAGAGGGAGAGAAAAATGAGGCAGAGAGGGAGAGAAGGACAGATGAAGAGGGGAAGGGAGGAGTGAAGTGGAGAGGGAGAAGTTAGCGAAGAGGAAGATTAATGGGAAGGAGGAAGAAAGAAACGGACAGGAGAGAGAAGAGGATTAGGGGAAAAAAAAAGGAAAGGGACAGAGGTAATTTCCTTTCGTACGTGTGAACTAATATGATGGTGATGATGAGCATGATACTGTGTGTGTGTGTGTGTGTGTGTGTGTGTGTGTGTGTGTGTGTGTGAGAGAGAGAGAGAGAGAGAGAGAGAGAGAGAGAGAGAGAGAGAGAGAGAGAGAGAGAACTAGGCTACTCTCCTAAAGTGTTTGTACAGTAACATTATCAGGCAATATTGGTTCCTATCTTTCATCTACCTCTTCTGTTTCTACCCCCCTCCTCTTCTCTCTCTGATGTGTGTGTGTGTGTGTGTGTGTGTGTGTGTGTGTGTGTGTGTGTGTGTGTGTGTGTGTGTGTGTGTGTGTGTGTGTGTGTGAGAGAGAGAGAGAGAGAGACTTTTGTGTGGATCATGAAAACGGAATGGCGTGCTTTTCTTTTGCTTTCTCGTCTTAAATTCTCACAGCCTCTCCTCCTCCTTCCTTTTACCTCAGCCAATCTATTTTTATTTACCTTAAGTAATACCATTTGTCTTGGCTCAGTGTTTTTTTTTTCCTTAACTCTCTTCAAACTTCATGCGATATATATTTTTAAGTTTATATACAGTACAATCTTTTTTACGTCTTCTATTTTTTTCTCAAGATGCTGGTTACTTTCTTAACTCACTCTACCTCAAGATTTAATAACGAAACGAAAAACAGTATATACATATTTTTACTTTATCTAGTTCTCTACCTACTGACTTTTCTATCTTACTTTCCTTCACCCTTTCCCCTTCCTCCCTCCTTTTCCTTCAGTCGCTCACGTGAGACCAGTCTGTTCAGACGTCTCCTGGCGTTCTTAATTTAGCTAGGCCAACCGGCCTACTGCAGTTATCCTCTCTTCTTGTGTTCTGTGTGTGTGTGTGGGGGGGGGTGTCAAATCCATCCACTCTACCTGGTTACCAAATTACCTATCAATTAACAAGAAAATTATGGGCTGCCAGGACTATTATTTCTATGCTATCAGTAAGTACCAGTTTTTCTTATCAAGACCCTATCATTAACCTCTCTTATCATTGTTATCAATATTTATCTGATTTTATCGATAATTACCTGTTTTTTCTTTTTAATATATGGTCCCTTTCATTAAACTCCCTTATCACTGTTACCAATACATAATAACTCGTTTTATTACTATCACCATCCTTATTTTTCCTTACTTTTTACGTCATTAAGCCTTATTACCAATTCTCTTATCCTAATTACGTGTCAGGATTACGATATTTAATGAACGAATCTAATTACTCTCGTCTTCCCCTTCATTACCGATTATTACCATCATCACTACGTTTTTTCCTCACGGCATCTCATTAGGCGTCATTACCACTATCATTTCCCTCGTCATTTCTCACTACTGCTCCACTCGATTCTCTAATTATATCCACTCATCTCCTCTTCCGCCAGTCATTTTTTTTTTTCATTACCCAGTCACTCACGAGCAATATTAACACCACGATATTTCTCAACTGTAAATTAAACGGTGAAAATATTCCTAGATATTTTTGCTAATTCTACCGTATATATTTTTGTTCGATTTGTTTTACTTAATCGTGCCTGTGACCTATAATGAAAGATACTACGGGGATTTTAAGGAAGGTAGATATTAATATTATTATTACTATTATTATTATTAATGTTGTTGTTGTTGTTGGTGGTGGTGGTGTCAACAATAATAACAACAGCAGCAGCAGCAGCAGCAGAAGCAGCAGCAGCAGTAGTAGTAGTAGTAGTAGTAATAGTAGTAGTAGTAGTAGTAGTAGTAGTAGTAGTAGTAGCAGCAGCAGCAGCAGCAGCAGCAGCAGCAGCAGCAGCAGTAGTAGTAGTAGTTAGCAGTAGTAGTAGTAGTCGCAGTAGAAGCAGTACTTATAATAATAATAATAATAATAATAATAATAACAACAACAACAACAATAATAATACCGGTACTTAACAATACACATTCAACGATTCTGATGACTATGAAGAAGGGTAATATACACCACTACATCATTCGATATTGACTATTATTTGTGCATCTGACAGCTCCATTAAGCTATTTTTTGATTCAGGTTATTGAAAAGAGACGTAAATTTATGGTACAGACCAATTCAAAAAGATATTACGTATCGAACTGTATTAACTGACTTTCTCCTCCCACTCACAAACACGTGCGTCAGTCAGCTAAACACACACACACACACACAGATCTGATTCGTCTACACACCATGAAAAACCTAAAAATGGAAATCAGGGGAATCAACTCTCTCTCTCTCTCTCTCTCTCCCAGCTATCATTGGCTTCCCGCGTATCAAACAAAACAAATCAAGACAAACAAGAACCCAGCCATTGTTTTTTTGTTGTTGTTTTATTAGAGCTGTCACACAAGCTCTGAATCAAATATAACACAATGATTACTCCTCTTTTATATAAATGAGGCCAGAGAGAGAGAGAGAGAGAGAGAGAGAGAGAGAGAAACACTGGAACAAACACATCCAGTACAGGTGTGATTGCAGGTTAATGAACGTGACATTTTATTCAGCCATTTATTAATAAAACCAATTATTAATAAAATCACGTCCTTTTATGGTCTGTGGAAATTTGTGTATACCAAATAACTTTTTTTTTAGTGGGTAGCAATTGGAAGGATATAAAAAAATTCCCCTCCATAAGCCTGATAAATTTCCCCTCTGAACGCTTAATACACTGGAAGGATACCATAAACTTCCCCTCTGAGTGATAAACATTTCCCCTCTGAACGCTAAATACACTGAAAAGACATAATAAATTTCCCCTCAGAGCGCCAAATACACTAGAAAAATAAAATAAATTACCCAATGAAAGTTTCATAAATTTCCCCTCTAAATGATATATAAACTGGAGGGATACAACGAATTTCCCCTCTGAAGGTACACGACGAAATATGGATGAATCACTGACGAATGGAATTAGGGGTCAGTGACGAACGGTATTAGGGACCAGTGACGAGTAGTATTAGGTATCAGTGACGAGTAGTATTAGGGACCAGTGACGAGTAGTATTAGGGATCAATGACGAGTAGTATTAGGGACCAGTGATGAGTAGTATTAGGTATCAGTGACGAGCAGTATTAGGGACCAGTGATGAGTAGTATTAGGGATCAGTGACGAGTAGTATTAGGGACCAGTGATGAGTAGTATCAGGGACCAGTGACGAATAGTACTACGGACCACTGACGAGTAGTATTAGGGACCAGCGACGAGTAGTATTAGGTATCAGTGACGAGCAGTGTTAGGGACCAGTGACGAGTAGTATTAGGGACACACACACACACACACACACACACACACACACACACACACACACACACACACACACACACACAATATCAAACCCATTAAAACTTCTTATAAAAAAAAAGTCGTAATTGAGGAGGGATGAAAGCCGACCAATTACAAGGGGATACGAGTTTGGGATGACTCGGTTTCTTTTAATAGTAACCAAGGAGTCGCAGGGAAGAAAAATATGAAGAATTACTGACTCGATTATCTCCTTCACGAGGGAGACGCCTTCGTGTGGTGGCACCGATATGACCGAGCAGCTCCACTGCCCGGCTATATAAAAGGTCTGTGAACTTTCTCCCTATCCCCTAAAAGGAAGATGGTGAGCTGCAGAATAAGTTACTTTAGCCTGCAGTCCACTGGGTTCACGTTCACTTGAGCCTAAGGTTGCAACTATCACTACCACCACCATCGCTACCGCTACTACTATTACTACAACTACTACTGTCAATTTTATGTTAGTGTTATTGCTGTCAAGACTATTTCATCAACCTATACTTACAAAGACAGTAGTTAACAGTTAAGCCTCTCCTCCTTTCACCCACTTAATCCTCCTCGTCTCCCACTCCATCTCTTCCTCCTCTTCTCCCCTCCACCCAATCCTCCTTTTCTCCTCCCTCTCCCGATCTTCCTCCTTCTTAACTCCACATAATCCTCCTCTTCTTCACCCTCACATCTTCTCTTCCCTCCTTCTCCATCCCCGCATTTTCTCTTCCCTCCTCCTCTTCTCTCTTCCCCCTCCTCTTCTTCCCCTCCCCACTCCCCTCTCCCCACAGACATTTTACACCGACTACCTGCTACCACACTACTGTCTCGGGTTCCTGCAATTAGTGAGATGTTTTTGTTGCCCTGAGGCTCCTGCTTTCCGTCGCGGTGTGTGTGTGTGTGTGTGTGTGTGTGTGTGTGTGTGTGTGTGTGTGTGTGTGTGTGTGTGTGGCCTTGTTACGTATCACTCGCTTTGTGTGCTACTCTCGCGTCCTCTTACACCGGCTGATTCACCTAAATTTCTTACCCTGTACGACGTAGGCTACTTTGTGTTTTTATTTTTTTTTCATTATTTCGATTTTAGTGTAGTCGATAAGTATTAACCACCTCTCTCTCTCTCTCTCTCTCTCAGTATATACAAAACCTTCCACAGATGATAATGACAAAGAATGACACTGATGGCAATAACACTAATGACGATGATAGCGCTAATTCTGATGATGATGATGATGATGACGGCGACGAAACTCAGTAATGATGATGATAATGATGATGACAGAACTCGACTCAGTAATGACAATGATGATAATGACAATAACGACGACAATTACCGTGTCGCGAAGGGATACGAAATGGCGGAGAGTGACCAGCAAAAGTGATAATCGCATTTCCCTCCCTAATACTGACAATTGGCTCCGGTAAGTGAGCTATATCAGAAATTCCAGTATGTACAACCGGCCGTAAAAATTCACGTAACATTTCATCTCTCCTACTTTTCTCTTCCCTCCGCTGGCTAATATTACTAAAGCTGAGAGAGATTTGGATATTTCACCTCTCCTACTTCTCTCCTCCGCTGGCTAATATTTCTAGAGGTGAGAGAGGTTTGGATATTACACCTCTCCTACTTCCCTCTTTCCTCTGCTGGCTAATATTACTAGAGCTGAGAGAGGTTTGGATATTTCACCTCTCCTACTTCTCTCCTCTGCAGGCTAATATTCCTAACGCTGTAATATTTCACTTCATCTATGTCTACTTCTCTCTTTCCTCTAGTGGCTAATATTTCTAGAGCTGAGAGAGGCTTGGATACTTCACCTCTCCTAGGTCATATATGGACCCCCTTGGATATAAGAAAATACTAATAAAGCCAGTGATATGACCCAGAGAGAGAGAGAGACGTAACCTCTATATATATGTGAACCGACCTGATCCATCCAGCAGTGCAAAGTTTATTTGGGAAAATCGAGGTATGGGTTATATTGCCTGCCAAGGAAGTTATAATGAACGAAGGAAAGAACACACATACTGTACACACACACACACACACACACACACACACACACACACACACTCGTACACTCTCTCTCTCTCTCTCTCTCTCTCTCTCTCTCTCTCTCTCTCTCACACACACACACACAAAACCGTCTATACTTATCATTCAGTGTATTCTGAACTGGTGCGGACGTACTCAAGTATTAACTGGGGCAAAAGCTGAAACACATACATACATGCGTACATACATACCTACAAACATAACATACAGACAGACAGACATACACCATATATACATACACTTACATACATGCACTATTTGTACATACACTTACATATAAACTTACATACATTTTACATACAAAACTTATATACATCCATACATCCATACATACACACATACATACATGCATAAATACACACATACACTATACCTATGCATTACGTATAATTAAGTGCATACAATGAATAGCCGAAATTACTATGAAGCCGAAAGTCAACATATCCCATCCTACATAATTACAAGGGCCGAGATGGACTGTGCCCGTGTTTACAGTGGAGATAAGGAGAAAGAAACAGGCTGGAGGAAAAGAGGAAGGGGAAGGAGGAAGAAGAGCGAGGAGGAGGAACTGTGAGAGTGAACGTTGTGAGAGGAGGAGGAGGAGGAGGAGGAGCAGGAGGAGGAATTGAGAGAGGGAGTTTAGAGGTAAGAGAATATGGAGAGAAAAAGTTGGAGAGGAGGAGGAGGAGAAATAGAGAGAGGGGTGAATGGGAGAATGTGGTGAGAAGAGTGGGAGAGGAGGAAAGCTGAGAGGAGGGCGAAGAGGAGTGGAAGTAAAATCTCTGAGGCCTCTAACCTCAATCCCTCAACTCCCTGACTCTCTAACCTCCATCCCTCAACTCCCTCACCCCTCTAACCCCCATCCCTCAATTCCCTCACCCCTCTAACCTCCATCCCTCAACTCCCTGATTCTCTAACCTCAATCCCTCAACTCCCTGACTCTCTAACCTTCATCCCTCAACTCCCTGACCCTCTAACCTCCATCCCTCAACTCCCCCATCCCTCTAACCCCCATCCCTCAACTCCCTCACCCCTCTAACCTCCATCCCTCAACTCCATGATCCTCTAACCTCCATCCCTCAACTCCCTCACCCCTCTGACCTCTATCCCTCACCCCTCCAACCTCCATCCCTCAACTCCCTGACCCTCTAACCTTCATCCCTCAACTCCCTGACCCTCTAACTTCCATCCCTCAATTCCCTGACCTTCTAACCTCCATCCCTCAACTCCCTGACCCTCCTACCTTAATCCTTCAACTCCCTGACCCGCAATCCCTACTCCCTCCGCCCACTTCCCCAACACAGCCATTCAGAGGGTGAGGGAGGGATCAAAGAGTGGACCAGGCAGGAATGGAGGCCTTGTGAAGCATGGTAATATAGCCTCTCTCTCTCTCCCTCTCTCTCTCTCTCTCTCTTTCCGCTTCACTGCCTCGCCCCCCTATTTTTCTCCCTCCCTCAGCAACTCCACCCTTCGTCCTCTTTCACCCTTTGATCTGCATACCTCCCTGTCTTCATCACTTTGTACCTCCCTTACCTACGTACCCATTAACATCCCCTCCTTCCTTCGTTCCTTCCTTCCTTCCCTATCTACCCATCAACATACCTTCCTTCCTTCCCTAACTACCCATCAACATCCCTTCCTTCCCTCCTTCCCTATCAATCCATCAACATCCCTTCCTTCCTTCTTCCTTATCCTTATTTTCTCTTTTCACTTTACTTTCTGTCTCAACTACCTCTTTCCCATCTTCTCTCCTTCCCTCTCTTCACTGCCTCCCTTCTCTTCCACTTCTTTCATTCTATTCAGTACTACCTCCATCTCTCTCTCTCTCTCTCTCGCTCTCCATGCCTCACCTTCTCCTTCCACATAAACTTTCATAACGTCAGCATTCCTTCCATTACC
>NC_137049.1:21324808-21352308 GCF_032717465.1 Coenobita brevimanus | reverse complement strand
AGTCACCACCTCCTATCCTCTCCAAACTCCTTCCTCTCCTTCAGTAATCCTCTCCATCCCCTCCTTCAGTAATCTTCTCCTTATCACAATAGTACTCCACTGAATTAATCTGTAGTCCAATTATAAGGAGTAATTTCACAGTCCCAGTGCTCTCTCTCTCTCTCTCTCTCTCTCTCTCTGGGTAAGTCGATTAAGAAGGAAGTAATCAAGGGCGAGGTGACCATGGTTTGTCCTGGTGTATAAAATAAGGGATTAGTTGGGTCACTCTCTCTCTCTCTCTCTCTCTCTCTCTCTCTCTCTCTCTTATTTCCATCCGTGTTCATCCACCTGCAACACCACTTCATCTTTCATTTCCATCTGTGTTCACCCGCCTGCAACTTCCTGCACGGGGGATCATTGCAGTGCTCACCGTTCGCAACATCATCGCAAGCACACACACCCGACACATGGAGGCGCTACCCACCCCGCCACCGCCCTCATTCCACCCACTCCATAATTAACATCCCACTCCGCAGTCCATCATTCTATTCTATTTATTACCTTACTGAACCAAAAAGACATAATCATCATCACAATCATCATCATCATCAACACGACTATCATTTCACCACCAACACCACCACCATCATCATCACTGGAGGGAAGGGGACGGTAAGCTAGGGATTGTGGCTAAGATTAAGAGGTGTTTGCATACTGAGCACAGATTAAGGATATTGTGTGTGTGTGTGTGTGTGTGTGTGTGTGTGTGTGTGTGTGTGTGTGTGTGTGTGTAGATAATTGTGGGCGTAACTAATTTTGTAGGTGTGAGTAACCGATACATACATACAGACAGATAGATAGATAGATAGACATAGATAGATAGATAAATACACATAAAGAGAGACAGACAGGCAGAGACAGAGAGAGCGAGAGGGACAGTATGAAAGGAGTGAGAATATTACCATGGCACTGAAAACAAAGACTGGCTTGGGGAAAATCCTGACTGAATAAAGACAATACAGCTCCAAGCCACACCAGTCCCATACTCTGAATGCACACACACACACACACACACACACACACACACACACACACACACACACACACAAAGTTATGCATAAAAATTAGTTAAATTAATGCAAATCCCTAATTACACACACACACACACACACACACAATGACAATGACCCTTACCTTCACTGCACCTAAAACACTACCTGAAAATGTAAAAAATCACAGGTAGCAAAGGCAAAAACACCTGAATGTTAATTGGTGACAACGTTCGTATGCGATGGAGGGAAGTGAACGAAAAAAAAAAAATGGAGCAGAAACAAGTGCTGGAGGTGAGTGAATGAGGCTGAAAAAAAAGTGAATTAATGAAGAAAGGGGAGTGAAAAAGCGAAGGACAGTGAGCGAATGAGGGAGGACAGTGTGTGTGTGTGTGTGTGTGTGTGTGTGTGTGTGAGGAAAATGAGTGAGAATGGGGGAGAATGTAACAAGCAAAAGTGGCAGAGAGAGAGAGAGAGAGAGAGAGAGAGAGAGAGAGAGAGAGAGAGAGAGAGAGAGAGACAGACAGACAGACAGACAGACAGAAGGAGAGACGGGGGGCCACCATCCAAAGTGAGAAAGAATGAGAGGAAAAGTGAGTTTTATGATGCTGGGAAAAATAAGTGAGGGGGAATGTGGGGGGGAGGGGGTATGTAAGGGGAAGGGGGTATATAAGGGGAAGGGGATCTGTGAGGGGAGAGGGGGTACGTACGGGAGAACAGATACGTGAAAGGAGGGGGTATGATAGGGGGAAGAGGTATGTGATGGAGAGGGAGTATGTGAGTGGGGCATATGAGAGAGTGGGGGTATGTGAGGGGGGAGGGGAGACGTGATGGGGAGGAGTTACGTGAGAAAGAGAGGGGTTATGTGAGGGGGAGGAAGTACGTGAGAAGAAGGGAGTATGTGAGGGGGGAAAGAGGTATGTGAGAGGAAAGGGGTAGTTGGGGGATAGGAAGAACGAAACTTGAAGAAATAGGAATAAACTAGAGGCCCCCCCAAGGGATGAATCACACCAGCCGCGAGCCGATACACGTCTTGCGCGGCTCGGAATATGACCTTGACCTTGACCTACTTTCACCAATTTCGAACTCTTGATAGATTTTTTTTTTCCCCTACTACACACCTGTGAGATTATGTGATGATATTTTGAGCGGTTGTGAAGTTATCGTGCTAACACACACACACATACACATACACACACACACACACACACACACACACACACACACACGCGCACACACACACACACACACACACACACACACACACACACACACACACACACACACACAAACTGATACGATATCAGCTGCGCTATCGCGGCTGGTAAAGAAAGAAGAGGAGGCGTGAAATAAGGAAAAGAGTAAATGAGATACGAAAGAGGGGAAAACGATGGAAGAATGAACAAGGAAGAGTATAAAAAATAAGGGTAAGAAGAGAACAGAGAATACAATGCAGAGAAAAAAGAGCACGAGAGAGAGAGAGAGAGAGAGAGAGAGAGAGAGAGAGAGAAACAACAGTCTACAGCAGGATGAAGGAGAAAAATATAAGGGAGAAATTAGACTGAAGATGATAGGGGAGGGTGTGAAGGAAACAGGAGGGAAGAAAGAATGGGAGTGACCAGAGAAGAGGAAGGAATGGAGGTGGGATGGGAGAAGGGGGAAGAGGAAGTAGGAACAAAATAATTAAAGAACGTGAGAAAGGAAGGGGAAAAGGGGAGGTAGATGAGCAGGGAGATAGAGGGAGGGAATGATGAGAGAAGAATCGGGGAGCAGGAAGGGAGACGGTGAGGGGGGGGGGAAGGAAAGTGAGGAGGAAGAGAAAGAAGGGAGGGAGGGAAGGAAGGGAAAAGAGAAGGTAGAAGAGCAGGGAAGTAAAGAGAAGGAATGATGAGAGAAGAGAGTGAGAGCAGGAAGAGAGACGGGGAGGGAGGGGGGAAAACTGAGAAAGAGAAAACGAAGAAAAGGAGGGAGGGAGGGAGGAAAGGAAGAGACGCGAGGGTAAGAAGAGCAGGAGTGTGAGGATCACGATAAGATCGCACCAGAGGGAGAACCAGACTCAGGAAGAGAAATTGTGGAAAGATTGGAAAAAGGAGGAGGGAGGAGGGAAAAGGAAGAAAGGAGAAAAATGGAAGGGGGGGAGGAAAAAGGAAGAGAGGAGAAAACGAGGGAGGAGGGAAAAGGGAAAGGAGGAGCCGGAGGAGAGACAGAAGAGGGCGAGGCATCTGAAGGAAGGAGGAGGAGGGAACTGAGGAGAGGAGAAAAAGGAGGGAGGGGAGGGAGTAAGATAAAAGGAGACGGAGAAGGGAAGAGAGAGAGAAAAAAAAAAATCATTCGAAGGGAGGGAAGTGAGCAGGAGGAAAAAGCAAATGCATGGACGAAGTGAAGGATTTAAAGAGGAGGCGAAAATGAGAGAGAGAGAGAGAGAGAGAGAGAGAGAGAGAGAGATGGTGGAAAGAAACGACAGAATGGAAGGAAGGAAACTGAAGAACAGAATGAAGGAAAAAAAAAATAATAATAATAACAATAGTAATAATACTGAAGAAAAGAGTAAATGAATGGGAAAAGAATTAGTGGGAGAACTTAGTTAAGACAGGAAGGAGAGGGGATGAGGAGTGGGGAAGAGGAAGAACTGCAAGGTGAGGAAGGAAACACAAAGGCAGAAAGGCAGCAAGAAAGACAATGTATAGAGAGGAGTTTTGATCGGAAAAAACACAAAAGATAACACTAAAACACACACACACACACACACACACACACACACGTACATTCCCTCTCTCTTTCTCACCTGGCCGCCGTGCTAATTATACCCTCCTTTTTACTTTCCTCCCTCCTCATTAACGACGGTCCGCCTCCCTTGCGCTGTTGTTGGACGCCATTTAGGGAGATTTTATTTTTTATTCTTTTTTTTTACTTCCCTTCCCTTCATTTTTTCTCTCCTGTTCTCGTTCCTCCTCCCATTTTTTTTCTCTCCCCCTCCCCGTCTTCCGTTCCCCCCTTCCTCCCGTCTTTCCCGAGTTCCTTCCTCCCCCTTTCCTTACTCTCTTCCTTCCTTCTTTCCTTTTACCATTTCGAGATTCTACATAGTTTTTCCTCTCTCTCTCTCTCTCTCTCTCTCTCTTTAACATTTTCTTATGGAGCAAGGCGCACACACACACACACACACACACACACACACACACACACACACACACACACACACACACACACTCTCTCTCTCTCTCTCTCTAACATTCTCTTAGGGATCACGGCCCACACACACACACACACACACACACACACACACACACACCTAGGGATCAAGGCTCACACATCTCCCTCCTCCACCCCATGCCCGGCGCTGGTTTGAATCCGCCAAGACCCTCCAACAAATCCGACCCGTTCTTGCAGGCGGAATCAGATTGGCGGGCGTGACTGCATGTGGATCTCCCCCCCCCTCCATCTCTGTCTCTCTCTCATTCTCTCTCGCTCGCCCTCTTTCTGTGTGTGTGTGTGTGTGTGTGTGTGTGTGTGTGTGTGTGTGTGTATACCTACCTTCCTAACTAGGTATCTGTAACACTTTCTCTCTCTCTCTCTCTCTCTCTCTCTCTCTCTCTCTCTCTGACGTCTCCTCTCTCATTTTCCACATTTTCCTCCTCTTTTCACTCTCCGCAGTCATATCTTTTCTCCTCACTGTTTATATTATACTTTGTCTTTTAGGTATCTCTTACATATCTTCCTCCCCTTCCTCCTTTTCCTCTCTCTCTCTCTCTCTCTCTCTCTCTCGCTCCTTTTCCTCTCTCTCTCCCTCCATCCTTCTCTTCTCTCTATCCTTCCCTCCCTCCCACCCCGTCTCTCCCTGCTACCCCCCCCCACTCTGTGTGTGTGTGTGTGTGTGTGTGTGTTTTTCTCCTGTATGTCTGTCATGTCATGTTTCTGTTGTTGCCGTCGCACTGCGGGGTGAGAGAGAGAGAGAGAGAGAGAGAGAGAGAGAGAGAGAGAGAGAGGAAAGATAAGATGTGAGGGAAATCGAATGGGAGTGAATGAAAGCGACTGGGGACTAGAGAGAGAGAGAGAGAGAGAGAGAGAGAATCTTATCTTGGGTTATATATCTAGCAGGTTGAATAATGACATACTTAACAGACCACGTAATCCACACATATGCTTCACCACCCTCTGTGTGTGTGTGTGTGTGTGTGTGTGTGTGTGTGTGTGTGTGTTGTGATATAGGTCAAATCTCCACAATAGCGAATAATAACGCATCAAAAATAACCCATCACCAACATACCAGATAACTCACACAGCAAATACACCTACCTAGCACATACACCCACACAATACATACATCCACATAAAACACACAGAAACCTAATACACACACCCACATAACACATACACCCACCTAACCCATACACCTTCATAATACACACACCCACAAAACACATACACTCACCTAACCCATACACCTACATAACACACCCACCCACATAACACACCCACACCTAACACACACACCCACATAACACAATTCAGCCCTGGTGCCTGATATGTTGTGGTCCCTGAAGATGCTAACACTCCTGAGTCAAGCCCCAGCCCCTGTCGAGCCTCTCCAACATGCATCCCCCTCACCTCACACAGCAACATACACGCCTCTCTTGGTCTCCTGGGCTCTCCTATCACACCGTGGAGACAGAGTGGAGAGGGGAAAAACGCCGATTTGAAAGATCTACAAAATAATATTACTGCCTCAGAAAAGAAGCTTGTTTCCCGATGCAAAAGTCACGTGATCGCAATGGTGGCATGTGTGAAAGAAATATATTACAGAAGGTATAAGAAATGTATAAGGTGTACGAAATATATGAAGTATATGAAATGTATAAGGTATAAGAAGTGTATAATGTGTAAGAATTATATAAAGTACTGTATAAGGTATAAGAAATGTATGAGTGATGATATCAGTTTAATCTACAGTATAGAAGAATCTTAGTTTGACATAATGAAAAACTATCTCTCATCTCTATGTGTACTTGAAAATATATCAAAGCCGTCGATTTTTGTTTTACTGGATCATATACTTTGGGGGGAGGGCAGCATTATGGCAGGGGACAGGACGACATGAAGGCGATTTGTTTGTGGCCACCCCTTACGGGATTTAGACGTCTGGCTATAGACAGATATGAGATAGATCATACAGAATTTTTAAAGGCAGTGCATAAGACGCCATTACAAAATTTTCACCAAATTATATCTCACAGCTCATTTATCATGAAACAAGTTCATTACAAATTTGGTTTTGAAAGATAATTTTATTTTTTGCGTGTAATATTTAGGCATCTCACCATATACAATAAAATGAAACTTTTTAAAAACGCAATTCTGTGTGTGTGTGTGTGTGTGTGTGTGTGTGTGTGTGTGTGTGTGTGTGTGTGTGTGTGTGTGTGTGATATTACTTGCATGCGAATATGGATGTGGATATGGAAAGGAATATTGTTCGTGAAAGTTGTACAGTATATATATATATATGTGAATAACGAAAAAATGCGGTAACAGCGAGGACATTTGAGACAGCGTCATTGTGCTTCCCACGTCAAAGTTATATTAGTTCTCTCTCTCTCTCTCTCTCTCTCTCTCTCTCTCCAGCATGCCAAATATGTTTCTGTCTGCGATTTTAGCTGTGGTGATGTGCTATTCTTACACAACTGTCTCGTTGCTCAGTTACCCGGGCCTCTTTCAATCATTACGTCCTATCGTTTTCATCTGGTCATTATACTTTCAATTATTTCTTTATTTCATCTGCACTCACATATTTATTTGTCTCCTTGCTCTGTTACCCGGGCCTCTTTAAATCATTACGTCCTATTTCTTTCCATTTCGTCATTATGCTTTCAATTATTCCTTTATTTCGTCTTTATTTTTCGCTATTTTTCCTATGCTCCCCCCATTTTTAACACTATACAATGGTTATGCTTCACATTAATCCTCTGCCTCTTCGTTCTCTCAACCATTCCCCGCTTTCTTTACTTTTTCTAATTCCTGATCATGTTTTGAACTATTTTCTTCTTCTCTTAAGCTGTATTATTTTATCTAATGTGTTCACTGGCTATATCTAAATCCATTCCTTTGCCTCTACCAAGTTGTTTTTCCACTCTTCTTTCTCCCTCAGTCTCCTCTCTCTCTCCCTCTCTCTGCACTCACACACCAGTCACGCCTCGGATATATCTCTCCTTAAGACCAGCTTTACCTCTCTGCATTTTTATTGTGATGCACTGCGCTGCGTCTATCAGAGCTATTCTCTCTCTCTTTGTGTAAATATAGATAGATAGATAGATAGACAATTTCACTTGGTTCATTTTACACAACGCTACAATCTACGCTACGCAGGGAATTATCTACGCCTATCACTGCACGACACGAACACCTGGTGTGACCTCCGGCAATCGCTGTAGGTCATCAACGAGTTCATCATAAACCCAGAAGTGCACTACTGAAATAATCATATTTTCCGTAGGTCGTTACGGAAGTAAATACGTACCGGTATACCAGCAACCACAACTGCTGTTGCGCATTAAGGCGGTACTCGTTATCTTTACTGGGCGTCCAATAAAGTAATCGAACATAACAGTACATAATAATCGCATCAACAAAAGTATTTAACAGTATAACAGTATATAACAGTAATAGCATGAACTATAAGGGCATCAAGGAATTAGCCAGCCTCAAGGGGCATCAACAGAGTCATTACATACAGAAATACAGTATTTGTAATGCGTTACAACAGTAGATGTAATAACTATAATGCGCAAAAAATATTCACTATATAAAATAACCGTAATGACTAATGTAACATCGAGATAATCACAGTACTTTCAATTCGATGTATTTTGCTTATATATATATATATATATATATATATATATATATATATATATATATATATATATAGATATATATATATATATATATATATATATATATATATATATATATATATATATATATATATATATATATATATATATATATATATACACACTTAGGCGATTCTACTGGGATTGGTAAAGTTTTCCGAACCTAAGAAACTCCACACAGCCTTCTTTAACACCTCCACTTCGAGAGATCTGTCCCAAGTTCAATCAGATCGTGGGAAGGTAAGAAGAATAACATTACAAGTGCGTTATCGGATTTAAAAGGTCAATCGGTTAAATGGGTATCTATAATGTGTAATGCCCAAGAATCACAACAACGCTCCTTCCTGTTCAAAAACCTGCCGCGTCCGGACCAGCGGGGATATTTTCGGATCATCCCAGCAACCGCAATCAGACAAATGGAAGTCTTGGGTCTAATACATACAGGCAGAGGAAATAAAACGGACTCAGGCAAATCTATGACAGATATAAACTTAAAAGTTTGTATACCCGCGCTTCGCTCTACCTAAATCGATGTGATATACATTATCTATATATAACGTCTTTGCTACCACAGGACTCTCCTAAGCAGATAAACATTGTCATGAGACAGCGACAATAACCTGTAAAATGAGAGAGAGAGAGAGAGAAAGAGAGGGGGGGGGAGGTTAAGGAGCTTCCTTAACCGACAAGAATACGTATCGAACCTACCGTATTACCGGTCTCTCTCTCTCTCTCTCTCTCTCTCTAATCACAGTACAGAAAACGGATCAAGAGAACACAAACTTTAACTTATTTTTTTTTCTCTCACCTAAAGTCCGTTCACTCTTCATACGGGAACCATTTATTGTAGCAGTAGGTATATATTTTTTTCGGTATCAATATATGTAACAGCGACGAAAAAAAAAAAAAGAAAAAAAGAAAAAAAAAAAAAATCATGCATAGACAGGAGGAAGTCATGCAAGGGGAGGAGCGATGTGAAAATAGGTATGGGGAAATACTGAGAACAAAAGGGGGGACTGGTGAGCCATGTGTTGAACTGTAAATAAACAAGAGGCGTGTGTGTGTGTGTGTGTGTGTGTTTGTGTGTGTGTGTGTGTGTGTGTGATAATCCCCTTCCTTCTTCACTTACATATTTCTCCCCAATCGTGTCGTATCCTCTTTTTCTCTCTCCCCTCCCTCTCATTTTTCCTCCCACGTGCCCTACTTCCTTCCTTCATGCTTGCCTCCCTCCCCCTCCTCCTCCTCTTTCTCATTTCTCTCCCATCTGACACGGCTCCTCATATATTTACCTCCTTTCTCTCTCACCTTCCTCTCCCTCCCCCTCTCTCTCTCTCTCTCTCAGTTTCTCCCTCTTCATGTCCTCAAACTTCCTCTCTTTCAATATCTTTCTTTTATCTCCCCTCCCCCTTTCTAAGAATTTCCTATCCTTCTTTTTATCTTTACTCCCCTCCACTCCTTGTCCTTCTCCTCCTCTTCCTCCTTCATTCCTTCTTTCCTTTCCTCCCATTCCCTCCCTCCTTCCCATATCACTTCTCTTCCTACATGACTTCTTCCTTCCTTCCCTCCACCACTGTGAGAAATTTCCTCTTGTTCCTTCTTAAATGATTCCTTTCCTTCTCAACTTTCTTCCATTTTCTCCTCCTTCCGCGTGTCCTTCTTTCCTCCTCCATTACCATGTCTCTCTTCCTTCATTCTTGCCTTCTCCTTCTCCCTTGATTTGTCTCCCTTCCTTTACTTTTGGTCTCTCTCTCTCTCTCTCTCTCTCTCTCTCTCTCTCTCTCTCACACACACACACACACACACACATGCCCGTCTGCTCTCTTGCTGGAATATATAATTTTTTAATAATCTGTTTTTCCTTACTCACTCCATCTTCTGCTAAAAAAAAAAAAAAAAGGGTGAATCCATAACTGCTTAACGGGATATTAACAAAGAGTCAGAATATAAAAATGGAAAAACAATAGGACTGGAAGATTACTGGAAAAAAAAATACAAAACAGTTCAATTTAATCCTCCTCCTTTCCTAGCTTACGTAAAATAATTATAACTGTTTGAGATGTATACTGTATTAATAAATCTGCTGATAAGATAAACTGAGAATAGAAGGGGCATACTTTACAAATACAGGCAATTCTGAGAGCTTCATATATTTTTTATTTAAGCTCAGCCGCTGCGAATATGAGTAGAAAGGAATATTACTGAATCCACAGGGCACACTTCGACGGGATCTGCTTTGTTTATTATGAGAGAGAGAGAGAGAGAGAGAGAGAGAGAGACACAGACAGACAGACAGACAGACAGAGGGGGGGGGAGGTAAAAATACTAAACAAAATACCTTGCAATGTGGCAGACCGAGGCTGTGATAAAGTATTAACATTTGAATTTCGTTTCCATTATTATCATTATCATGCTAATATATCTTTTCTAAATATGGTAACAGCTGAAACACAAATACCGTATTCCTTCCTTCCTTCATCCATTCATTCATTTTCCTCCCTTCCTTCCTTCTTTCCCTCCTCCCCTCCTCCTGTCCTCCCTCGTCACCTGTCCCCTTCCTTCCTGTCTTCCCTCCGCCGCAGTGAGAAATTTCCTCTTTCCCTTCAGTTCCCCTTCATATTTTTCAGCCCTAATGGTCGTACACGCACCGACAGAGGCAGCGAGAAGGAGAGGGGGAGGGGGAAGGGGGAAGGGAAGGAGAGGGAGAGGAGGGGAAAGGGAGGGAAGGAAAGGGGTAGGGAGGAGGGGAAAGGGAGGGAAGGAAAGGGGTTGGAGGGAGGAGAGGAGGATTAGAAAGAGAAGAGGGGAAAGGGAGGGAAGGAAAGGGGTAGGAAGGAGGAAGGAGGGAAGGAAAGGGGTAGGAAGGAGGGCGGAGGGAAGGAAAGGGGTTGGAGGGAGGAGAGGAGGATTAAGAAGAGAAGAGGGGAGAGGAAGGGAAGGGAAGGGAAGGAAAGGGGTAGGAGGGAGGAGAGGAGGATGAGGAAGAGAATAGGGGAAGAAGGGGCGGATGAAGAAGAAGGGGAGGGGGATAAGGAAGGAGAGGGAAAATGAAGGAGAGAGACGAGGAAGAGGAGTGAGAAGGAAGAGGAGGAGTGGAAAATGAAGGGGGGGGAATGACGGAAGGAGAGAAGGGAGAAAAAAGAGAAGAGGTGGAGGAGGAAGAAGGAAGGGAGAGGAGAGGAAATTGGAGACAGCGGCAGAGTGGGGGAGAAGGAGGAGGAGGAGGAGGAGGAGGAGGAGGAGGAAACTATAAAATATGGGAAGCGGAGAAAGAAACAGAGAGTGCTTGAACTAAAGAAAACACAGACATACCCAAAAGAATGTCGAAGAGAGAAAAAGAGAGAGAGAGAGAGAGAGAGAGACAGACAGACAGACAGACAGAGTTACACAGATTACACCCTCCTTACGAGATAGTCGGGTCTTAAAATTTACAAACAAACTGGTAAGCCTTTAAAAAAATTATAGAAGAACGAAAAAGTAATTATTACCCAGCTCACTCTCAGCATATCTTTCCCGCAGGCAACTCATCCAGACAGAAAATAAAGCAAAAAATAGCTATGAGAGATGGAAAATTTCGCTTGATATATTTTAGAGGAGATTTTGAAGTTTATGAGGTAGGAATGAGTCTCCTTGGTTGCTAGTCAAATTTATCCTCCAATCTGACTACACTTGGCGTTATCAGTGTCTACCTGGCATTATATATTCCAATCTTGTTCCTACTGCCATACCCACGCCCACACCAGCAGACCAAGCCGTTCCTAAAATCCATAAGACACCATCAGCCGAAATACTAGTGCAGTGCTATTTTCGGATTGTCCTGTATTAAAAGCAGGAGGAGGAGGAGGTAAATAGAAAGAGTTAGCATTATGCGAGTGCTTTTATGTACAGACAACATGTTTATGTGTTTTCCCTTTCCGAGACTCATTTGCGTACTCTCTCTCTCTCTCTCTCTCTCTCTCTGTATATAGACAGATAGTAGATGTAGATAGAGAGATATAGATAGAAGACAGATACAGACAGACGAATATAGTTGGAAAAATTGATAGATGGCTATACAGTAGATAGACAAATAGATATGTCACCTCAATTTCTTCTTCCCCTCCTCCACTTCATTTACTTCTTGTCTCTTCTACCTTATTTACCTCCTTCCCCCTCCCTCTTTTACAGTAATCTCTTAGTCTCCCTTCCTTTCTCCCTTCTTTTTCACTTGCATATTTTCTCTCTGCGTTTATCCTGTCTCTTCTTATCTACTTCATCATCTTTAACCCTTCCCTCTCTCCTCCCTCCCTCCCTCGCCTTTTCGAACACTCCCTCTGTTTTTACCTCTTCATGCTCCCAGCTCTCTCTCTCTCTCCCTCTCTCTCTCTCACCCACACCACCTTCAACTCCCTACCATTTCCTTCTATCCAATACTTCCATCCTTCCCTCTGCCTTCACCTTCCTCCCGCATCCCCATTCTACTCCTCTCATTCTATCACTCCTTCTTCTCTGCTCCTCTTTTTAGCTCTCCATCTCTGTCTCACCCCCTTTCCTCCTCCCCTTCCATCCTTCCACTCTTTCCTTACTCCACTCCCTGTCTCTCCTTCTCTACCTCATCCCCTTCTCCCTCCCATCCTTTCTCCATCCCCCGTCTCTCCACCTCACCTCAGTCTCCAACCCCACTCCCTTCCTCCCCTCTCCTCCTTCCACTCCTTTCCTAATCCACTCCCTGTCTCTCCTTCCTCCACTCCCCGTCTTTCCACCGCACCTCAGCCTCCTCCCCACGCCCTTCCTCCCCTCCCAGACCCCCACGCCCACGTGCATGCCCTGGGGAGGGAAAGAGAAATTAAACTTTGGCTTATTTACCCCTGCAGCGGGCCACCGTTCCCCCGGGCCCCCACCCAACACACACTGGCTGGCCTCGCATGCATCACACCGGGACCCGCCAACACACACACCACTGCAAGCAACCATGGAATGCAAACACCACCTAACTCTCTTGAATTGCATTGTTACTGTACCTCTCTCTCTCTCTCGTCAGGCAGCCTACCAATCATATGGGTAGACAGGGATACACACAGATAGACAGATAGGCAAATACATATTATATCCAAGGGACATTTCTTAACTACGCCCTCTTCTTCTCCCTTCCTTCCCCCTTCAACTGTCCCTTCCTCCTTTTAAACTACCGCTTCCTCCCAGCCCTCCTATAATCCTGTCTTACCTACTTCCCTCCCTCTGCTACCCTCTCCCTCCCTCCATCCTTCCCTTCTCACCTCTAAGCCTATCTTACCCTCCTCCACCTCTTATCCACGGAGGGTAAAAAGCTCTTACGCGGACGGTCGTGGGAGTGAAATATGGCTTGGCAAGACCGTAGAGTTTTCTTACCATGAGTCGCCCAAATGAACTTCGGACGTGATGAGCAACATAAATATAACTCAACCTTGTCTCTGGCTTTTTTTTTTTTTTTTACTCCATTACTGTATATTAAAACATACCTCATAAATTAACTTCTCCTCATCAATGTTTTCCTTCCCATTGATGTACATTATATCATAAATTAACCTTTGTTACATTCTTTTCTCATCACAACAAATTAAAACATAAATATAAACTAACCCTGCTTTTATATATTCCATTACTGTAAAATGAAGCATACATAAGCTATCCTGCCCTCATTTTTTTTTACTCCATCACTGTAATTTAACACGCAGTCATTCATGTAATAATGGACATAAGCCTTTCAGTACGAAAGGTCTTCCCTAGGCTAAAAACAACAACAACAACAATAATAATAATAATAATAATAACAATAATAATAATAATAACCGTAGACCCTGTAATAACTGTCTCACAATAGACATTAACAGAGCTTTTATTACCTGCTAATTATGGAAGACACGTAATTATTAACCCGTGCGCCGCTCCCCCATTAAAAGTGTCTGCTACAAGAGCATAACTGAGAATGGCATAAAGCTGTATTTATTCTCAGGAATCTCAGCGTTTATTCTCAGTATTTATTCCTGTATTCTCAGTATTAATTTTCAGCATTCCCAGCATTTATTCCCAGTATTCTCGGTATTTATTCTCATTATTGCCAGTATTTATTATCAGGATTCTCTGTATTTATTCCCAGTATTCTCAGTATTTATTCTTAGTATTCTTGGTACTTATTCCCAGTATTCTCAGCATTTATTCCCAGTATTCTTGGTATTTATTCCCAGTATTTATTCTCGGTATTCTCAACGAGGAGAGTAATATCTTGGCACGGTTCACTTTTCTCTAATATATTAAACGACGGAATAGGCACCTTCCCTCCACCGAATTATTATATTTGTTTATTCAATAATCACCTCACAAAGATCCCAAACCTCTTCCAGTTGTTAGTGGTCAAGTGTAGTCAGATTGGGGGACTAATTTCGACTAGTAACCAAGGAGACTCATTCCCATCTTATAATTCAGACATCACGTTTTAACTCACTCGATTAACATTTACATAAGGTTTTCATTCATTCATAACGTCAGCTTTTTGTTTTATTCATACATTTCCTCATCCTTTAGCTTTTTTAATTCACGTGCTAGAATTCTTCGTCTCTCTCTCTCTCTCTCTCTCTCTCTCTCTCTCTCTCATACAATTCTACAACCTGGCCCACTCTCCCTCGACATTCTCTCCCACTGTTTCCTCTCGTCCTTCACTTCTGCTGTCTCCCCCCTCTCTCTCTCTCTCTCTCTCTCTCTCACACACACACACACACACACACACTCACACACATCGCCCCTATGGAAGAGGAACAAGGACCCTT
Source organism: Coenobita brevimanus (assembly GCF_032717465.1). Taxonomy (NCBI): domain Eukaryota; kingdom Metazoa; phylum Arthropoda; class Malacostraca; order Decapoda; family Coenobitidae; genus Coenobita; species Coenobita brevimanus. Next base: position 21,337,617 of record NC_137049.1, on the reverse strand, counting down.
GGTTACTATTTTTTTTTTTCTGGTCATTCTTTTTTTTCAGGTATTCTGGCGATTCAGTAAAATGAAACTGATAACATTTTAGTTTTGGTGGCTGTTTGATATCTTAATTCGGCAGTGAATGATGGATTGTGCGGGATTTAATATGGATAGATAGAAAGATACTCGTAGATAGTCAGACGGACACACAGATACATAGATAGCTGAACAGAAAGGATGATTGTTGCATACATACATACACATATACGAATACGTATAAACATTCATATTTGAAATACAGTATTTATACATTCATTCATTCATTCATTCATTGCCAGATGCCATGTATCCCAAACAGGGTGGCCAAGGGCTTAGAGTTAATTGTTTTACAGGGAGGGACACTAATCCTCCACCAACCCCACTTGACATACATTCATATAATATATATATATATATATATATATATATATATATATATATATATATATATATATATATATATATATAGAGAGAGAGAGAGAGAGAGAGAGAGAGAGAGAGAGAGAGAGAGCACCATACCCTTGAAACCCTGCCTCTGACCTTGCAATCGCTGGACTAGAGAGAGAGAGGGGGGGGGACTCAATTATTTAGACAGGGGGCGGGAGCAGACTCCAAGCCGCTCTGCTCAATAATGTTGCACACTTTCTGAGAGCCGGGCCTTCCCCCTCGGTGCAATGTTGAATAATTGCAATGGACATGAGGAAGTTGCTGGAGGTGGAGGAGGAGGAGGAGTCTGTGCAATAGGCAATAATCAAACGCCTTTTTTTTTTTAAATCTATTTCATCTATTAAACGTAACTTTTTTATCTATTTCATCTACTGTTAACATGTACAAGTGCAGTGAGTATTTAAGTCGCTGTTCTTGTAAGTGTAAAGGTGTAGGTGTGTTTTGTGTGCTTGTAAATACCTCTCGAAGAAATGATGTTTGAGAGACAGTACAGTGGGTTGTTACTACAGTTATTATTATTTTGTTATTATTATTACCGAGTATTATTATTAATAGTAGTAGTAGTAGTAGTAGTAGTAGTAGAATATAAAGCCTATGAAAGAAACGGTGGAGTAATATATAAGTTATGACACACGGTGAGACAAGGACAGGCTACATCAACTCCATTAGTACAATAATAATTTAAAACGAAGCGAAGCAAAAAATAGGCTATGATAAGACTTAATAGTTTGTTACACACGATTAGGCATCAGTAACTTGCGTCCTCTTAATTTCAAGAAACAGTATTATCATCATCGTCATCATCATCATCATCATCATCATCATCATCATCATCACCATCATCATCATCATCATCATCAATGTAAGTCCACTGCAAAATAAAGGCCTCCATTCTGATCCATGATTTTTTTTTGGGGGGATAGATTTTTTTTTTTTTTTTTTTTTTGGGGGGGGACCAACTCAAGCCCAGCAAATTAGGTCCCACATCAGTTTCAACGATGATAAGCTGATGGATGAAATGGAGTTAAAATTGACTCCGGTAGGCTGCATAAGAGAAGGTAGACGAGGTTATAGGGATATTATGAGGGGTAGCTATGTGGTAATGTGGCCATCTCCCAAGCTCCTTACTATTCATGAAGCACACAGAACAAAATGAACCACCTCAAGTCTGACCAGAATAGACAATGGTAAATATGCTTAATGTTGACAAAATTCCCTTAGTCGAGGCTACAGCAAGAAATATGACTAGTTTGCGTTCAATGTAGCTTAATTATATCATACTTCGTCGGGGTTATGGCTGAGAATATGAGTAAAGAATATGACTAGCTTACGGTTCCTGTAGCTAAAATTTACCATATTCACTAAGTCCTGGTTACGTGGGGGATAATGAGGGGCGGTCGTGTTATAAGGCGGTCATCCCCCCAGTTATTATCACCCATAAAGCAGACCTAACTGGCGATACAGCGGCCACTGCACGTGATATGGGACCTGTGGGATCGTCACTGGCCTAACGAATAAAGCAACATCGATAGCTTTTATTTTTATTTTATGTTTTCTTTTCCCAGCGTCCATTTTATTGCTGGGGAGATACTGGCCATGCAAGTCACATTTTTGCAGGTTCAAGCCATAGGGTCTTTACGTACGAGCAAACACACACACACACACACACACACACACACAAACACACACACACACACACACACACACACACACACACACACACACACGAGAAAGAGGAGATGAAATATAAGAGGAATACACACACACACATACATACACACACAAACACACTTTTTCTCTATTCATGAATCCATCTATCTACACACACACACACACACACACACACAAACACACACACACACACCTCACAGCTCCATCCCATCGCATAAAGAAATCCGGCAACCTCCATACACCGCCAATCCGCACATCGTCGTCCCTATCTCGCGAGGCAAATCCCCCCTTGGGTTAAATCCGTATAGCGAGAGGCGGGTAGTGGACTTGCTGCGAGGATAACTTTGTAGGATTAACGGTGCACCTGACCTCGCACCCTGCCTTCTCTCTCTCTCTCTCTCTCTGTGGAAAGTGGGGGGGGGGAATAACGATGTATCTGACCTTGGACGCTGCCTTCTATGTGTGTGTGTGTGTGTGTGTGTGTGTGTGTGTGTGTGTGTGTGTGTGTGTGTGTGTGTGTGTGTGTGTTGTGTGTGTGTACTGGACAGTTGGATAAACAGACATGGATAGATCAACAAACAGGTAGACGGATGAGTAGATAGAAAAATGAGTAGATGAAAGAAAAATACGTAGAAAGACAGGCAGACAGACAGACAGACAAGTAGAACAAATAAGAATGGACAGACATATGTAAATAGATTAATATACAGACAGTTATGGATGAACTGACAGAAATAGGCAGACTGATAGATAGGTAGATGGACAGATAGATAGATAGATAGATAGACAGATACAGTGTGATAGATAACTTTGTAGGATTAAGGACGACAAACCTAATCTCGCGCGCTGCCCTTGTTAGTACTGTACATAGATAGATAAATGAATAGATGCACTGATAGATAGACTGACGGGTAAGGACTGATAGATAAATAAGCACAGATCAACACGACTGACAGACAATTAGACAGAGGTATAAACACAGACAGGTACAGTAGATAGACAGAGATAGATAGACAGACAGATAGATAGATAAACAGACAGGTAGATAGATAGATAGATAGATAGATAGGTGGATGGATGGACACAGATACAAATAAACAGACAGATGGATATACAGATAGATAGATAGATAGACAGATAGATATTGGGAGGCGGGTGTGGGATATAGAGACAGGATAACTCGGCCAGATTAACGAGCCACCTGACCTCGCCTTGCGTGTGTATAGATAGATAGATGGATAGATAGATAGACAGGTAGATAAGGAGAGATAAAGATGGAGAAACAAACACGTGTATAGATAGATGGATGGATAGATGGGTAAATAAGGATAGATATGGAGATAGGTAAAGATAGAGAATGACGCGTGTATATAGACAGATGGATAGATAGGTAGATATGGATAGATAAGGAGACACACAAAGATAAACAGACAGATTGACATACAGACAGACAGATATAGACAGAGAAACAGACAGACAGAGATAGATAGACAGACAGACTGATGTTAGGTCTGGATGGACAGACAGATCAACAGAAAAACAGACAGGCAGATACAGATAGCTGGATAGGCAGACAGACAGACAAACAGGTAGGTGGATAGATACATAGATAGACAGATAGATAAACACATTGATAGACAGGAATTAGGAGGCGGGATAACTTTGCCAGATTGGAATACCTGACCTCGTGGGCTGCTGTGTGTGTGTGTGTGTGTGTGTGTGTGTGTGTGTGTGTGTGTGTGTGTGTGTGTGTGTGTGAGAGAGAGAGAGAGAGAGAGAGAGAGAGACGGTGAAGCATAACACACATTACATAGATAACATTTATATGGATGCACAGGTGAGTGGATAGATGGATGGATGGATGGATGGATGGATGGATGGATGGATGAATGAATGAATGAAAGGATGGATGGATGAACGGATGGATGGATGAACGGATGGATGGATGAATGGATGGATGGACGGATGGATGGATGGACGGATGGATGGATGGATGGATGGATGGACGGACGGACGGACGGATGGATGGATGGACTGACTGAGTGAAAGATAAATAGATAAGTAAACAAATAAATAGATATGCTGACTGATACACAGGCAGTTATACAGAGGGAAATAATCACGACATACAGAAAGATAGACATACAGACAGATAAACAGACAGGAGACAGGTAGATAGACAGACAAAGACAGATAGATAAACACACAGAGACAGATATACAGACAGTGATAGAGATACTGTTTATTACTCAGACGCTGCAACATAGATAGAAAGAGATAGAAATAAATACAAAGACATAGATGCAACAATATAGTGAATGATATATAGATAAAATGAGACAGTGATTGATTGGCAAATACACAGAAAGATTAATATAGACAGATAGACACAGAGACAGATAAATGGAGAAGATAAATAGATACCAATACAGATAGACAGATAGATAGATACCCACAGAGACAGACTGAAAGATAGATATAAATAGATACACAGACAGGTCGACAGACTGACAATACGTAGGGATGCTTACACCAATTGGACGCGCACCTTCATCTATATTAATGTTACCTGGGATGCAGCCAATCAGTGTAACAAACAAACAAACAAACAAACAAACACACACACACACACACACACACACACACACACACACACACACACACACACACACACACACTCTCTCTCTCTCTCTCTCAACTGTGGACGCAAACACACGTACCCCAGACGGTCACTGCTTTTAATCACACAGAGCAACACCGATACCTCTTGCATCATACATACATACATACAGACAGACAGACAGACAGAAAGACATGATAGACAGATGGCGACAGATAGAGACAGAAAGACAGATGATAGCTATAGACAGATGGACAGATACAAAGATATAGATAGATTAATAGGTACAAATAGACAGACAGATAAAGACAGATCGACAGATAGACAGATGCCACATAAAATGGTTACGTTCGAAAATCATTAGGATAAAAAAAAAAAAGTACTGTAAAGACAAAAAAAAAAATATATTCCGGAACATAAGACACGGCAACTACCGCACCATAAAATAAATACACAAATAAATAAGTAAAAATAAATGACTAAAGTGAAAATCCTATAAATAAATAAGTAAATAAAATGTCACGTGAAAATCCAGTATATAAATTAATAATAATGAATGCCAGGTGAAAATCCAACAAATAAACAAATAAAATCGTCACGTGAAAATCCAGTAAAATAAATAACAATGAATGCCAGAAAATCCAATGAATAATTAAATAATGTCACGTGAAAATTCATCATAAAATAAAAATGAATGCCACGTGAAAATCCAAATAAATAAATAAATAAAGTCACATGAAAATCCAACAATTAAATAAATGAATAATGTCACGTGAAAATATAATAAATACAAAAATAAATAAATAAAAATGAATGCCAAGTGAAAACCCAATAAATAAAAAATGAAAAATGAAAGGTACACGGTCAGAACTGGAAGACATGGACGAAAAAGATGGAAAAAAAATATTAGTAGGAGAACGAACAGGACTAAAATGTAAAAATCGTGTGTGTGTGTGTGTGTGTGTGTGTGTGTGTGTGTGTGTGTGTGTGTGAGAGAGAGAGAGAGAGAGAGAAAGAGAGAGTATGGGGGAGCGTGTTAGTGTAAGAAGAGAATGGAGAGTGAGTGGGTAAAAGGGAGAATATTGAAAGCTTGAGAGAGAGAGAGAGAGAGAGAGAATGTACTGAAAGATATGACAAATTTTACATACATTACGGCACTGAATTCATTGCCCTAAGTCTGATCAAAATATGTGCCTCTGTCTGTCTGTCTCTCTCTCTCTCTCTCTCTCTCTCTCTCTCAACATGCCTACCTACTCTCCTCCTCCTTGGTAAACAAAGTGATGATGGCCGGTGAGAGAGAGAGAGAGAGAGAGAGAGAGAGAGAGAGAGAGAGAGAGAGAGAGAGAGAGAGAGAGAGACTGAATGTACTGAAAGATATGAAAACATTTTTATACATTACAGTATTGAATTCACTGCCCTAACTCTGATCAAAATATGTGCGTCTCTCTCTCTCAACATGCCTACCTACTCTCCTCCTCCTTGGTAAACAAAGTGATGATGGCCGGTGAGAGAGAGAGAGAGAGAGAGAGAGAGAGAGAGAGAGTCAAACTGGGATTAATATACAGGTAAGTCAGGAGGAAAAATGGTGAGAATGAGAAAAAAAAACAAGGATTGAAACAAATAAAAATAAGAAGGAAGAAGGAAGAGCTGTGGAGGAAGAGAAAAGGTAAGAGGAGGAAGAGAGAAAACATAACAGGAGGAGGAGGAGGAAAAGAGGAAAGATAAGAGGAGGAGGGGAGAAAAGAGGAGGGATGCGGGGGGGAGAGCTAGCCACTTCAACGTCCGCAGTGGTAAACAAAGTAGCTTGCTGAGTGGAGCGGATGAGGACTGATGGAGGAGGAGGAAGAGAAGGAGGAGGAGGAGGAGGAGGAGGAGGAGGAGGTTTATCTTAGAAATGAGGAAGACGTGATGAAAAGGGGGTGAGAGGCGGATAGGAATGAAATAAGGGAGATAAGGAAGGACGAAAGGAAGGAAGGAAGGAAGGATGGATGGATGGATGGATGGATGGATGGATGGATGGAAGGAAGGAAGGAAGGAAGGGAGAGGAGGAAGGAAGGATACAATCAATGAACGACAAAGAGAGAATGGAGGATCAAATGGAGGGGAAAGAGGGAGAGAGGACAGGGGAATGGAAGGAAGGCAAGGAAAGGAAAGGAGGAGGGAGGGAAGTTAAAGGCTGAGGAATATGAAAAACAAAAAAGGGAAGGAGAGAAAATAAAAGAGGAAACGAACACAAAACGGAGAAGTGGAAGGAAAAGGAAGGAGACATGACAGGAGGAAGAAAAGAAAAGAGAGAAGAGGGAAGGGAAGGATGGAACGAGGAAGAAATGTCATACGAGGCAAAAGGGAGGGAAAAATGGGAGAAAGGAGAGAGGAGGTGGGGAAAAGGGAAGAAAGTAGAAAAATATGGCGAAGGGAATCAAGGAAGAGGGGGGAAAATGATAGAAATTGAAGATGGAGCACTACACGTTAAAAATATAGCAAATAAAGACTGAGCTACAAGCTCAAGAGAGACACCAAACTTCCACATCCACAAAACCAGGAAGCACAGCACCCACGTGGAAAAAAAAAAAAAAAAAAGTATTAAATCATGACTGTGTGAATTAAGAGTTCACGGGAGACACACCAAGCCTCCCTCTGTCCCAAGACCAACGCGCCCTGGTGACCTCCTTTTAACCAGACCGCGCAGAAAATATGGCCAAACTTGTGGGGCACTCCTCTCTCACCTCTTTGTCTCCACCGCGGCCAATTCCCACCACCTGACGATTATTAAAGTCCTCTCTGAAATACTGCCCTTTCACTTCCTTTAACTTTTCTTTCTTTTTGCCAAGGAAGACATGGGAAAAACAGGAGTTACGTCAGGGGAGAGGGTGCGATATCCCTAACAAAGAGACAGAAAATCGGATTCTTTCCAACCTTTTCCCGCCCCTCAAAGTCGCTCGCTTAGTTTCTTCGTCTCTCCCTACTTTTTCTCCCTCAGCTCCCTCCCACCTCCCTTCGGCGGTTCAAGACGTCTCACGGGAGTTTACTAAGCTTCTGGAGTGAGAGGAAGTAAAAATAGGATTAAAAAAAAAAAAACACGCAGTTCCGAATGGCTGCCGGGTTTCGATTTGTTTATGCGTTCAAGCGAAAGGAAGAACTGGCGGGAAGTTGGCTGCTGTCGGCTGACTGGTCGACCCCCAGTGCGACAGAGACCCTCGAGCCTGCCTTTTTTTTTAATTTTCATTTTTTTTTTACCTTTACTTCTTATTCGCTGACTGACTGGAATACCTCTGACAGAGCATTCCACCAGGCAGTCTCGCTTTCATGTCTCGCCCAAAAATATAATCTGCTTTCTCTACGTCCGTTTCCTTAAAAGCTGTATCGGCATTTTTCTTGTTCCTGCGAATAATAGTCAAGGCCAAATATTTCAGCGCTCAAAAATAACATTACTATAGCATGAAAACTTATGCGAGTTTGACCTGAAAATCTTACAACGAAAATGGGTTTCATCCTCATATTTTCTTCCACGAGACTGAATTCAGGTTATTTATTTACTTATGTATTTATTTCTTTCACAGATGAACAGAAGGAAAAACAAATTAAATGACAAAAAAAAATCCATACGCCAGATTTCGGGTGTCCCCCATTCATTTAAAAATCTGAAACAGTTGGATTTGATAATGAAACGTGAATATTTTTAAACTAAGATAGAGAGATATTTTGCCTTGATTAAATTTGTACATGGAGGTCAAAAATATGTATCAATTTGCTCGGTGTTACAGGCGCATCGGTACTACGTGAGACAGGTGAAGTTCATTGATTATATACACCTGTCTGCAAGGACGGTATTACATCCGTGACGCGACAGCAGATGTGATGTTTTGATCGGTGTGTGTGTGTATGTGTGTGTGTGTGTGTGTGTGTGTGTGTGTGTGTGTGTGTGTGTGTGTGTGTGATTCCCTCTCACTTTATTCATCCCACACCCGTTTCTTCCACCCACTACACTCACACCTGACCCCACCCAACCTCGACATGATTCCTCCCCTCACTCCTTCTCAAGCTGCCCCCTACCATTCACAGCCCCCCACCAGCATTCCCCCTATGCTGAATATACACCTGCTCCTGTATTTCACACAACCCGACCCATCCCCTGACCCACAAAAGAAAAAAATCCTGTGCACTTACTACATCACTCATTCTACCAAGATGTGTGCTCAAAATACAAACTTAAATACTGCATCGGAATATTCCCATTAACCCTTTCAGTCCGAGAACGTCTTTACGAATCAATCACCAAAAGAAAACTGTAAAAAAAAAAAATGCCAGTGCATACTTAACCCTGAAATGATAAAAATGTAGCCTAATCAGCAAAAGGAACAATATGATAAAGCAGTAAAATACATACATACATACACAAATACACTACATACACACCATACCTACGTCCATACCGGTACATAATTATACATGCAGTATATGCACATATATGAATACAGTACATACACATACATACATACATACACAGGTAAATACACACACACACACTACATACATAAATGCATATAGCAAATAATTATCCCAGAGCAGAGAATAAATGGATTAATATCAGGAACCAGGGAGCCGGAAACACTTAACGGATCAAAATAAACTCACGGGATCGCCAAAACGAGAGCCGGAATTAATGGGGCAAAATGCAAAATCAGGCCAGCCTCGTATTTCCAGCAGAGCCAATGAACCGGGTGGCGACCAGGATTAGCCGAATAAATTACCGAATACAGCAACTACAACAACAACAACAATAACAACGTGATATTGGATGCAATGTGGGTGACTCGTTTTTCCGCCACTGTAGGTGGTAGATGGTGGCGACCATCATCCACTCACTTGATGATGCTTCTTTCTTCATCTTTTATAATACTTTTTCAGTCTGCCCTCCTCTCAACCTATTTCTGCCATTTTCCTTTGTGTGTGTGTGTGTGTGTGTGTTATTTCCTTTTCATGTGGCTTTACAGTCGCTGACTGAAGAGCCTAATGGTTTCCTGTAAGCCAGGAAACCATTTACAATTCTGGGTGGCAACCATATACCCAATTCATACGCGTTTCCTACGTGTCCGCAAGTGGGCTGGCGAAGGGTTAATGCCCCTCCCCATAAAACAACTAACTTAAGACAAACGGCCACCCTTTACAGAATTATGGCGTCTGGCTGTAGACAGACATAACAGAAGAGTGTCTGAAGGTCGCATTTTCGCTGACTCTGGGAGCCTCCTGTCACTCCTTCATGACAGTTTATTACTTTACACAGCGCTTAGATAAGCTGTTCTTTATATTTTGTTTAATCAGAGTAAGTCTATATAATACGAATGAAACAACACTGGAGAATATTAAAGTGTAACATACAAAACAATTCGCTACGGAAGAGGTGATTGACGATTCTGCCAAAAAATAAAACAATAAAAATAAACACTATAACACTATAAAGGCATAATAAAATGATTCCCCAAAGATAAGGTGTTAGGTGATATTACAGACATAAGTATAACAAAGATTATGAAGGTGTAACATACAAAATCAACCGCCAAGGAAGACATGTTTGGCTATATTAGATATATGTAACATACAGCAGAATATGATAAGGAAACATGCAATATAATTTGCCAAGTAAGAAGTGCTCGGCGATTCTGGAGAAATAAATATCATAAAAGAGATCATTAACGTTATCTACAAAATAATTCGCCGAGGAAGTGGTGCTAGGGATATAAATAACAGAAACGAATATTCAAGGGACAATATGAAAAATAACTCGCCAAGGAAGACATTCGGCGTTATTTATAAGTATACAGGCAAGGCATAAAAAATGTCATCTAAAAAATAAGTCGCCAAGGTGGTGGTGTTCAGTGCCTACTTTAGCACCAATGTACAGTCTCTAGTTTAGAGTTCTTCAGCGATTAGCCTATCTTCTAAGCTTAGGAGACCCTCTATACAACATCTAATTCTTGGCGAATATTTTTTCATTCCGCACGTAAAACTTCTCCTTTACCTTATATACATCGACATACAGTACTCTGGAGCTTTATGGCATTACAGAATATAAACTCCTAGAACACGTAGAGTATCTCAAGCAAATAAAAATAGCACAGCAGTAGCCTAACGAGAAAATGATATAAGTCCTGAAGCCAATGGGAATACGCTGAAGGAGACTGTTTCTACCACGTTCCCTACTAGATGTCCAAACTCAGTAAAATTCGCCTGACTTTGGTCTAAAAATAAAAAATAAAAACTGTCCTATTACATAAAAAGATTAATAACATAGACAAAGTTGACATAAATACAAGAGACTATCAAAGTTCCATATTAAGGGGAATAAACTGGTCAGGAAGAGGTGTTTGGGAGACTCCATGACTGATAAGAGTGTCGGCACCTGTGTGAGAGAGGGGGTGAAGGAGGGTGTGTGGAGATGAGCGGAGGAATGTAAGAGATGGTGTGGGAGTGGGTGGAGATGGGAGGAGGTGAGGATAAGAGTGGGTGGAAGTGGGTGTGAAAGTGAGTGGAGATGGGTGGAGGTGATGGTAAGAATGGGTGGAGATAAAAGTAAGAGTGGGTGGAGGTGAGGGTGGGTGTGAGAGTGGGTGGAGGTGGGTGTGGGTGAGGGTGGCTGTGAGAGTGGGTGGAGGTGAGGTGAGGGACAAAGAGGGGCGAGTGGAACCGAAGGAAAGAGTGTGTGGAATGGAGGCAGCACGTGGAGTGGGGCATTATGGACGAGCACAGGAACTATCTTGTGTTCTGTGCTCTAGACAGGTATGGCGGAAGATATGGGGGGCGGTACCTGTGGATTTGTGATGAAGCACGCAAGTTCTCTCTCTCTCTCTCTCTCTCTCTCCCCACACACTCCAGCCTCTACCAACATCCACATCTGTACATCCCATCAACACACCTCTCCTGCCCACATATTCTCACTGTTTCACACCAGCCTTCTCACACAACATAGTCCACTGCCACCCTTACATCTCCTTCCTAGCATATTCTATTCATTCTCTCTAGCATACTCCCCTTCCCTAGTATATTCTATTATTTCACCCTGGTATATTTTCCCCAGCATATTTCCCCTCCCTAACATACTGCCCCTCCCTCGCATATTCTATTCCTCCTCTCTTGTGACCTCACCTGCTCTGTCCTCCATCTGACCCATCTAAAGATTCAGGTTATTAAGGGTCAGATACACGAACAAACTTATGACCACATCCCTGTTGTACCTAGAAATTATTATTATTATTATTATTATTAGTAGTAGTAGTAGTAGTAGGAGTAGTAGTAGTAGTAGTATAGTTGTAATAGTAGCAGTGGTGTCTATCTAGAGACAGACGCCTTAATCTCGTAAGAGGTGGCCATAAACAAATCACCTCCACGTCACCCTGTCCCCTGCCTTTTAGCTGCTCTCCCCCAAACTTATAACCCCCTCTCTTATATACTTCCCCACTCCATCCCTCCATCTAATCCTTGGTCTCCCGCCCCGCTCATTAAATTACACCGGTATGATTATCGACTACACATACAACAATAATTACAATCACCGAAGATGTAGATTTGTTAGTCCCATGAATAATCCAAACGGCAGAATATATAACCGGATATATTTCACACTAACCTCAATCTGAACATGTAAGCATATAATTCCTAGCAGTATTTAGAGGATATAAATGCTGATACATAATTTACTAATATACATACGTACTTTATTTGACAGACAGTGATCAATATTCATGGCAGGCAAGTACTAATACGCCCATATGAAGTCGATGAGTTTAAAAGTATAAAGGTGTGAGTATGCAAGACTTTCATGTGCAATCCGGCGTGTGTAGTTAGATATACATACATACATACTCTCTCTCTCTCTCTCTGCACTACCTCTCAGCAGTCCAGAGTTACACGGGAGATAACTGAGCCAGTCCCCTCACTGAGCCGCCCTACTCACAACCCTCCAACTATTCTCCATTCCCGACAAGGCATTCACGCGACATTTATGGATAAAACCGTGATAAAAGTACACAGCCTACACTTCCACACCATGCCACGCCGC
>NC_137049.1:21069808-21322308 GCF_032717465.1 Coenobita brevimanus | reverse complement strand
CTCCAATTTTCTTCAACCCCTAAATCGCTGCAGAAAAAAAAAATCAAACTGGAAAGTCAGTACAATAGCCTGAAAACAACAGACTAATGCCATTTTCACAACAGCCCGTTTCATTAGACTGTCGCATAAATAAAAACTATACGAGGCACTGCCATAACTTTTTAAAAACGTTTCTGTGAGGGACTAAACTTTTAGGCCCGTTTCCCCCGCTGCACTTCGTTTACGTCAGGAAAATTCGAGAAAAAAAATAATCATCAGGAAAATTCGAGAGAAAACTAAACACCAGGAAAACTAGATAAAAAACTAATCAGGAAAATTCGATAAAAACGAAATATCAGGAATATTCGAGGAAAACTAAACATCAGGAAAAATCGAGAAAAACTAATCATCAGGAAAATTCGAGAAAAACTAAACATCAGGAAAATTCGAGAGAAAAACTTATCAGGAAAATTCGAGAAAAAACTTATCAGGAAAATTCGAGAAAAAACTTATCAGGAAAATTCGAGAAAAAACTAATCATGAAAATTCGAGAAAAACTAATCATCATGAAAATTCGAGAAAAACACTAAAAGAAAATTCGAGAAAAACTAAACATTAGGAAAATTCGAGAAAAAAATAAACATCAGGCAAATGAGAAATAAAAATCTTTCACAAACGGAAAATGACGGTAACATCTGTTCATCAGTTCCTATACAATACATTCATCACCTTCATGTAGGAAGTAACTTTTTTCACACTTAGTCGCTCCCAAAGTTTCAAATACTCTCTCACACTCGCTCATTTTGTTACTTTTCACACTCTTGCAATCAGGTTACTTCTCACACTCACTTTCACTGCCTGGCTGATTTTCCCGCGCCGCACTGTTTACATAAAAGAAAATGAAGGGTACTTGAAAAATTCCAAATGCTTCACATAAAGTCCAGGAAGAATAATAAAAAGATCCCCACTCTATTCTTTTTATACACAACACCCTCATACCACTTTTCACACAATTCCACTCACTCCCTCAATCACGCTCATTCCCAACCCTCCTCTCTTTCAACACGAGAGAGAGAGAGAGAGAGAGAGAGAGCCTTTCCCTACTCACTCCACCTTCCAAATCAACTACCAGGCTCATGTGCCTATCAGACAAGTTCACAGTTTGCCGCCACTTGCACTCACCCAACTCCCGCACTGCATTGCACCTATCACTAACTAGCCGACCAAAAGTTTGTGAAGCACTGCCGCTACCTCCATCTACCTCCATGGCAACTACAAACCACATCTACAACTACTACTACAATCTACAACTACAAAGCTCGGTGGCACTGGTACAGCTCGGCGGTTTCACTACCTGGCAATGCAAACACCCATCAACTCTCTCCCTAGCTTCTAAAAGGGAATGGTGGACTGCAGTGCTGGAAGAAGGTATTTTCGACTGCAGTCCACTGGGTTCACATTTCAGATGAGCCTGGGGTTACACCTACACGTGCGACTACTACTATTACTACTAATGCACTCTCATCTCTAAGCAGATTCAGTGAATGTAACATGAATTGCACTCTCTTCACTGTCATCCCTCCATCTTACATGCTGAGTCGTAACAACAGATTGGCAAAAGAATATGATGCTAGATTGAATGCACAGCTGTAGCATGCCAGTAAGCTACGTGAAAACAAGCCGCAAAAGGACATAAATCTGATCCCAAATAGGGGGAAAACAGTACAAGTGGTGGCACGTGAAGCTGTTTGCCATGTACGAGGGCTGCTGGGATTAAGGGAACGGGCTGCCAGGCCTATGCGCTCACATACACACACAGTTTGATGGATACAGATAGATATATGGACTGATAGATAAGAGGATAGACAGCCAGACAGATACAGAGACAAACAGCCATATACACATATACAGAAGATAACAAAGTCAAGATAAATAACCTTCCATACCTCCATTTACTCTCATAATGGTAAATGCTAACGTTACGCTCACCTTGAAGCAAATTCTATATGGCAATATATATAACCTATAATAAACTGCAATATAATGTCTGTTCCTCATTCAATGGAACTGGCCCACTATCACAACTTGAATACTAAGTGGTGGGTGCGTGAAATTTAATGTCGTCTCCTTGGTTACTACTTAAATTTACCCTCCAATCTAACAATACCTGGCCATTTACCTTCATAACAGTACAGTACATGTAAAGTAAAATAAATAACACTTTCACCTTAACTTGGCCCAAATTTCTTTTCATTTTTTTTTTTTTTTAGCTTAATTCACGAACTGGTTGCTGAATTATTGAAGACAATGCTATGGCTTTACATTCTTCGTTACTAGCGCCATACTCTAGAGTTAATTAATGGTTTCAATTCAGCACTCAAGATGCAGAGACGGTAATTTTAGGCCACGTTACAGTGGAAAAATAATGTCTTCACTTACCTTCCTAGCGGCTGATGATAACTTTCAGCTCATCTCAAGCCAGTATCTGTAGAGGTATCATAAACTATAATAAACTGCATGACAAACCTATACCGTGTGTGTGTATATATATATATATATATAGTCTTTAAAAATCCATTAAAAAGGGGGTTCACTAAAAAAAAAAAATTGTTCCAAAAAAATTCAAATATAAGTCCACCGTAACAATTAAATTATGACAAAAGCAACATTATCCATGCTAAATCATCTAATAATAATAATAATAATTGTAATGCTGGGTTGAATTAGGCTCGACTTCTCGTACCTATTTCACCCAACATGGAGCGGGGTCCTCTTTCGAGACCCGGAGCTAGTGCAATGAAGAGAGGTAGGACATAAAAACCTTCGGCAACACCATACACGTATATTACCACAGTCAGACACAGGACACTTCAGTAGATATTACACCACAATATAGAGCAATACAAAAACCTTATCTAAAATAATGTGTATCTCGCAGGATACTAGCTTTCTAGATACTAATAACAATACAACAAATATTAGTACTAGGAGTGCAGTAAATACAACTGCGCGCAGAGCGCGTGAGGGGGGGGGGTTGTGATCCACCAGGAGGAGGTAGGGGAGACACGGAGAGTGACTTAAAACGGCGAGGAGGTAGTTATGGTAATATTGAAGGATGCCCGATGTTAGCAAGGGAGTTTAGGTGTTTTCTGTTGGCGAAGATTCTTTGACAAATAACTCTGATTCTTACTTTGACTTTAAGAGCGAGAGCGAGGAATGGAGAGAGTTTTTAGGAATAGCGGGCGGAGGGGGGGAATATCGTTAATACTCGCCTTCCTTGATATTTTGGTGGAAATATGGTTTTCTGTAGGCACCACTTATTCGTCACACATCTCCTCGGTATGATATGTAGACTCTCGCTTCACAACGCGTAACAAAGTCGGAATACTCGTAAATACTATTTCACCATATTACTTAGAGACTAGCCAATAGAACTCCAGTAATATTTTAGTCTTTCTCCGGGTTCTAGAGATATGTCTTTAGAAAGATTCGGGGTGGCACTCGCACGTATTTTCACTTTAGGTCTCAACCCACATTCTCGTCCTTCAACTGGATATTGTGTTCTGATTTACCCCAATGGAGATTACATAAAGTTACTGCACAATACTTATTCTAAGAGACAGGGAGTCACACTTAACCTACTTCACGATTGTTACAGGGTCACTCGTATTTCCTCATGGAGAGAAACAAGGACACGTCATCGGCGATCCGGTCGGACTGAGGGCGTCGTCTGGGCGGGGCGAGCCGGGTGGGCACGGGGCGGCTCGCGAGGGCGTCCTCTCGCGTCCGGGGGTTTCCGGACTGGGCTCCGGCGTAAGGCCCGTAGGACTGGGGCCGAAGAGGTCTAGGAACCTCTGGGTCAGGTCCCGGCGTCGCGGGGGCGTGGTGAGGTCTCGCCCGGGTGTCCTAGGGCGGGCCGGAAGAGGTGACAGACTGCGGTCTCCCACGACCAGGGGCGCCGTCAGGGGAGGGCTGCGGCAGCGGCTGTCACGGGGGCCCGACAGGTGTGTCTGCTCGAAGGCCACGCGTAGGGAACAGAGGCCGGGGGAAACAGGGAGGTCTCTCCGAGATATTCTGGAGCGAGACCCCTGGAGTTCAACCTCCGGTTGTGGAGACGTCCCTCTCCTCACTACACCCTGGGAGTGACCATCGATCGTCTCTACCTGGACACTGGGGGAGCGACCATTGATCGTCTCTACCCGAATATTGTGGGAGCGACCATTGATCGTCTCGACCGGAGTGCTGAGGGAGCGACCGTTGATCGTCTCTACCTGAGCTTTGGGGGAGCGACCATTGATCGTCTCTACCTGGATTTTGGGGGAGCAACCATTGATCGTCTCGACCGGAGGGCTAAGGGAGCGACCATTGATCGTCTCTACCTGAGCTTTGGGGGAGCGACCATTGATCGTCTCTACCTGGATTTCGGGGGAGCGACCATTGATTGTCTCTACCCGAGCACTGTGGGAGCGACCGTTGATCATCTCAACCGGAGGGCCAAGGGAGCGACCACTGATCGTCTCTACCTGGGTGTTATGGGAGCGACCATTGATCGTCTCTACCGGGGTTTTAAGGGAGCGACCATTGATCGTCTCTACCTGGATGTTGTGGGAGCGACCATAGATCGTCTCTACCTGGATGTTGTGGGAGCGACCATAGATCGTCTCTACCTGTTCACTGTGGGAGCGACCATAGATCGTCTCTACCTGTTCACTGTGGGAGCGACCATAGATCGTCTCTACCAGAGGGGCGCTGCCTGGAGTATTGTTTCTGACTCCACCCCTAGCTAACTCGGTGACTCCGCCACGCGAAGGTAGTGTCTTTCGCCTAAGGTGGCGGCAGCGTGGTGGTTGAATGTCACAGGGGCGCACGGCCCGGGCTGACATACGTCGTTGTTGCCCGGAGTGGTGGTGGCTGGTGGTGGCTACCCCATGGGGTCCGAGTGGGGGTGTCGGCATTCTAGAGGGCGAACTCCGCTGCTTCTGGTTCGCCTTGTTGTCGGGGATACTATGGTATTCTCCGGAATATTCCGGAGTACCGTATGTGTGTCCGTCAAAGCCACGCATTTCACCACCGTGTTCTTGAAAAAAGTCACGTCCCTGTGGCTGGAGGTGGAACGCTAGAGTGTTGGGGGTGGTGTAAACGGGCTGGAGGTGTCGGAGTGTGTTCTGCCAGGCGACAGTGTAAGAATTTTCCTCTTGTGCTTGGTCATAAGTGAGGAAGAGGGCGGAGGGGGTGGTGGTGTGCTGGAGGATATTTAACAGGTGGTGTGGCCCGCGGAGCCGGTGGTTCTTGGTAAAGGAAGGGGCCCATACAGCCCGCTTAATCCTCATGTTGCTTGGTGTGGTTGTCGGTGTGGTTGGAGGTTGAATGCTGGATAGAGTGAGCGAAGACCGGGTTTTGTGCGGCAGTAATGCGGCGTTGAGTCTCTGGGGAGTACAGGTAGGAGGGATTTGGGCCCAATGTAGCTGGACGGTGTGAAGTCGCAGGGAGGTGGGTGGTGTAGGGGTGTGGGAATATCGGACGGGTGGGCGTGAGAGGCAGCCGGAGCAGGTGGTGGTGGTGGTGAGGGTAGGGGTGGGGGGGAGGGGGGCGTTGGGTGTGGGCGTGTTGTCTTTCGTGCCGCGGGCGTGGTAGAACGTGGTATTGGTGGAGTGGGCGTACAGGTGGTGGGCAGGGGAAGGGGGGTGGAAGGGGGTTGTGGCGAAGGGGTGGTGGTGCGGGCGGAAGAGGTGGTGGTGGTAGGGGGGGAGAGGGGGAAGGGGAGGAGATGTAGCACTCATATGTGGTTGTAGATGGTGGAGTGGGAGCCGTGGGGGGTTGGGGGGGTGGGGCCGGGGCGGGGGGAATGGGCGTGCGGAAGGGGCGCACGTGTCGGTTTCGGAGGGTACGAGGAGTGCCGTGGTAGTCCATGACCACCTGGTAAGGGTTGGGGATCTTGGTGATGGTGTGGGGGCCCGTGAAACGGGGGGCAAGTTTGTGGGGAGTGGGGAGTTGGGCGACGACTACGGTGTCACCCGGCTTGAAGGGGTTGGTGGCTGTGTCGGGTTCAAGATCTAAGGTCCGCTGTAGGTGGTATATCCGCCTTTTTAGCAAGTGTAGCGGGTCCGTGGCAGGGGCGGAGGTGGGCGGTTGCAGGTGATGGCGTAAAGGTAGCAGGAGGGGGGTTTCGCCAAAGATCCTTTCATGGGGGGAAACCCCGTCCTCTCGGGGGCACGAATTCATGCCCCACTGGACGATTTTGACGCGTGCTGGCCAATCGTTGTCTTTTGTAGCCTCGATTCTGGTCCGTAGCTGATTTGCCAAGGTACGATGGCTGCGTCCACACACCGCGTTCCCTTGAGGCCAATATGGTGAGGAGTGGGAGATTTCGTATCCAAAAATCCTGGCCAGCTCTTCCCAGACTTGTCCAGAGAATTCGGGGGCATTATCGGAATGGATGGCTTGGGGAATGCCAAAGTAGGGGAAAACGTGTCGGAGTAAGGCATCGGCGACAGCGACGGCGTGATGTTCTTTAGCGGGGCAGGCTACTACGAACTTGGAGTACGTGTCGACAAAAGTGATCACGTACTTATATCCCGATTTAGGAGGGAGAGGCCCTACCACGTCGACTGCTAGGAGCTGCCAGGGTTTGTGGGCGGTGATATGGCCAGAAGGCCCAGCGGTCCGGGTAATGTCTTTCCCGAGCGCGCAGGCGCGGCAAGTTTGAATAATTTCCTTGGCGAGGGTGGAGGGGTTTGGGGCTCAGTAGACGTCATTAAACACCTGTAGCAATTTTTTTGTGCCCAAATGGATGCCGTTGTGGGCGTGTAACTGGCGCAGGGTGTCACGTGCCGCATTGGGGGCCAAGAGGATGTGTCCAGACAGGGTTAAAAGGTGGTCGCCCTGTCGGCACAATTTGGGAAACAGGTGGGCTGGAATCCAGGGGGGGCGTTCCTTGTGGTGCCAGAGTTCTAGCAGGTCCCGGTCTGGTTGGATCGCGCGGATGGGAAGGCGGGAGAGGGCATCTGCGTTGGTGTGGAGCTTCCCGGGTCTGTACGAGATCTCATATTGGAATTCCTCTAGGATGTCATGCCATCGGACGATTTGAGCGTTCTGGGAGTCCGATTGTCGCAGCCACTGGAGTGATTGGTGGTCGGTTATCATAGTGACTTGGGTCCTGGAAAGGTAAGCCCTAAAATATTGGAGGGACCAGATTATGCCGAGGCATTCTCGCTTGGTGGCGGCATAATTTTTCTCGGCCGGGTTCAGTGTGCGGCTGGCACAAGCAATAATGTGCTCCCGACCGGCCTGTACCTGGGCTAGAACAGCGCCAATGGCGTCAGGGGAGACGTCCGTGTAGAGGTGAAAAGGGAGGGCATAGTCGGGGAAGGCCACGATGGGGGCCGAGATGAGCTTGTCTTTCAGCTGTTGGAAAGCGGTTTGTCGGTCCTCTGTCCAGAGGAAAGGTTCCCCTTTTCTCGTCAGGTCGTGAAGAGGTTTAGCAATCTGTGCAAACCCCTTCATGAAGCGGCAATAGTAGGACGCGAGCCCCAAGAAGGCACGGACGCCGTGGACATCCTGCGGAGGTGGTATGTCCGCTATGGCACGCAGCTTGTCGGGGTCTGGGGAAATTCCTGCTTGGGAAATTGTATGGCCTAGAAACGCGACAGTTTTTGCGGCCAGGACACATTTGGATGGATGTAACTTGAGGCCTGCCTGGCGAATTCGGGTGAAAACTCGGCGGAGGCGCTGCAATTGGTCGGCCCAGGTTTGGCTAAAAACAATGACATCATCAAGATAGGCCAAACATATCTCCCAAGTGAGGCCGCTTAAGACAGATTCCATCAGCCTGGAAAACGTGGCAGGGGCATTGCAGAGGCCGAATGGCAGGACATTAAATTCATAATATCGGCCATTACTGGTAGAGAAGGCCGTCTTGCCTCGATGATCCGGGTGGACGGGGACCTGCCAATATCCAGACTGGAGGTCAAGGGTAGAAAGCCAAGACGTCCCGTATAGGGAGTCTAGGGAATCGTCGATGCAGGGGAGGGGAGTAGCATCCTTAATCGTGACGTCATTCACGCGGCGGTAATCGATGCAAAACCGCATTGTGCCGTCTTTTTTTTTCACTAGAACGACGGGGGAGGACCACGGGCTGGTGGAGGGGGAAATTACACCCGCCTCTTCCATTTCACGCACTTGGCGGTCCTCCTCTTCTCTCTGTCGGGGGTTCTTACGTCGGGAAGGTTGTCGTACCGGAGGGCCTGTCGTATGGATCTCGTGAGACAGGTACGTAGTGTGTCCTATATCTGCGGGCCCTGTTGCAAATATAGGACTACATAATAGATAGATAGATAAATAGATAGATAGAGAGACAGATAGAAGCAGGAAGTCAAATGATGAGAAGGTGTTGTGTCTGCGAGAATCTAGCAGCACTAAACATGCTTACACGGAGGAAAGCTGACGACAGCGGCCAGTAAGGAGATGATGCAGTTAGCTGTCAGCAGTCCTCTCGTGAGAAAGATCTGTTGCCATGAGGAACATATGTGACACACCCCTACTACACCAGATTTTAGAAAAGAGAGTTTAGAAGGAGACAAGTGACCCTAGAGAGAGGTCGAGACGGAGATTAGCCTTAGAACAGAAAGAGAGAGAGATAGCGAGACAGGGAGGTAGCTACCCGGAACTTATACTCTTATACCTGTTTAATATTTCCAAGACAAATAAAAATAGTCCCATACTATTCTTTACCTCTCCCGTCACTACATGACATCTGGTGGGGAAACTACTACAAGATATAAAAGCCGCTCGACCACAAGTCTAAAATATACTTCTCTACAAGTAACTACAAAGTCTTTATGACATTTGGTGGCAGCGAACGTATACGAACCTCGTCTACGAATCAACATTAAATTCCTACAAAATATCAAGATTGAAAAGAACCAACAATATCAGCTCCTGACAGTATTCTCTCCATCCTGCCCCCTCCGTCTCCCAGATCATTACGCTGATGCAGAGGTCAAGAGATCACTCGACGCCTTGCAAGTAGCTTAACGACAAACCAGCAAATGCGGACATCGTCTCCGAATTAAAAGCAAATTTCTACAAAAGCAACCGAGACTACAAGATTAGCTTCAGTTCTACAAAGTCTACAGCCATCTACAATCAACTACAGCCATCTACAATCAACTACAATTAACAACTCTACGTCGTCTGTATAATCTTCTACACGCACCTACAAGTAGCGGCAGTCTTCATCCCTCAACGAGTAAATCACTAGAGAAAAGGACCGAAAAAACTTCCACATAGAATAAAGGGAACAAACAAACGAAGAGTGAGACACGACTCACAACTCATCTTACTCACTCGTCTTCACTCAAGTTACTCATCGCTACTCATTCACTCACCACAGCTACCAGTGTGGGAAGCCGACGTCACCATGTGCTGAGATGACATCACAACGCGAGTCTGCCATGCCAAGCAACGTGTGACTGACACCAGGCACTTCTCACCCACTACTCATTATTCACATAGCTCCTACTCATATTCACTTATTTTCACAGTTAAGTTGGAAATTCGACGTTCTATGCTGAGGTTTGCCTGGAACAGCCGTTAACCACTACAAATACCAGGCCATGGAGTTTCCTGAGTAATATCGTCCATCAACACACCACTAGAATTATCAAGAGATCTTCAATCAAACCTGTATTTTCTTCCGAGATCGACTTTTGTATCGACACACCTCTACGATCTGTATCAAGTGGGTAAAATTATACTTGCTCATTTCTTCTCAGTGCTAAAATTAGCTATATTCAACTTATTTACTCATCTAGTTTGCTAGGACATAAATAAACAAGAGGCGTATTTCATAACATCATATCTTAATGACAGGAATATTTTCGCCACCACCCACGTTAATACCAGATGACACACAAATTGCCACAACATCAGACTCACAATTAAGAGACAACCCACCCATTGTACAACCCACACCACACGTTATAGATAAGGAAACAAATACGGGAGTTTCGGATGATGAGTGGGAAACCCCTTCAGACGTAGAGAGTATCGACTTTGCTGCTGCCTTGAATACGTATGCCAATATACTTAACAGGGTTCACCGGTCCGGTCATACATATTCTACCATTCCCTCACATAACGATAAACTCGTACAAGTTGAATTAACAGGGCAATCATTAAATATGAATCAAGAACCAAATACTGCTGATCTAAAAATCACACCTCACGTTTTTGTGTATCACGAGGATAAGACTGCCCCAAAATTCTCTGGCACAGACAAGGATCGCATTGATGTCATTTCATTAATCAGTCAGTGCGAACAAATGTTCATCAAGCGCCACATACTAGATGAACAAGAGAAAATTGCTATTTTTTCATCTTGCATAAGCCAGGAAAGATGTCCAGCAAGCAATTTATTGCGCTCCGATAAGCTACATCGTGCTAGGACATATGATGAATTTAAAACTGAATTTCTGAAGAAATTTTCTGGAGGTATGAACTTCTTGCCAGGTATAATTCCAGAATTACATAAAATTGTAGATCTTGTAAGGGAGCACACTACAAACCATGTGCTCAGTGAAATAACTGCTGATGTCTCCACAATCAAGAGAACCCTATTAGCTACTCTGGAGAATTCTAAGTGGATAACAGATGATGGAAAGATGTCCCCAGACCTCGTCGTGGACATCATTGGTTATGTAGCTGCCTTGTGTAAATTACCTGATAGAACCCTTAAGATCGCCAAAACAATCGCGTACACCCCGGGAATGTGCTTACTAGACTTAATGAACGAGGTAGAGATGCAGTGCAATAAAGCAGGTGTGGTCGACACACATGCACATTCTGGTAGAATCAGGGTACCTGAGACAGTATCAGCTGTGAAAACATCAACACCGACCCCAAACAGAGAACAAAATCGATCGCGACCAGAAATGAGGCAGCCCAAACAAACAAAGACGCCTAGACCTCGTTCCCACACGCCTTCCTACAGGCAGTTTCATAAGTTTTCGCGCAGCCCGAGCAGGTCTCGCGCCATAAACAACACTTTTTATGGGAAATCACCTCGTAGGTCACAGTCAAGGGATAGGTCCATTCTGTGTCATTACTGTGCAAAACCAGGACACACAAGGTATGAATGCTTTATCAAGGCAAAAGAGGATAATCAAAAGACACAAGGATTTGGTCCTTACTGTAGGCATCATAGATACCAAGGGCACTGGACTAGTGATTGCAAAACAGTAGAAAAAATTGTGTCTATGTTCAAATCGGGGAAGACCAAGTCATGACAAAAAACGAACAAACGTAAGGAAGAACAAGGTTAAACTTCACATAGGAGGCATGTTGGGAAATGAGTGTATCTTGATACCAGCTGTATGTGAGGATCAAAACGTTTCCTTATTTTTAGATACAGGCTCTCCAGTGAACTTAATAACACATGAAGAACTAAATAGAATTCTTAAAAATAAAAAGAAAGTAACTTTTCTGGATGAAGCTGATTTAGAATTATACACAGTAGATGGTCAAGAGATTACAGTAAAAGGTATGATAAGATTAAATCTCAGTTTCACAGAAACTACAAGACCATTCTCTGCATTGTTCTATATCGTTGAAAACTTAGCAATTAAAGCTCATATGTTACTGGGCTTAAGATCCATGAGAACTGAGAACATAACTATACTCCCACAAATGAATGGAATAGACTTTGATAATGAATTCATAGAGGAAATACTTTCAGAGCCCTCACCGATTGGTAGAAGAGAGCCAAAAAGAATTGGTAATATTAAAGGCTTTAACAAACATACACAAACAGATGAGTGTATAGATCCACTTACACCAGCAACCCCATCCTCCAGAATTAGTGACCCAGATAACAGTACTGATTTATCAATTTTTCCAGCCCATCTCACTAATGATTTGGTTATACCACCTAATTCATACATGAAGGTTACCATAAAGAGCAAATTACGGAATAGTACTGTTCTTGTCTTAGAAGAATTATGTAAAGTAAAGGGATTGTCAGTAGAAAACGCATTGTCATACGAACGACGAAGGGCTAACTCAAATATTCATTATTAATCACATGAATGGGGAAGTTCAGTTGAAGAAGGGAACTTGCATAGTTAATATTGAAAAATGTTTCGCCCCTGTGAAGGAAATAAATATTGGTGGAGTAACAAGTGAGATAAAATCTACGGATAGAGAAAGAATACAAGAGAATTTAATTCACTCAGGTGAATTTGACGAAGAAAATGATTTGTTAACCCTGCTGGAAACACACAGGGACACCGTAGCATTGCCCGGAGAACAATTAGGGTGTACTAACTTGATTAATCACATGATTAATGTGCACCCAGAAACACCACCAATTTTCGTACCAGCTTATCGCATACCACACTCCCAACGTACACTTGCAAATCAGTATGTCGATGAAATGTCAAAGCTTGGAATTATTGAGCCTTCAGTTTCTCCGTGGAACGCTCCCCTTTTCTTTGTGCCCAAGAGAAATGGAGAAATGCGTGCGGTAGTAGATTACCGTAAACTAAATAATCACACCATCCCAGACAGATTTCCCATGCCATTGCTAAGTGATGTTCTACAGAATATTGGTCCTGAGAATAATATATTCTCGACCATCGATCTCCTAAACGGATACTATCAGATTCCGGTATCTCAGGAGTCACGTAAATACACTGCCTTTTCAACAAACAGAGGCCATTATCAATATACAAGAATGCCAATGGGACTGAGGACAGCCCCCGGTACGTTCCAGCGTCTTATGAATTACGTATTGTCCGGAATTTTAGGACAAGGAATATTTGTTTATCTTGACGATATTATTATCGCAACGAAGAATATTAAGGATCATCTCAGGAAATTAGACTTACTCTTACAAAAGCTTAGTGATGCTGGATTAAAAATTAAACTTTCTAACTGCAAATTTTGCTTTAAGGAAATAAATTTCTTAGGCCACAAATTAAGTTCTGATGGTATTCACACCACTGATGACAAAATACAGGCAGTGAGAGATTTTCCTGAACCCACTACGACTGACGAAGTTAGACAATTTTTAGGTCTGGCTGGGTACTATAGGTCCTTCGTACCACAGTTCTCTCATATAGCCTTCCCTCTATTCCAACTACTCAAAAAAGATGCTGTATTCCAATGGGAAGAAGAACAAAAAAGGGCATTTAACAATCTAAAAATTAAACTAACAAATGCACCTTGTTTAGCATATCCGAATTACACGAAATCATTTCTTATTTGTACAGACGCATCAGTTAAAGGATTAGGGGCTGTACTGATGCAGGAAGATAAAAGAGGAAAGAATCAACCAATTGCATTTGCCAGCAGACAAACAAGAGGTGCGGAGAAAAATTATAGCACTACAGACTTAGAGGCACTTGCAGTGATTTTTGCATTACAAAAGTTTCGAGATTTGGTATATGGTTACGAAATCCACTTATTCACCGACCATAAACCACTGGTGGGTATGTTTAAAGAAAAACTCCTTTCTGGGAGGAGAGCAAGATGGAAATGTACAGTTGAAAACTACAATGTACAAATACATTATATACAAGGTAAAATGAATATAGTAGCTGACGCATTATCTAGGAACCCGAACACAATTCAGGTCGCGGCGTTAGATCTCAAAGGAAATATCCCAAACCACGAGGATATCGCAAAGGCACAAAGACTTGACCCAGTATGGTCAAAAGTAATATACAAGTTAGAAAGTGGAGATGACATACAATTACCCAAACTGCATGCCCCACTTGAACAATTCACAATGGTCAATAATACATTATACAAAATTAACTCTAAACAACCAAAACGCCAAAGAAATACTAACCAGTTGGTAGTACCTAATGACATGATACCCCAAGTATTACGAATGATACACGACAGCCCACATGCAGGACACCCTGGAAAGGATAAGACATTCAACCAAGCCCAGCTATTATATTACTGGCCTTCATTACGAAGAGATATAAACAATCATATAGACAGATGCGAATCATGTGCGAAACACAAAGGATACCCAATCACACCTGCACCGATGGGTAATTACCCTGTACCACATCAACCATGGGACGTTGTCGCTGTTGATTTACTCAAGATGCCATTATCATACAATAATAACCTATACTTATTCGTAGCAACGGATCATTTTTCCCGTTATGTCATTTTAGCTCCAATTAAAGATAAGACAGCAGAGACAGTAGCAAAGGCAATAACAGATAATGTAATATGTCGCTTTACTACCCCAAAGGTATTAATAAGTGATAATGGAGGAGAATTTAATTCTGAGATCTTACAAGAAATATGTAAACAATACAACATTAAAAAGGTTAACGTTTTGGCCTATCACCCAGCATCGAATGGGTTGGTAGAGAGACAAAATAAAAGGTATTAGATGTGCTACGACACATTCTCAGTGAAAATTATGCAAGCTGGGATGATTGGATTCCCAGAGTAGAGGCCTCCATTAATGGGTCTATAAATAAATCCATTGGTGACACACCACATTTCATTATATATGGCACAGATAAAAAATTACCATATGAGCTCCTAGAAGGTGACAGCATGCCTATATACAATTACGATGATTACTCTAAACTCCGTTTACGTGAATTCCAGGGCATTCACAAAAGAGTGCAAAAACAATTAACGATGTCCAAGGAAGAAATGACGGAGGCATTTAACAAGAAGGCAAAAGATTCACCTATCAGCTTAGGAGACATTGTTTACGGAGTCATTCATACGAGAGACAATAAATTATCCCCTAAATTTGAGGGCCCATACAGAGTAATTAACATAAAGGCAAACAAAGTTTTAATTAAGTCACTTTCAAGTGGCGAGGAAAAACAAGTTCATATTGACCATTTAAAACGAGTTTCAAGGGAATTATCACATAATTATTCAGCCTCGGATACAACCGAACAGGTGAACGTACCTCAAGAAACCAAGCAAGAACACAACAATGATTACAAAAAGAAATTAAGGTCATATACCAAACAATCGAACATAGGTGCAACTATTCCAATGAAATCTACAGTACATCATTTACGAGAATTAAATATCGATTTAAACTCCTTCTATAAATGAAATAACAATCAACCGTAACGCACATCATCACTATCATCAACCACAGCTTTATAGGAAATTAATAGATTTTTTTCGGTAGGTTACGATGAAGGGACTTATGCTATGGATTCTCCTATACATAGTAAGAGTATATGCGCACCTAGACCCCAAGCATATAGTACGACAAGGATGCCTCATAGCTCCAACGGCCACGACTACAATCGTCAAGGACGTCATGAGTACTGAAATAAGTCTAGATTACTTGTATGACTTACCTACTTATGTAGAAAGACTTGCGACGCCGATGCGAACTCTGGACTTCAAGATAGGGAATTATGTTTCACAATCACATATCACCAAGGAAGTGGATGAAATGGTGAAGTTAGCGAAATGGAAACTAGAACAGGCGAAGTCAACTATGCTCGTCATGATCCAAGATCTCCCATCTTATGGAACGGAGGTGCTGAGCGACAGGAACAACATCACACGTACTCGCCAAAAGCGCGGTTTGTTCGATCTGGGCGGCGCAATTCTTGGGAACATCTTTGGATTGGCTACAGAGGATGACCTTAAAGAAATAAACAACAAATTTAATAAGATAGCTCAGGTACTAACATACCAGGATAAATTCATCACAGGACAGAACTCGGCAATGAAGACAATTGTGAAAAATCTGAAACAAGCAGAAAACGTAGCTCTCGAGAGTATAGATAAAATAAATGACTTAGAGGGCAACGTTACTCTTTTCCAGCACTTCTCCATCATCACAGAACATATTGACACGATTCTACTACAACTAGAGAACACTAGAGATCATTTCAGGGCACTTATGCAAGGAATTTCGAATGCTGGTGATGGCAAGATCACAAATGACTTACTCCCAGTTCATGAGCTACGTCAGATAGTTAGTCAAGGCATACATAAACATAAATTGAAGCCATTGTTCCGCAGTAGGGAATTTATGCAATATTACCCATACTTAGAAGCAACACTAACACCAACATCAGTGATAGTTCATGTACCATTCATCACGGAAGACCTGTTCACAGTATACCAAATACACCCCTTCCCCTATAGAAACAACAACACTTTAGTCATCATCAACATCAACACAGACACCGAACTCATCATGGTCTCCAAGAGACGAGACACTGTCACTTTCGCAAGTGAGTCAACGATTGAGCGAAAGTGCCGCACATCCTTACATGCTGTTCATCTTTGTCCTGCGTACATTTTCACGTTTCAGCCTACTGATACAGTCCCTTGTGAAATGGCTATCATCAGCGATAACAATATTCATCATCATTGCAACTTCACTTTTGCTCCAGATAAACTTGTACACCATCAACGCATTGGACACTCGCAGTTTTTTTATTTCCCTCATAACACATCAGTTTACATAGTCTGTCCAGATATACCACCATCTCATACATCAGCCTCAGGATTATACATAGCACCAGACTACTGTGCGGTATTTACACCATCCATGTCTACTTTTTCCACCATCAATCACTACGCCATTATCAACCATACACACAAACATTTCCACCCACTGCCTGATATGAACTTAAACATGAGCACAAGTATTAAGCTGACTTCACCTAAGTTTGAAACTATGCAGCTGATCAATGAAACAATGAAGCCCTGGGAAGATTTGAGTTTGAGTATGTTCAACCCATATTATGTGTATAGCCAAGCACCTTCTGTCTTTATAATCATCTGCATTGTAGTTGCAGTATTGCTGTTGGCCATGCACAGAATGCATGCAAGAATTGCTAATTTGGAGTCATTGTTTAGTGGGGGGAGAGTTAACATCACAGTTAACCACCCTGAATGAAGTGTATATATTTTGTATATAGTATTAATTATATAAAAAAAAAATAATAATAATAATAATAATAACACAAAGAAGAATGACCCATATATGACAGACCAGTACCATTATCTTTGAATGAAATATTAATAACTCTTACAATAATCTTAATTTTAAACTATTTTTATTCTTGCATGTATGCATTTCACTATAATATCCCAAGTACATACTGTATTACAGTTAAATAATTTACTTTAATGCATTTATTCCAATATGTATTCAACTTATTTAAAATGTAATATTACTGAATAATCACTATTTACTATGAATAATATATGTATACAATATTCATACAATTATGTTACTTTACAATATTATGTATTTCACTTAATTAGCTTATAAGTTCATTATAATGTGTATGTAGTATGTATTAATATATTATAACTATTAAATGTCGATGGTACGCCATTTTCGCGCGGCCGAGCAAATATAGGACTACATAATAGATAGATAGATAAATAGATAGATAGAGAGACAGATAGAAGCAGGAAGTCAAATGATGAGAAGGTGTTGTGTCTGCGAGAATCTAGCAGCGCTAAACATGCTTACACGGAGGAAAGCTGACGACAGCGGCCAGTAAGGAGATGATGCAGTTAGCTGTCAGCAGTCCTCTCGTGAGAAAGATCTGTTGCCATGAGGAACATATGTGACACACCCCTACTACACCAGATTTTAGAAAAGAGAGTTTAGAAGGAGACAAGCGACCCTAGAGAGAGGTCGAGACGGAGATTAGCCTTAGAACAGAAAGAGAGAGAGATAGCGAGACAGGGAGGTAGCTACCCGGAACTTATACTCTTATACCTGTTTAATATTTCCAAGACAAATAAAAATAGTCCCATACTATTCTTTACCTCTCCCGTCACTACATGACATCTGGTGGGGAAACTACTACAAGATATAAAAGCCGCTCGACCACAAGTCTAAAATATACTTCTCTACAAGTAACTACAAAGTCTTTATGACACAAACAAATCCTGGAACTCCAGGAGGAGGCGGCGTAAGGCGTCTGACTGTTGGTCGGAGAGATGGTCAAGGATGGGGGGAAGGGGGGCGGGGCGGTGGGGGGGGGATGGGACGCAGGGCTCGGCTTCTTCCATCTCCCCGACGATAAGCCCTTTGGGGAGGGTGAGAGGGGATGGTGCGAGATTGGCGATGCGAATGGCAGCGCGGTGGGG
Organism: Coenobita brevimanus; assembly: GCF_032717465.1. Lineage (NCBI taxonomy): Eukaryota > Metazoa > Arthropoda > Malacostraca > Decapoda > Coenobitidae > Coenobita > Coenobita brevimanus. The sequence continues at coordinate 21,304,197 of NC_137049.1, read as the reverse complement.
GGGGAGAAAGGTAGGGGAAACGAGGCAGGCAGAAAGGGATCCAGCAGCGAGGAGGGGGGAGAACAAAACGGATGGGCCCGAGAGCCTGTTCAGGGGCACCCATGCCTCGTGGTGTGAGGGGATGGAAACGGCGGCGGAAATGGTGGCAGGGAAGGAGGGGGTAAGAGTGGGGTGGGGCAGCATGGGGGAAGGGGGGGGGCGAAGAAGGGGGGAAAAGAGAGAGTGCGGGGGGGGGGTTGTGTGGGTCCTCCGGCCGGGGCTGCGGCGTGCAGGTACAAACGGCTGGAGCGGAGCGGGGTGGGGGGTGGAACTGGAGTTGTCGGTTGCAACAGTCGATAGTGGCTCCGAGTTTTTGAAGTAGGTCTAGCCCTAAATATCCGTCATAGCTCCGGCAGGAGGAATAAAAAATGATGAAGGGGTGCTGGGCAGATACTGGCTGGTGGGTGTCGACCCGTAGGGCCCGAGTCTCCCCACGGATGGGCAGGGGACCATCCCCCGCGTCTATAAGGTGAGTGGTAGTGGGGCGGAGCGGGCCAAACCGTGATTTGTAGCGGGAGAAATAATGGCTGTAAAGGCAGGATCTGGCTGCTCCCGTATCAACTAGTAGTCTGGCCTTCACGCCGTTGATTTTCATCTTGTGGTATACTGGGGGGCGATACTTAGGGGTGATGGCCCCCGCCACCGTGGGTTGGTGCGGGGGCGGGCCTAAAAATCCAGCTGGCTAGGGCTCTCGTGCTCCTGTTCCTGCTCTAGTTCTCCTGGTGGGGGGTCGTCCGCCGGCGCCAGCTCGTCCCCTGGGGCTTCGCCTTCTAGGGCGGAAAACTTACGCGAACCAGGGGTTGTGCTTTTGCGGTGAGCAGCTTTCAGCTGGTCCCGTATGTCATGAAGGGGGCAACGGGAGTTGCAGTCTGTGAATTCCCACGGGTTGATCAGAATTAAGTTTGGGTTTTCTCGCGGGGCGGCGCGCCGACGAGAGGGGTGCGCCCTGGGTGGGCTAGGCGTCGGGGTCGGGCTGGTGTGGGGCAGGGGCGGACGCGGTGTGGCTGGGGGAGCCGGGGGTCGGGTGGGGAATTTCTTGACAACATTAATTTGTTGTGGAGGAGGGCAGGCGGTCAGGAGGCGCCGTATCAGCTGTATATCCCTATCCATGTCTCCTGTCGGGTCGTGGATAGTAAAGTGTTGCTTCACAACACTTGGGAGTACTCGGAGCAGAGTATTGAAGGTGTGCTGATCCCGGGTTTCTTCGTCTGTCTCCGGGTAGGCAGCAGTAATCAGGCGTCTTGCTTGCAACAGGGTATTATCTAAATCCCCGTCATAAGTAAAGCTATCCAATTTGGATAGAGCCACCACTTTCCCTAGTGATGGGGTGATGGCTTGGACCGCGAACTTGGTAAAGTTCTGCCAGGTGAGTTCTGGGACAATTTTTGGCGCAATATTCACTGCGGCTTTACCCAGTAGTGGTAGTGTGACTGCAATTTTTTGTTGGTCATTATCGAAGCCAATATCTAGTAACGGTTTAACTATTGCAAGATATGTGTGTATGTCATACTGGTCAGGGTCAAACTTGGGTAACTGAACGTGCGGTTTAGTTGCCATTTTCCCAAATATTTCCTATTTACCTCTCTTCTACACTCGGATCTAGAACCACCGCTGGCCACCAGTGTAATGCTGGGTTGAATTAGGCTCGACTTCTCGTACCTATTTCACCCAACGTGGAGGGGGGTCCTCTTTCGAGACCGGAGCTAGTGCAATAAAGAGAGGTAGGACATAAAAACCTTCGGCAACACCATACACGTATATTACCACAGTCAGACACAGGACACTTCAGCAGATATTACACCACAATATAGAGCAATACAAAAACCTTATCTAAAATACTGTGTATCTCGCAGGATACTAGCTTTCTAGATACTAATGACAATACAACAAATATTAGTACTAGGAGTGCAGTAAATACAAGTGCGCGCAGAGCGCGTGAGGGGGGGGGTTGTGATCCACCAGGAGGAGGTAGGGGAGACACGGAGAGTGACTTAAAACGGCGAGGAGGTAGTTATGGTAATATTGAAGGATGCCCGATGTTAGCAAGGGAGTTTAGGTGTTTTCTGTTGGCGAAGATTCTTTGACAAATAACTCTGATTCTTACTTTGACTTTAAGAGCGAGAGCGAGGAATGGAGTTTTTAGGAATAGCGGGCGGAGGGGGGGAATATCGTTAATACTCGCCTTCCTTGATATTTTGGTGGAAATATGGTTTTCTGTAGGCACCACTTATTCGTCACACATCTCCTCGGTATGATATGTAGACTCTCGCTTCACAACGCGTAACAAAGTCGGAATACTCGTAAATACTATTTCACCATATTGCTTAGAGACTAGCCAATAGAACTCCAGTAATATTTTAGTCTTTCTCCGGGTTCTAGAGATATGTCTTTAGAAAGATTCGGGGTGGCACTCGCACGTATTTTCACTTTAGGTCTCAACCCACATTCTCGTCCTTCAACTGGATATTGTGTTCTGATTTACCCCAATGGAGATTACATAAAGTTACTGCACAATACTTATTCTAAGAGACAGGGAGTCACACTTAACCTACTTCACGATTGTTACAGGGTCACTCGTATTTCCTCATGGAGAGAAACAAGGACACGTCATCGGCGATCCGGTCGGACTGAGGGCGTCATCTGGGCGGGGCGAGCCGGGTGGGCACGGGGCGGCTCGCGAGGGCGTCCTCTTGCGTCCGGGGGTTTCCGGACTGGGCTCCGGCGTAAGGCCCGCAGGACTGGGGCCGAAGAGGTCTAGGAACCTCTGGGTCAGGTCCCGGCGTCGCAGGGGCGTGGTGAGGTCTCGCCCGGGTGTCCTAGGGCGGGCCGGAAGAGGCGACAGACTGCGGTCTCCCACGACCAGGGGCGCCGTCAGGGGAGGGCTGCGGCAGCAGCTGTCACGGGGGCCCGACAGGTGTGTCTGCTCGAAGGCCACGCGTAGGGAACAGAGGCCGGGGGAAACAGGGAGGTCTCTCCGAGATATTCTGGAGCGAGACCCCTGGAGTTCAACCTCCGGTTGTGGAGACGTCCCTCTCCTCACTACACCCTGGGAGCAACCATCGATCGTCTCTACCTGGACACTGGGGGAGCGACCATTGATCGTCTCTACCCGAATATTGTGGGAGCGACCATTGATCGTCTCGACCGGAGTGCTGAGGGAGCGACAGTTGATCGTCTCTACCTGAGCTTTGGGGGAGCGACCATTGATCATCTCTACCTGGATTTTGGGGGAGCGACCATTGATCGTCTCGACCGGAGGGCTAAGGGAGCGACCACTGATCGTCTCTACCTGAGCTTTGGGGGAGCAACCATTGATCGTCTCTACCTGGATTTCAGGGGAGCGACCATTGATCGTCTCTACCCGAGCACTGTGGGAGTGACCGTTGATCGTCTCAACCGGAGGGCCAAGGGAGCGACCATTGATCGTCTCTACCTGGGCGTTATGGGAGCGACCATTGATCGTCTCTACCGGGGTTTTAAGGGAGCGACCATTGATCGTCTCTACCTGGATGTTGTGGGAGCGACCATAGATCGTCTCTACCTGTTCACTGTGGGAGCGACCATAGATCGTCTCTACCTGTTCACTGTGGGAGTGACCATAGATCGTCTCTACCTGTTCACTGTGGGAGCGACCATAGATCGTCTCTACCAGAGGGGCGCTGCCTGGAGTATTGTTTCTGACTCCACCCCTAGCTAACTCGGTGACTCCGCCACGCGAAGGTAGTGTCTTTCGCCTACGGTGGCGGCGGCGTGGTGGTTGAATGTCACAGGGGCGCACGGCCCGGGCTGACATACGTCGTTGTTGCCCGGAGTGGTGGTGGCTGGTGGCGGCTACCCCGTGGGGTCCGAGTGGGGGTGTCGGCATTCTTGAGGGCAAACTCCGCTGCTTCTGGTTCGCCTCGTTGTCGGGGATACTATGGTATTCTCCGGAATATTCCGGAGTACCGTATGTGTGTCCGTCAAAGCCATGCATTTCAATAATAATAAAGCATCTCGACCTCCACACTGGCAGGCTCAAACATGCAAATACACGTAACGGAGAATAACACAGGCGTCTTCACCCATAGGAAATATGGTAATGTCTAAAAGTGGAAGAGCTTTTAGGGTTAATGTCGTAGTCCCCGTTTCCTCCTCTCTCTCTCTCTCTCTCTCTCTCTCTCTCTCTCTCGAAACACCGTCAGTCTGATTAAATTACAGCCTATCTCAAAATAATAATAATAATAATAATAATACTCCCTCTGTCCAAAATTAGTTTTATTCTAGCTATGATTAGACTGTTTACCTATAAGATTTAGAGGACAAAAATAAACAGAAGGGTAACAGTAGAATGAGATGCAAGCAAATGATAGAGAGAGAGAGAGAGAGAGAGAGAGAGAGAGAGAGAGATGGCTCACTAATTGGCGACTGAGAACTTGTATTGACCATAAAAACAGATTTTAATATCGACAAAATTGCTGAAGAAGGGGAGGGAAGCGTGTACGGTATGAAAAATTGTGATAAATATTAATATATGAGGGGAAGATAATTGGGCCGGCTTAGTATTCGGTAATTTCTTATTCCTTTACTACGGTTTTTATTTATTGCTATTATCTTCAGACTCTCTCTCTCTCTCTCGTTCGTTGTCTCCGCTTTGTTTACTGAATGTTGCTTCTTGTTTGTTCTGTCTGCAATAATTCCGGCCATATAACCCTTTCACAACGAATGGGGGTGCAGGAGATGGACGCCTTCACGTGGTGGCACTGATATGGCCGGTCGGTGGAACTGCTCGGTTCTACAAACGTCCTTCAGTCCCCTCATCCTCCAAAAGGAGGATGGTGAGCTGCGGATGAGTTAGTGAGAGAGAGAGAGAGAGAGAGAGAGAGAGAGAGAGAGAGAGAGAGAGAGAGAGAAAATCTTCCCAAAATAAAATAGTTCGATCCGTCAGTCATCCACTTGGACCACTACATCCATCCACCTTGCCCGTCCATCCATCTTCCCATTTCCACCCTGCCCATTCTTCCACCTTGCTCATCTATCCACTAGGACCACTAGATCCATCCACCTTCCCATTTTCACCTTGCTCATCCATCCAACTTCTACATCCACTCACCTTGCCCATTCTTTATAATTATGATAATAATGGTGTAATAATAATGATAAAACCGCAAAATTGCCCAAAGACAATTATCATAAAGAAAAACTTCCCACAGCCATTGCCAACTGCAAGGTGAGCTACAAAGAGACCTTGAGATCAAGGCCACTGATCTTGTGCAAGTCATTTTAGGTCATCACAGTCTTCAAGTACAACTAGTTTGGTGGTTCTAGCTTTAATACCTCATGAAAAATTAGGCGACATTCGGAATATCCGGATAAGTCCCAATTTCTGACCCCAGGCAACCTCAGAGAATGATCAACCAACTGGAACCACACTCTTTTCCGCAATAATAGCCTATATTGCAGTAAAATTTATGATTCCTACCTTAAGCGGTTTCTGACATGGCGTCCCGGAATTTCACTGTTGTTGTTATTATTGTTATTACTATTATTTTTTCTATACATTCTGAATAATATCCGATGACCCGGTTGATGGACTGCCATCACATATGGCCAGAAGTCGCCAGCTGGGCGATTAACCTGACAATGTTTGAAGGCTCTGGGCCAAAAAGCCTCCGAGGAATGGCCATTCACTTTTTAGTCGGAAAGAATAATCAGAATAGAGAAGAACAAGAAAACTTCTCATAGGGATGGGGGAAGGTTTAATAATAATAATAATAATAATAATAATAATAATAATACGCACAATTTAACGTTACCTTTCAGAGAAAACAAGTGGCTTAATCCACAAACACATCACGGTAACATATGAAGCCTCAGCAGTAAGATGCTTGACCAATTTGCGCCCAAGGTCAATATAGGACGAACTGGGTATTTTCAAAGGTAATAAAGAAGTGAACCCCGGCGTAGGGAACTATGAGCTTCGAGACTATGAGCCGGTAGGCGGAGGACAGTAAAATGCCCGCCGAGACCGCCACAGGACCTCCCACCTCACCACCCCCCACACCACCGCCGAGCCGCCACCCCACCACCACCCCAGGAGGACACACAGGTGAGGCTAGTGACCTCGGGCAAGAGGGTCATCGGGACATCCCGGCCCTGAGCCCCTATTCCTCGCAAGTGCCCCAACCCCAGGCGTTCAGACAACCTGAACTACTGTGCGGGCGGGGTAGTGACCGTCAGACCAGGGGTGGGACTGAAAAGAGGTCAGTCCCAAGTAGCACCGTCTTGACGGTCTTGCTACACCCTCTAGGGCAGGAAGAGGCCCAAGGGCAGGAAGAGGCCCAAGGCTATGGCCTTAAAAGAGAAATAGACACAGGCTACGGCCTGACAAAGTGTGTAAAGGGGAAGGTGACCCCAGGCTCCGGCCTTAACACGCTGAGGAGAGAGAGAGTTGCCTGTGCGCATCCCTCTCCAGTTGTACTTTGGCTACGGCCAGAATACGGTCCAGGGTAGAGAGACCCTGCTACCGTACGTGTAGCGCTACCCAATTACGGAAGCGGCGACTCGGGGCCAGCCTCTCGCCGGAGCAGACGGGTGATCCCGTTTCTCCGTTAGTCGATTCCCGTACGGGCAGACACTCAGTTACGACTGGGGCACGTACCAGGGTGGAGAATTCCCTGACGGTAGGTTCTGTCCGTATTGGAGAGAGTGCGGCCCTCGTGCCCCTCACTCCGGCTTGTTCCCTACTGCGGGAGGAACACCACGCTGACGGCCGCTTGCCTCGGCGAAAGGGCGACCCCGATCACCCTACTGGTGTCCCTCACACGCCGGACAAGTTCACGGCACCAGCCAAAGTCCATACTAGGGGAAGTGGAGCCCCACCTCAGCCCAATGAACACACTCAGGGAACCACGAAGAGCGTGAGTCTCCCTCAAGCCTCCTTCCCTCCGGGGAGCCCTTCGTCGCCATCCAGGCTTCTTGGCCAAGCGGAGGCGTTAGAGTGGTGGCAAGGCCCGATTGCGGAGTTACCGCCCACACCCGGACGCTCCTTAGCACTGTTGGAGCCCTACAGGAGTCGCTGCCGCAGCCCAGCCCTGACGGCGCCTCTCCCCCTGAGCACCTGCAGACCCCGGACGCCCAGGCCTTCCACCACGTTCCCCGACGACGGCGACCTAGGCTCTCTCACGCCCCAGCAGCAGAAGAAGAAGCAGGCCCGAATCCTCCGCCTGTTCGGTCCTAGTCCCGAGGGCCCCCGATCAGATCGAGGCCCCAGACTACGAGGCCTCCCTGCACCCCACCAGTGCGGCCCTAGGAAGGAGCCACCCCTCAGGTCAAGGCCCTAAACAAGGGAACCTCCCTGGACAGTAAGTACTAGTGACCCAACTACCCAGGAAACACGGGTAGAACAGTGATAGTGACAGTGAACCCTAATACAGTGACAGTGATCCAATGCACAGTGGCAGTGACAAATAAAAGTTATGTAAAACAGTGATATCGGAGTAAGTCGTGCTTGAGCGTTGAACAGCTCAGTTCCCCCTCTCAGAAGGGAAGCGGGAAGTTTTCTGTGGAGTCGAAAGTAGGTGTGTGAACGAGCCGAAAGGTTAATGAAGTGCTTCCCTGCGACTAGGTGACGGTGTCGGATGTCGCCACACGCACTCTACCTTTATTATAGTATCATACCCCCCACAGACTCCCAATCACAGTGAATATAAGTGAGACTCCCCCGTTTATTATTATCCACCAGTGGCACGACCAGTGTTCTCGATTGACCATCGCAGTGCAGAGTTATCTCTCCTCAATAACAGTAACCCATATCCCTGACTGCCCTGTGCCCTGTGCAAAAGTAGATTGGATCCAATTATAAGTGTATTGTTGTATCTCTGTGTAATTGTGTACCAAATGTTGTGTATGTAGCGCTGTAAGGGATAGAATTTAAGCAATAGATGTGATTCGGTGTACTGTCTCTTTTTATGCCCTGTTCCTTTGTTAGTGCATTACATCCGGTCTAGCCAAAGGACCCCGTCCAGTGCTCGTGTTTTTACGACGAGAAGTCGCCTTAAAAACACATCATTACAGACAGTACGCTTAGTACCCGTCCAGGACAATCCCTCACACAGGAACCCTGAAAGCCAATGGGTTAACCCTCTGATAACGATTGGGATCTTTTTAACTGTTTACTACTGTTATCACCAGACGATTTTATTCAGCTGGCTTCTCGTCGTCTAGGAGTTAAAATTAAGCTCCACTAAATGACGACATGATTCATGAACCTTAGCTCTTCAACTACTGCTCCTACAAGACGATTTCATCATCTTAGAAGTGACAAAGGCCTTTATAGCACCTCTTCCCTTGTCAATTTCTTTAGCATATTACATTCCCTTGCCTGCTACCTATACCGCCTTAATATCGACACATTTTCCATTAGATCAGATTTTCATTCTCAGGTCTTCAGTGGAAAAGTTTCCAGAGAAGCGAAAGAAATTGTATGCGGTCTTCATAGACCTCAAGAAAGCATACGACAGGGTGGATAGACAAGGAATGTGGAAAATATTAAGAACATATGGAGTAAAGGGGAAGCTGCTGAATGCCGTGATGTGTATGTATCTGGGGGCTAAGGCTGCAGTGCGTGTGGATAGTGAACTGAGTGAATTTTCCTACCTCAATGTTGGACTAAAACGAAGATGTCATAACTCAATGGCTGCTCAACCAGTATACGGATGGGGTTATACGAGAGATACAAGGTAGGGCAGTGGATGCTGGAGCAACCCTAAAGAGAGAGGGCAACGTTTGGAAACCTCCCTGTACTGTTGTTTGCACATGATACTGTATTGTTAAGTGAAAATGAAGGGGAACTGCAAGGCTTTGTGAATGAGTCATGGAGTGTGTGTAAGATACGGAATCCAATGGAGGATGTAGGGAATAAAGTTATGGTCTTTGAGAGTGTACAGTGCGGGTGGATGAGGAGGAAATGAAAATGTGAGTGCATAATAGGTAGTGTGATGAGTAAGGATAGATTTCATTATGGGTTGAAACGATAACAGAACCGGAGGTTTGAGAGGGTGTGTGAGCTGGGAGAAGGGCAGTGAGACAGGCGATATAGCGACATGAAGGTGATTTGTTTTTTGTCACCCCTTGAGGGATTAAGACGTCTGGCAATAGACTGAACATATACGACACTGCTGATGTGTAATCTATTGAATAAATCGCTGAGGAAAATGATAAGAAACGTGCAAAGCCACATGGATACAACCAAAAAATTAAACAACCTTACCTGAGGTTTGCTTGGTGTAATGTGTCCATTTATCAGCTGTTTTCAGGATCCCTAAAAGTTCTGAATGGGATCCGTCGGGATAGGAGACACTGCAACATTAAAATAATAACAGATAAAGCTGTATAGCACCGTTTTAAAAACTAACATTGCCGGACATTCCTCAAGACTTACGTTTGAAGAGACGTAATACAAGCTTAACTACTTTCAACTTTGACTCATTTTTTTTATTCTCGATTATTTTTACTTGTGTTTAAGCGTAAAAATTATAATTTTTGTTGGCAAACTTCAAAAGAGCAAAAGTCGTCACATACAAAATGCTTTGGAACGGGCAAACGTGCAGGATTTTTTAAGCATGTGTCGAGTCTGTGGTGCTCTTGCAAAAACTCGTCCGTTTACGTGAAGATACGCTGCACTTCCGGATATAACAATACTTCTCCATTATATTTAAATGCTTATGACCATTTAAATAAATTTTTGAGTACCGCAGCACAATAAATGCCATTCCTTATACAACAGAACAGACATAATTTACTTAAAATGGCAATGTAAAACACTGCTCAAAATCATGCATTCGGACGAGGCATGTTTTCAAACAACGCCTGGCTGGGTGTGGCGAGGGTTGATGGGGGACTCGGCTAAAATTTCCATGATAGTAAGTCATCCTGTTGTTCAAAGCATAGATAACCTATGCCGTTTATTAGCAGGGTTAAATGACTTTTCAGAACAGTATGGTACATTACGAAATAGTGAGTAATTACGGCGCAGTAGCCGACGATGTGAAAGAGGAAATTACTGGAAGTAAACGGGTATTTGTAAGGTTCACCAATGCTAGACTGTTTAAATGTTGTAAAATGCCATCATTATTAAGCCCCCAGCAGTATCAACGAGCTCACAATTAATGCAGAGTAGTTTCAAGCATCATCATGGTGTACTGTATCTATTACCCAACCGCAGAAATCAAGGTCAACTAATTTTTGAGATAATATTTAGTAGACGCCGCAACTTAATTCAAGTACTTTGAAGTGTTTTCTGTTTATATACCATCATTTGCTAACACTTTTCTTCTATGACTCTTCCATCGCAAATGACCCCTTGGGTTATTAATGCTCCTCAGGGTGAATTAATTAGTTACCTCAAGGAGGAGGATGGAGTTATTGGCAATGGATTTGCCAGAGAAGAAGGGTGTCATTGAATATTGATATAAAATGAAACCATTTCAAACTACTGTACCCATCATAATAAAAGCCTGGAGAAACCATGCTGCCTTATACTGTACCTATACTATTGTAGTAATAATAATAATACAGGCTATAATAAAGCTTGAAGAAATCATACTACCCTATTCAGCAATGTATATATGGTACTTCATGTCAGGCACTGCATCTCATACTTAACATATTTTTTTACTTGCAAGACAAAGATGAGGTATTGTGTTGTACTAGCTAGAACAAGTAAAGAACACTTATCACTGGGTACCACCAAGTCATATAATACACCACTCCATCCCACTTAGCACCTCTTGAGTATCAAGTACTACTCAAGTGGAGAGACTGATAAGATATTTTTTTTTTTTTTTATCGGCATCAAACACACATTACAGGTTGTGTGTAGTGCAGTGCTCACTTGCCCACCTTAGATATTGCTATTAACCATAACAATAAACTGTTGTCACTGTAGTGGTAATGTGATATATATAACAGTGCAGTACCAGTATTTTACATATTAAGTAATTTGATTACCTGTCTTGCTTATAACAATCATTCATACTACAGTACTGTCATGTAATGTATAGCTAGTCACTTCAAATTTTGGGAAATTAACATATGGTTTTGACAGATCAATAGTAGCCAAAATTGCCTAATACACCAGATATTCCAGTACTGCATTTCATACAGTGTGGGATGCAGAGCAAGTATAGTACCGGTAGTACTAGTATCCATGAATCTATAAGAAAGATTGAGCATAATGTACTGGTAATAGCAACGAGATAAAATGCAGTAGTTATGAATGACAGAAGGGTTACTACGTACATTAATGGTCTCTTACACTTAATAAGTCAGAGACATGGTACATCTGAGTAATAAATTATCCCCAAAACATGCTTCCTTAGAAGTGATAAGAGGGAAATTAAAGTACTCATGGTTGATGAATGAAGAGAACCACTGGCATACTTAATGCCAACCTTCACCACACAGCAACACCAAAAGTGCTCAGTATGCAACGTGTCTTGTTCAGGGTGATGTACCAGTAGATAATTAGCTGATTACACTATGAGAGCATTGATTTTGGTTTCCTTTTGTGTAACTTTCTTTGGAAAGTGTGAAGTATGTAAGTGGCACATTGTTAACCCATGGGGAGGAAGCAAGGACCAGACGGAAAGAATATTTTGAAAGTCTAATGAATGGGAATGGAGAGAGCAAAAGCGACCATGAACATGACTGGTTTGGGGGGTTGACAGGGAAGGAATGCAATGCCAGGAAACATGACACTCGCAGAAGTAAAGAATGCTGTGAAACAGCTGAAAAATCGGAAAGCAGCAAAGATGATTAAGTATGGTACAGAAAATGGAACGAAGTGCCTGTTGGAGATATGTAGGAAGGCATGGATGAGTGAAACTCCCAGCAGAGTGAAAAAAGGCAATGATTGTACCCCTGTACAAAAATAAAGGTGACCAAGGTGAATGCAAGAATTATCATGGCATAAGTCTATTGGGTGTTGTCGGGAAGGTATATGGAAGAATTATTATAAAGTAGGAGAGATATCAGAAGTCCTAGTTACTGACAAACAGGGTGGCTTTAAGAGTGGCATGGGATGTGTGGATCAAATATTTGGAGTGAGACAGATTGTGGAGATGGTTTGTGAGAAAGACTATAAGGTGTTTATGGTATTCGTGGATCTGGAAAAAGCATATGATAAAGTAGACAAAGACATACAGTATTGTGGAAGGTTTTGCACATGTAAGGTGTAGATGGTAAGCTGTTAGGTGCCGTTGAGAGTTTTAATGATGGCAATGGGGCATGTTTAAGGGTATATGGGCATCTAAGTGGATGGTTCATGATCAGCGTGGGTGTATGACAAAGTTATATGATGTCCCTATGGTTGTTCAATACATACCGTATACAGTAAGACCTCACTATAACGGACTAATTGGGGCCCAAACCATTCCGAAAACTGCGAAATTCCGATAAAAGCAACACCTGGACTTCCCCCTGCTAATCCGGACTTTTTCTGATATATCAGACATTAGTCCGGATCGCATGAACGGTTTTTAAACTGTTTTGATTACCATTGAGGTACTGTAATGTGTTGTAACTTCACTACATTAATCAAATGGTATAATATAAATAATAATAATGTACTGTACACTGATAAACATGTGTTTTATTTACCTTATTATGGTGAACACAGCTGAAGTGGTCAGGCAGTCCGGACTGCTTCTGGCTTTATCAGACTTTTTCCGATATATAGGAATATAGTCCGGTAGCTCCTTGAGTCTGATAAAAGCGAATTCCGGTCTAGTGAAGTTCATTATATCGAGGTTTTACTGTGTGTGTGTGTGTGTGTGTGTGTGTGTGTGTGTGTGTGTGTGTGATGAGAGAAATAAAAACACGAGTAATGGAGAGAAAGATGGCACTGGTAATGATTGGTGATGGATGGAATATCTCAAATTTGTTGTATGCTGATGTGCAGTGCTACTTGCAAAATTACGGGACAAGAGCTTAGCAGACTAGTGCTGAGTTTTGTAGATGTCTGTGAGCATCATGCCTTGAGAGTAAATGTAGAAAAGAGTGAAGTGATGGTTACTGAGAGAGAAGGTGACTCCCAGTGTGATATTACAGGGAATGGATATAGACTGGAATTAGTGAGAGTTCAAATACCTGGGAACAGTGATAGAAAAAAGAGGAAAATGTTGAAAAGAGGGGAAGGAAAGTAGCTGGTGCTATGAGGGTCTTTATAAGAAACATGCTTGAGTGTTGGAGCTGTGCAAGATTTACATGAAGGAGTGTTAGTGCCAACTTTAACATATGGATGTGGGACTATGGTGTGGCATGAAAATGAAAAGTCAAGAGTAAGAGCAGTGAAGATGGGACTGCTGTGAAATGTATGTGGAGTACACAGACTGGAAAGGATGTGGAACAATATGATTCATGAAAGTTGTGGAGTGAGGATGTCTGTGCACACCAGAATTGAAGAAAATGTACTGAGATGGTATGGTCATGTGGATAGAATGGATGAGAGTGGAGAAAAAGGTATATCTGAGTGAATTTGAAGGATGGAGGAGGTGAGGCAGGCCAAGAAGGTGGAAGGATATGGTGGATGAGTGTGTGAGGAGGAGAGGTATGGAAGATGGTGGGGCTAAGGGACTGACAAGAGATCAAGCTGAGTGGATGAATTTTGTACGGAGAAGGGCGTGACCAGGGGTTTGGGACCCTTTTTTTAATATGACAGCATTCGGACTGGCTCTATCAGATAGGTAATGTGAAGCTACAGAATATGGTGAATTTGTTTTGGCCTATCAGATGGAGCCAGGATTCTGTGGGCTTGAATGATTAGTGACTGGAAGTGTGGCCCATTGAACAGGGCAAACTTTGGCTGTCTGGACACTGCTACTCCTCAACCTGCCCTAGGGTGGGAAAGGAGGTCCGGATGATGTTGATGATGATAATAGTTACCAGTACCATTGGCCTATCATACTCAGATATGGTACTCTCCCCACCCCCCCATTCATCATTGACTCAAAATTTACTGCTGAGGAAGTATCAGCTCCGAAATCTGAACTGAATCCTAAAAGCAGAGTGAATGCATCTGAATCTTTTCATCCCATAAGGACAAGGTAAAGCAATCAAGAGCCACCTCTTGTCGCAAATATGAGGAAGACATGAATACGGGAAGCAAAGAAAGTACAGTATGTAGCTGTCTCATTGTTTACTCGCCACCTGTTATGGTTATGACTGTTTATCAACCCAAGAAATGCAGGCAGTACCATGGAGCACTGTAAACCTACTGATATTTAAAGCTAGGTTGTATTTATGAGCTGTAGTGGTGAGAAGTCATGGTTTGTAGTTATAAGTGAAATACGTGTACGGAGTAACATTAGGAATAATGTATGGAATTGGTAGCGTCACTCTTCTCCTTGAAAGTGAATAACTGCTGATAACAAATGTACACTATTACCATACTCAAAGATATGTTCTAGCCACATTATTTAACCCTTTTACTGCGGGTGTCATTCCAGAATGACACTGACAAAACTGGACCAAACCGCGAGTGTCATTCTGGAATAATCGTGAATATTTTGAACACCGCGCGTTTTCCTGGCGCGCAAAGTGTCTCACGCAAGAGTAACTGTCGAGTTCTTTCACGCCAGCCATCCCACACCTCCCTCCTCCAACCCCGAGGGGGCCCCCCCCACCCCTGCCCTGACCTGCAGCAGTCAGTATCTGTCCAGCTCTGTGTGTGATAATGGTGCTCCGTCCCGACTCATCGTCGCTCGCTTCCTCCTCTACAATGATTAGTGCTAGTGTTCCCTCTACCTCTACACCGGTAAAGGAACTGCTGACGGCGAGGCAGAAGGGGTTGAGCACTCCTGAAATTAGAACTGAGCTGGACAAAACTGTATGTACTACTCTTGATTGTGGCAGTGAAAGTGACACACTCACAGCAAGCAGTAATGATTTGGCAGTGATTGGTGGTGAACCATTTTCCATTGATAGTGACAGTGATGAAAGTGATCGTGTTGTTTCCCCCCCACCACCCCCAACTTACTCTGGGAAAGGAAAGGCTCCTATGGGCAAATCTGGTATTACACGTGGGAAGGGAGTGAAGCGCAGGCTCACGTCTCCCACACCAGGCCCTAGTGAGCATTTCCCATCAATTTCCCGTTCCCCTAGCCCTATTGCCCTCACATCATCATCATCATCTGTCGTGCCCTCTCCTCAGTCTACATCATCTGAGGAGTACGAATTACCAAAGCCTGCAAAGCGAGGGAAGGCAGGCCGTGCAGGCCGTGCAGGCAGGCCTAGAACAAAGGGGATGCGTGGCAGTTGGAAGGCAAAGCTGGGCGATAAGCGAGGTGATAAGCGGGGTAGAAAGGGTCAAGTTTCACCACGCACCAGGTCAGAAACCCCCCCGCCTGCCCCCCGCTCAGCTCCCTCACCCTCGCCACCCCCCCACTCACCGCTCCCGCACTCACCCCCCTCCCCGTTGCCTCCTGCCTCACCCCCCTCCCGCTTGCCTCCTGCCTCAGCCATTGCCTCCACCTCAGCTCCTCCTCACGGGGAAACGAGTGCAATGCAACCTGCCCCTGTCACTGAACCACGCACAGGGCAAGTGGATGCATTTGTTTGGTCTGACGGTGCAGATTTTCAGCCACACAATCCACCGTTTGATATGACAAATGCTGGAATACAGCCTGCCTTCCCATGCAACGCAGGAGATGACTTTGTTGACTACTTCCTGGCCTTCATGGATGATGAAATCGTGCAGCATGTCAGCCATGAGACCAATAGGTATGCAGCTCAGTGTGCAGCAGAAGGGCTGGGACCTATTGGCTCACCAAAGCAAGTGTCGTGGTTGCCTGTCGGAATCAGAGAGCTGTATGGTTTTTTTTGCCCTAATGTTTCTTATGCCCCATATAAAGAGACATGAGTTGGAGGAGTACTGGCTCGTGGATGACATTACTACTATCCCAATATTCGGGAAGTATATGTCACGGGATCGGTTCCGACAGCTGCTTGGATACCTGCACTTCGCTGACAATGCAAACCCGTCCCAAACTGACCCTTTGTGGAAAGTGAGGGATTTTCTCAACAGGATTAGGGATCGATTTATGCGATTTTTCCGGCCTATGCAGAAAGTCGTCATAGACGAATCCCTGGTATTGTTCAGAGGACGTCTCAAATTCATGCAGTACATCCCCAGCAAACGCCACAGCTTTGGGATAAAGTTCTTTGTGCTGTGTGACTGTGAGACGGGTATATCCTGGATTTTGTCATCTACTCTGCTAGCACAATGGATGTGAACAGGAAAGACCCCCTTGGTCTCTCTGGCTCCGTTGTAAAAGTGCTGATGGAGAGGTATTTTGGTGGTAATCATGTGCTGTACACAGACAATTACTACACAGCACCGAAACTCTCCAAATACCTTGCTGAACATGGCATTGGCACTGTTGGCACTGTACGGAGCAATAGGAAAGAGTGGCCTAGTTTCCCCGAAGCATCATCATCATCCAGGGGAGATGTTCACCTGAAGAAGTCAGACAAGCTTCTTGCGATCAGGTGGCATGACAAGAAGGTCGTGAATATGATCAGCACCATCCACAAGGGGGAATTGCAGAGAACTGGGAAGGTCAGCTACAGGACGGGAGAGCCAATCATGAAGCCTGATGCCGTCATTGATTACAATGTCAATATGAGACTTGTTGATAAGTCTGATATGATGATTGGTGAAATCGACTGTCTCAGGAGAAACACCCAATGGTACAGGAAGGCTTGCCTGCACATGCTCGATATGTGCATGCTCAACGCCTTCATTCTCTACAAGACACAAGTCGGGGGCATAAGGCAACCATCACTGAGACAGTTTTCCAAGACTGTCGTGCAGCAGCTACTTTCACGATTTGGTCAGGTGACGGCATTGATCCCGAGGCGACACTGACACACAACCTGACCATCTTGAGTACCGCAATTACATGAGCCGGCACCAGCTTGTGAAATTGCCTCTTACAGCAGGCGGCAGGTTGTCACAGGGCCGCTGCAGAGTATGTTCTACCACCACACGGAGGCCTAGGACGAGAAAAATGAGCACACACCAGTGCCTGGAATGCCAAGTCGCTCTATGTGTAACTCCGTGCTTTGCCGAGTACCACTCTCTGAGTAAATACTGAAAGTGACAGTGATATATAGTGATGCGACAGTGACGTGCTTTGCCAATACTGTAATTGTATTATGGATAATGTAGTAATAAGGGATATTTTGCCTAGAAAAAAAAGGAAATATTGGCCAGTATAATAAGTGATATTGTAATAAGAGAATCTGCGGCACTTGTGGAATTCTGCGGCACTTATGTAATTCTGTGATGCGCCAGTGACGCAATATAGTAATAAGTGCAGTGTAAATATAATGTATATTGCCCAGATTATATGTAAAATAATATTAGAAGTTAGAAAGAATGAAAAGATCGCATGAAACGTCAGTGAGCGGGTGCCGCCGCAGTGAAGTGAGGCGCAGCCGCAGTGAAGAGCGGGCGCAGTCGCAGGGAAGTGCCTTTTACCTACCTCAGTGAACACAGAGTGGGTGTTTATCGTATGTACAGTGTTCATATATGTTTATATTACTATTATGAGAGAGTGGTTGGCATTTGGTACTGGTGTGTGGGGCGTAAAATAGTTATTTCACACCCCTCACTTCTAACGGCTCTCCCCGTCCTGTGAAAGTCAACAAAGTCATGAAACCTACATCAATGGAAAGCTGAAGGTTAGTACTTTCTAATGGTACCTTATTTTTTTCTCTAGCTTTATTCTGTGCAGAGTTATTAAGGTTTAAAGGTTTGTTTACATTTGGCTGAAACCCCCGCGGGAGAGGACAGTCAGACCAAAACAATACCCGCGGTTAAAGGGTTAAGCACGGAAAAAGGCTGTAGGTAGATGGTTACCATCAACGTGAGAGATACAGTAGCTACTCTCATGGGGGTGACATTGGCCAAGGACTAGTAGCTGGCCTTGCACAACACTTCCAAGTGGGAACTTAACCGCATTTACCCAGTACACTCAACCCTCAGCTATCAATTGGTCCCGCTATGGCTGTGCTATAGCCGAAACCGTGATAGCCGAATTAAAGAACTTATGGTAATAATTCTAACTGATGCCATGACCTCAATATTTACCCCTAAGATACAGTTTTTGTACCACATATTAATATATAATAGTCTAAAAATTAGCATGTTTTATGATGTGATCACGATTCTTATAAATACCCCTCACAGTTGATTCATTGATGTTATGTTTCTTCCCCACACTTCGCTTGGTCTCACCATTCTCTATAAGTTTCACATTTCCAGTTTATCTGCATAACTTTGGTTCTTCCTCTGCTTTATTTCCCTGCCAGGTGCCGCAGCA
The DNA here is from genome assembly GCF_032717465.1 of Coenobita brevimanus. Taxonomy (NCBI): domain Eukaryota; kingdom Metazoa; phylum Arthropoda; class Malacostraca; order Decapoda; family Coenobitidae; genus Coenobita; species Coenobita brevimanus. The sequence goes on along the minus strand of NC_137049.1, from coordinate 21,285,796 downwards.
TTATGTTGGGTGATGGTAGGGGGACGGGGAGGGGGTACGTTGGCCATGGTCATATCATAAAAAAGGTTATTGTTCTCGCTATCACTGTTCACGGTCTGAGGGCGCGCACTTGAATGGTTTGGCGGGAAGAAGACTCGGTCGGGCGGCCAATCAGCGCTCGGCTGGCGCTGACGTCACACGACCAATCACGGAGTGAAGCTTTTGTTGGCTGGGCGGAGCACTGGAGCCTGGCCTTTTTAAAATTTTCGAACATTTGCGGTGCGCGATAGCAGGCATTTAGTGCATGATAAAGGTATCTGGGTAGCTTTTAAATAGGCGTGATAGCGAGATACGCTAAAGCGGAACCCGTGATAGCCGAGGGTTGAGTGTAGTTAAAGTCTGGGTTGTAGAGCACTATTCATACATATCTCCTATACACAGTTCATCCTCTCTGGGCCTATGCCTCCTCCTTTTTCCCAGCATCTTGCCAAGGCACTGTTTTCCACAGGAAGGCAGCTGCTTCCTTGTGGTCAATGGGTCTGCTATGCCAGACACAACAGGGTAAAGGAACTGCTCTACAGTATTTTTTTCTCTTTCTCTCTCTGTCTCAACAAAAATTATACATGATTTTGAACTGTCTACATCGTTTCAAATTAGGCAAAATAATCTACTGAGTAATGATGCCTAAACATCAGTTTAACAGCTGATATTTAGTCTCAGTGCTGACTTACTTTTTATTTCTTGTTAATCCTCAGTCACTAGGTCAGTAATTTTTCTTACTGATGAAACCGTCTCACCAGGTTATTAATTTTTTGACAGTCTTCTCAAACTGTGTTACTGATATATATATATATATATATAAAACCATCTCACCAGGTTATTAATTTTGTGACAGTCTTCTCAAACTGTGTTACTGATATATATGTATAAAACATTCCCCTTTTACTAGGTTATGACAAGATGGCAGTTATGAGAACAAGAGAGATTGTATTTTTATGCCTGCTGACGGTGGTGGCTGGACAGAGACTACAAACCACACCAGATGATCGTTTACCCAGCACTCAGCAGCTCCCCAGCAGCCAGATCCTACTAAACAACCAACGCATACAAGTACCTGGCTCCCGATTTAGGGGCCGGGATCCTCTCCTCACCAACACAATCATTGGGGACCCTTTGACTGAGGAGGGTCCCGAGCAGGAGTGTCCAACAAACTGGATATCTAACGAGGGATCCTGCTACAAATTCATTCGTTCCCCAGTCAAGACTAGGGAACAGGCTCGGGCACAATGTCAGGTGGGTAAAGATTTTTTTTTTTTCCCTCACCCTCCCCATCCCCACATTATATAGTCCATTCCCTGAGACACAGGAGTCCTCACACATGTCAAACTCCTTCATACATTTGGCAGAAAAAATGGGTAATGTTAATCCTTTCACTATGATGAGGAGTTGTGTACTGCATTCCTGCTACTGCCAGGCTATGGTATTTACTGTATCTTATGAGAGAAACCTTGTAATATCAAAGTTGAAATATGTATATACCATTATTTCCTTCACAACATTGATGATCCCCCTCCCCCACACTCTTGGTAACATCAGACCACCGTATTTTATTAAAAATGACCCTTTGTAGTGAAGAGGTTAAGGTGAAAAAGGAACACGGTCAGGTTCAATCATAAAGGAGTTGTTAGGTGGAAATAAGAAAAGCAAGTATTTATTAATGAATGCAATGAAACTTGTGTTACGGAAATTGGACAGAATGATGAATGTTGAATTATGTAATGTAACATTTATTCTTGTAGTTCCTATGCTCTTGTATTTTTTTGGTGTGTATACTTATATGTCGAGGAGCTGGGTAAGTATTCTTGTCATCATGCCCTCAGTATGGAATTCTAATGTAGTACCAGTACAGTACTTTACTTGCCAACATACTCATTACAGTGTATGGATGACCACCTTGTTTGAAAATTTAAACTCTGCTATCTTGACCCTAGGCTTATGGTGAAGGCTCTGACCTGGTAAGTGTTAGCAGCAAGGAAGAGCATGGCTTCTTAACACGTCACCTTCACGAGAATGATCCCCTCCAACGCCAGTGGTATACCTCAGCCTTTCAGAAGACTCCTAACTTTTGGGAGAACCAAGGTGACGGCACCTCCTTAGGAGACATGATGGAGGCCCTATTACCCAATCAGGGATCAACCTCACGAAAAAATTTTCTTGCTTACAGGTATGGTGGAAAAACTGACTGGTCATGCTGTGCTATACAGTGAGGTCACATCAAGTGAAAACTCAGTGTATGGCAATTTATTGTATAACAAGGTCAACATAACATGGGCTCAATGGTGATAGCGAGGGGGCCTATGACCACATAACCTTAAAAAAAAATAAATAAAAATAAATAATTATAGACTTCCCCTCAGCACCCTCACTAACACCACACTTCCCACTGAGGGTAGCAACCTTGCCAAACATGATTTCCAAATCGCAAGTTTCATACACACACAGAGTTCTCACTGCACTTAATACTGCACACAACACAATTTGTTGTGCACGAGCATTATTATTTGGCATTTGCAATGGTGTTTCAATGGTCTTTCATGCACAAAATGGAACAAAAGGCAGACGATCACAGAGAATTTAAACACTGGGTGGCCATTTTGGCACACACACACACACACACACACAGCTGACTGATAGGCATGGCTGTAGCAAATTCACGATCATTTAGCCATCATTATTCCAAAATAGGTCTGACTTTTTGTTTATTGTTATAACTGTTTTTCACACTGCAGACAGACATATAGTGAGACCTGACTGTAGTGCAGTTAATTTTTTATTTCTGGACACATATATGAAGCCAGTATTTTGAGACAAAACATAAAAAACATTTTTTCATACTAATTCTTTGGTGGGGTTTTTGGGCCTAATAGGGGTATTGTGACAGTCATTCTGTACTAATACTGTTACAGCATATGCTATGTGCTGTAGTTCTGGATGGTGTTTCAAGACCTGTCAGTTTGTTATAGTATGGTATTGACTGGAACTTTTTTTTTTTTTTTTTATAAATACAGTACTATAATTCTGAACATGTTTGTCAGGCTATTGAACAGTCCTAGTATAAGTAACCTCTGAAATTCTGACAGCATTCAGCATTCACTGGAAACCTCCATATACTAGTACTGGCATATATTAAAAATTCTTATTGAAGACTGAATCTCAACTCCTATGAAATTCTTCCACAGCTATGCAGAAAAATACAAGGAATGGGGTCTATTAATGGTCAGTGGAGAAGACCCCCTCCTGTACATCTGTGAGGTCCCAAAAGACAGACTTGCTCTACTGGTGGATGAGGCAGCTGAGCGAGACCATGAGTATGGCCTGGTGCTTAGGGACCCAGAAAAGGTGCCACGTGGCCCTGTCATGGTCCATCAACCAGAGGACACTATATTTGACTTGGTTCGACGTCAGGTCATCAACTATGTGTCAATAATGTGTCTTGGTTAGTAGCCTGTATGGTGTAAGAAAATTATGTAGGGCCATTTTACGAGAAATTGTAGTACAGGCAATATCTGACTTGGTCTGACGCCAGGCCATTAATAACGCATGTATCCAGCACTGTACTACATATGCCTCCATTAATATGGTACTGTATCTAGTATGTGAGAACATGCATCGTTAGATAATAGGAATTGTAGTATTTCACAATATTTACTGTTGCTGAGATCAGAGGTGGTAGTTGGTGGCAACCATCATCCACTCACTTGATATGATGCTGCCTATGTCACCCTTTGCCTTTGTCATTCTTTTTCTGTGTCTGTCCTCCTCTCTTCCTATTTCTCTCATCATTCCTGTCACATTCCATTAATCTTTCCTTTTCACGTTGAGTGACAAGCCTAATGGTTTCCTGTAAGCCAGGAAACCATTTATAATGTTGGGTGGTAGCCATATAACCAACATGTGTTCCCTATGTGTGAACAAATGGGTTGGCAGAGGGTTAGTGCCCCTCCCCATAAAACAACTAACTCAAAGACAAACGGCCAGTCGGCCACCCCTTATGGGACCATGGCGTCTGGTTATAGACTGACAGATAGAGATCAGAGCAGCAATACCTGACTTGCTTTGATGCCAAACCATCAACTGTACTGTATGTCCTTTATGTGCCTTGGTTAGTATCTGCTGTGAGAGGTTATGCAGGGCCAGAATATGAGGAATTGTTATACAGGTATAGGCATCTAATCTAATCTAACAATGATGCCATGTTTCTCTTGAGGAATCTCCATATTGGGTTGGCCATGGTACAGCTGATGTTATCTATAAACTGGAGGTATAACCAATTGCCAAAACCACCCAATTACTCCCAAACAGTTGCTGGAAGCTGTTTGAAGAAAAGAAATTTGAAATGTGTAATTAGATTTATAACACTGTGAGAGTCTCAGCTAGGACTTTGACTCTATGCACAGTCACTAAAAAGATCATTGAGTGAGTGTACTTGTGGCTGAATGTATCTTGCCTAAGAGTGATGAGTGTGTGGCCAGTTACTAAACTTGCAGCCAGATTTCACTTTCTTGGTATTGTCTCCTGGGGTCAATGGTAGCCACCCATCTACTACCTCAGAATAGGCACTGTTGTAAGTCAGGGATGTGGTCCAGAATATCACAGCATTTCCATACAGCTGGTACTGTAAGGAGATACTGATCCCCTTCCAATGCCACATAATCATTACTGATGAGCCTTCACATGTCTCTTTACCCACAGCTGAGGGTTACCCACATCCAACATACGAATGGTTCAAAGAAACTTATGAAAATGAGGAGTTGGTAGCACAACCTATAGATCCTTTGCTTGATCCTCGCTTCACTGTGTCAGGGGGTACACTCATCATCAACAATCCTAAGCAGGTCAGTCACTTGGTGTTGCCAAGATTTGTGAATCTTGTGTGGTTGTGGCTGGACAGTGTGAGATCTGTCAGAAAAATAATTACTGTATGTGGTACTGTAAGAAGAGACCCTAGCATGGAAAGAAATGCATCAGACTACAGTGTTACACTTCAAATGAAATTTGTAAGCAGTCATGCCACATCTTACAGTTTCATATGATTTTGATTGATTTCTTCTTGCAGTCATGCTCTGGAATTAGAATTCTTTACTTCAATGATATATATATATATATATATATATATATATATATATATATAAAATGCACTAACCATCCACTCACTCGATGTAGTGCTGCTCTCGGGTGACTGCCCTTTCCTCTCGTCCTTTCTACTTTCCTTCCTTCCTCTTCTGTCTTTCTTTCCTTCATTCTTTCCTCTTCCCTCTGTCTGCAGGTGACTGTACACTGAACGACAAGCCAAATGGTTTCCTGTACACCAGAAAACCATTTACTACGCTAGGTAGTAACCATATAACTAAATTATGGCACCTAGTGCTTTAGTGGGTATTTAAGGCGCTCCATTTGGATTGAGCCTGGGCAGGTTTATATCCAAGGGGTGGTTGGGGTTTATTGCTCACATAATGCCAATCAGGGATGAGTGAGGTAGATTACTCTCATCGTAAATGTCAGGACCAACTTGCCTAGCCTCTGGCTCCTATGCTCCTCATGGGGCAACACAGAACTGGATGATGAATGAATGAATAATGACTCCAAAATGCATGCATGCATCAGCCTTGGTCACATAATGGTAGCTCTCCTCCCTGCTTGACCTCTGGCGGCATTCCTATTCAGTCCCTTATCCCAGAGGCCATCCTTTTTGACTACATCCCAGGTTTTCTTCGGTCTGCTTCTCACAACCCTACCCGCAGCATTCACACTTTTTACCTTCCACATCCCTCCTTATTGCCAGGTTGAGGACCGAGGAAAGTATCACTGCCGTGCCACCAATAAGTTTGGGTCAATCACATCCCAGAGTGTCCAGATGTCTTTTGCCTATGTAGCCGAGTTCAACCTCAAACGTTCCAGTGAACCTGGCAATCAGTTCTGGGGCAAGGCCATTTACTGTGACCCTCCACAACATTTTCCAGGTCAGTCAGCAGTTACTTTTCCTCACTGCCATGCAAATTTCAGTGTTCTATATTTCTCCAACAAATACAGGTGCCAGGACTTAAAGTCCACTCTCGTGGGGAAATTCACTTTCTTAAGAATTTTATATTTCCTCACTGAAATCAGTGGCTAGAAATATATCCTGCATTTGTATGCAGACCATAGCTATTCGGTGCATGACAAAAATGAAGATGGTACAAGATGGTAATGTGTGTAGAAATTTTGTAGTAATACTGTTGCTAATAAACCCTCAATCTCCCTTAGATGTTCGGTACTATTGGGCTCGTAACTACTTCCCAAACTTGGTTGAGGAGGATCGTAGAACAATGGTTTCTTTTGATGGAAATCTCTACTTCTCCTACCTGGATTTTATTGATGTGGGCAACTATTCATGCAATGTCCAGTCCACTGTCTCCGGCATTGGCAAGAATGGGCCTTTCTTCAGTCTCCAAGTATCCCCTCACCGTGAGTCCAAAACAGCAGTTCTGGAGATAAAGTAGAAACAGTTTTACAGAGTTATTATTGAATGCGAGGACAGCAGACTTATAGTAATTAGTTTTGATTTTGCACTGATATCATGCAATACAGTTGTGGTAAAAATAATTTCCTTGTGATGACTAAATACCATAGTACACCAGTACCAACTTTTCACAAGGGATTGTAAGTACCCTGTATACTGTATGCAGTACTATACATACTGCAATTTTTATACATTTTTTAAGACAAACCTTTATTTAGCAAGGAAAAAAGTATTGTAACCTTTATTAAAATATTCCTTTCTCCAGCCAACTATCAACAGCTGAAGTTTGCCAACAACTTCCCCAAAGCTTTCCCTGAGGCCCCAGTCAGAGGAGAAGATGTTAGACTGGAGTGTATTGCATTTGGATAGTGAGTTTTGTTTGAGTACCCCTTTTTTAAAATACATAAATATATAACTATTAGTATGCAACATTCGCCTTTTAGTGCCTGCTCTGTCCAGAGTTATGAAAATAAGAATACAGTAGCACAAGAGACATCTTTATTACAAATCTAATATTCATTTTTTCCCTTTAAAAAATGCATGGAATATAAAAATCCGATTTGAACATTTACATAAGTTTTTCATTATCCCCAGCACTCAATTCACTGTTGATTTTGTATCACATGGTTCCCAGATACAATGCAAGTGCTGAGTGTAGGTTGTTGTGTCATTGATATTCAGTACCACATTGGTCAACTCCCAAGAATTCTAAACTACCCATACATGATGAGTTCATTATTATATTATTACCCATTCCTTTTCCCACAACTTTGACCTCAGTCTTTCTACATGCCAAATAATGTCATTATTTTAAACTTACCTCTATCCTCAAGTTTTTGCTATTCAATATTAAGATCATTTCAACCCCGTCATTATGATGATGTCTCATTTTAATGATGCAATTACCAAACAGTTTAATTCAGCATAGGAAACACTAACTTGTAGGTAAGTGATTAATGATGGCTGTCTTTAATCCCTCCAGTGTAGGGGTTCTCTACTACAGTGAATAAAATTGTCTGCTCGAACTTGATACCCAGAATATAACGAAAAGGCATTAACTTTCTCTCCAGTGACATCTATCTATCTATCTATCTGTTGCCTGATGCCTCAATCCTGTTTGGGGTGGCCACAAACAAATCGCCTCCAAGTCGCCCTGTCCCCCGCCATTTCACTGCCCTGCTCCCAACTCACACACCCCCTCTCTCATATACCTCTCCACCCCATCCCTCAATCTCATCCTCGGCCTCCCCCTCCTTCTTCCCCCCTCCACCTCCCTCACATACACTCTCTTCGTCAGTCTTTCACCCTCCATCCTCTCCACATGGCCAAACCACCTCAGTGTGTTCCTCATAACGCTTCCTATCACATCCACATCAACACCACAATGCTCCTTTATATCCTCATTTGTCAGCCTGTCTCTCCATGTGACTCCACAGGCTCCTCTTAAATAACTCATTTCCACTGCTCTCACTCTTGACTTGTGTCCTTCCAACAATGTCCAAGCTTCACTTCCGTACGTTAGAGTTGGTATCACAATACTGTCATGTAGTAACTTTTTCACTTCCATGCTCACTTCCCTGTTTCTTATCACTGCTTTCAAAGAACCAGCAACCTTTCCTCCCTGCTGTACCCTTTCAAGCACTTCACCCTCCAAACCTCCATCCTTACTCATCACACTACCCAAGTACTTAAACGTACTCACATTTTCCAATTCCTCACCATCCAACCTCGCTGTACATTCACTGACTTCACCTCTCTCAAAGACCATCACTTTACTCTTCCCTACATGCACCTTTAGATTCCATTTCTTACACACACTCAAACTCATCCACCAAGCCTTGCAGCTCCCCTTCGTCTTCACTCAACAACACAGTATCATCTGCAAACAACAGTACAGGGAGTTTCCATACACTATCCTCTCTCACCAGGGCCACTCCAACATCCACTACCCTACCTTGTACCTCTTTTATTACCCCATCCATGTACAGATTGAACAACCATGGAGACATGACACATCCCTGTTTCAAACCAACTTTCAAGTGACATACCAGTACTTAATATTGTATTATTGCTACCACCAGGTAATTTTAATCAGTTTTAGAGAGATTTGAAGGAGTTAGATTTAGCCTTCATTAAGCCCTTCAGTACTAGAGGTCTGTCCTAAAGTAAATAAAATCATCTAGTGGTTGTAAGAATAAAATACGGTAATATAAGTACATCACTGGATTAGAATGTTTAACTTTTTACCCTCTTTCCACCCAACCAGCCCTGTGCCCTCATACAACTGGACGCGACGGAGTGGACAGCTGCCTCGAGGTTCCCGCATGGAAAACTATAACCGGGTCCTGATCCTGCCCAGTGTGGAGCCCTCAGACATGGGAGACTATGTTTGTCGGGCTCAGAACTCTCGGGTGGCCATTGAAAACAGCATTGCTCTCAGTATCCAAGGTACGGTAGGCATGACAGCAGAGTGGTAGGTAGGCAGGATGTGAAAGGGAAGGATTACTGGAGTTTCTAAAACTGGTTTGTTTTCACTTGATGGGACTGGACCTTTCTCACAACTTGAATACTGTACTGTACAATACTAAGTTGTGGTTGCATGAAATTTGATGAGCTTTAGTTATGAGGCATATATTACACATGGCCATCAGCTGAGCTGAAAGGGTTTAGGAATCTTTGTCATATTAGAGTACTGTACTTGAGTTGTTTTCTTCTTCCTTTGGCAGTGAACTGAGAATACCTACATCATAAGAAAGATGATATTAATTGACCCTCGCAGTGATCATATCCACTTGCAGTAATCCAATCTTCATTAAAATTCCCTCTGTGCTAAGGGATCTCTGTATGCAGCATGTGGTGGGAGTGTAATGTTGTATGGTAATGAGACCTGGGCAACAAAGAAAGAAGATATTCATAGGCTCAGACATACAGAAATGACAATAATTAGATGGATGTGTAGTGCATCCATCAATGCAAGCCCTGAGGGGTCTAGATTGTGGTTGAAGAGTTGAGAGGAAGTTTGGAACCTGAATGTATTTATGTTGGGATGAGAAGGGGTAGATTGAGATGGTTTGGGCATTATTGAGAGGATGGAGGACGACAGTTGGGTGCAGAAGGTGAGAAGTGTGAATATCAGAGGTTTTGTTGCAAGAGGCAGACTGAAAATGACTTTGGACTTGGTCATAGAGTGTGACCCCAGAGATAAGGGGACTGAATAGGGAGACTGCCAGAGATCGAACAGCATGAAGAGCTGCCATTATGTGATAAAGGCCAATGCATGCCAGCATGGTGGAGCCTTCATAGACAATATTATACAGTATGATATGAACGACATGATTTTTCTCTGCAGCCAAGCCTAGTTTCACCATCCGACTTCATGATCAGTTCATTGCTGAGGAAGCTGACCTTATGTGGGAGTGCGAGGCATTTGGCATCCCTGACGTTGATTACCAGTGGCTTCGGAATTCTGAAAAACTTGTTTTTGAAAAACTGAATCAGGATGAACAAGCACGCTATGATATTGTGGTAAGTGAGATGAAAATGGAAATTGTCTTTTGTGTGAATGATTGTATAATGAGATTCATCTTCCTAATATCAGTGATATGTTGCTTTTCTTGGAGGTAATTCCAGCTTTTTAAATTGCACTTTGTTTTCAGCATCTAACTTTTAAAATGTAATACTGTACATGTATTACCACAAGAATAACATAGTAAAAAAAGACTATTATACTCGTGCATCAAAAGCTGTGTTTGTGTATGAAGAGGTTAGATTCAGAACCATATTCATTCATGCACTGTTAACTTTTTTTTTTTCACCTAACTACTAGCACTGATAATACGCAGACTGTTTGCAATTTCAGGATAGTATGTTGAAGATTAAGAATGTGAAAGAAGCAGATGAGGCAATGTACCAATGCAAGGCAACAAACCAGTTAGGATCAAGTTATTCCTCTGCCCAGCTGAAGGTTCTGAGTAAGTTTTGTGAAAGGATTTGTTTGGTTTAGTACATTTTGTTGGTTGGTTAGCGGTCCAGGAAAAAAAATATCAGGTAATTCTACTTCACACAGTCCAAGGTTTAGTGAGGTTTGGAGAAATGAGGGTGACAAATTAATTTAAAGATTATATTTTAAGTTGGAATTAATGAACTTGATTTAAAATGTGAAGTAATACATTCTATAATGATGTCACAGTGATGCTTTAATTTGCACCTCAATCTTTCCCTCATGACTATTAATTTAGCTGTAATTGCAAGAAACATACTTTGTAATAAAAAATAACCAAACCTGATTTGACTTCTCTGATAGGAAGTTGCATTGCCACTTCCTACAGCATTATTAACCCACCCCATTTACCACTGAAATATTGGGTAAAACAGATTTAAGTACTTTGGGGAATATCCAGAAATGGGAGCAGAAAAGCATATGATACTTCTGTTCCTGCTTCTAGATCCTTTTCACAATATTCATTTTAAGTGAGATGTACAGACAGGGTGATGGTGATGATATACAAAGTACTCACAATTTGGGTGATAGTAATGATGACCTCTGACTTCTGTGCAAACATGGTCCCCCCCATCTTCCCCCCAAAAAAATTGGGTGTTGTACATCCTTTACCAATATTTATCAGCATAATTTATGTATGGGAAATAGGATTAGGATGATAATGAAACAAGGTTAAGTTGATGGTGGTGATGGAACTTGGGTGGGCTGATAGTAATGGGGTTAGTGATTATGATGGAACAGGCATAGGATGGTGATGATGATTATGATGATGATGATGATGATAAAGTTTTGACCTCTAACCTTCGCTGTGAAGAACTGGCCCCAACATTCCAAAAGAAACCCCTAGAGAGCGAGATGTATGCAGCAGAAGGCAAGAATGTGACCTTGGTATGCAACCCTGAAGCTGCACCCAGGCCAAAGTTCACGTGGCGTCACCGCGGACTTGTAATTGGCAATGGTGAGTTGAACTGTGGTGAGGCTTATATTATCAGCAGCCAAGGATGTTCCCAAGCACCTCATCCTTAGCAGTTTATTATTGTGTATTACACCTTGGGATTTAATTGTCATTCTTTGTGAAAAGTTTAATTCAGTTTTAATTCTGGTGGGTCATCCTTAGCTGCTGAATAATACTGTCTGGAAGTAGGCAGCACAAATAATATGCTTAGGTGTTATGCTGCCCAAAAGCATTAATTGCACATAGCATGGCCTTCCTGGGCAAGTAGCTACTAGTAACATGAGAAGGGAAGTCTGAGATAGTAACATAATTCAGTTTTTAATATTGCTCATTTCCATGAAAGGTGGTCGTCGGCGAATCCTGCGTAATGGCAACCTAGTCATTGACCCAGTGTCACGTGAGGATGAAGGCAACTACACCTGTACTGCTGAGAATGTCTATGGTTCAGACACCAGCTCTGGATATCTTTATGTCTTACGTGAGTTCAGCGTTGGTTGAGTGAGTTTAACATTGCTTGGTTGAAGGAATATGGATAGTAGAGTGATGCACAAATTGTTGTACTAAATGTTTGATTAGGAGGAAGCAGATAATTTTAAAAGACTAGATAGAAATATGTTTGGTATTTGAGACTGTTGTAATAGTATGACCAGTATAGCTTTAATGTGTACTTAAAGTCTTACATGGAAGTTTGTAAGTAAATCCCACCCTGTTTATTGGTGTGAAATTATTAAGTATTGTGATGGCAGTAATAAATGTAACTGAGTTCTATATTACCCCAATTTAGAGCATAATAGCACAGGGCTTGGCTACTGTGGTTCACAACAGTTAAGGGTAGGAGATCTGATTATACCCCCGGTAGTGTTTTACATAATAGCAAAACCTCTGGCCTCCATTAGGTTTGAATGCATCACAGACCACAGTCCTTGCCATAGTTGAGAGCTTTACCACCAGGTGATGGAATCTGACTTTATTCTTGATACCCACCAGGCAAGCCAGAGTTCTACCTCAGTCCACCTGAGCTGGTGACTAGTTCAAAGGGTGACAACCTGACCCTGGAGTGTGAGGCATATACTGACCCTGTACTGGACACAGCATATATCTGGCGCCATAATGGTCTGCGCATCCAACTAGATGATACTGAGTACCTCCGTTACATTGCATATGAACAGGTTTGTGATGCTTCAGTGTGGGCAGTGCAGTGGGTACTCAGATTGTATTGGATGTTGCATGACTGTGGTTTGTGGATGATGAATAGTATGTTCTTCATAATTTTTGGTTGCACTTAACAATAATTACCAGGACACTTGATGATTTTGTACTGGTTGATGATCAAATATTTTACATCATGTGTACCTTGGGAATGGGAATACTATCCATGTATTTCATGTTCATAAAAGGTGGCCAGAATGGGATGGGAAAACTCCCTTCCTCTTTGTACAGGTGTGGGTGTGTTGCAACCCTAGCAACACACCCACACCCACTTGCACTTGCACTGCAAACAGCTTCATGCAACTTATGGCACAGGAGGGGGGAGAGAGAGGACATAGGGCTTCCTCCCTTCATATATGTGTCAAGTGGGAAAAGAGCTGAGCTCTGGATATCCTTATATTGGGTGGGGTAGATGATGATAGCGTGTGTTTGTATTTAATATCCTTGGTGTTTGAATGTGATCTTTTGATTACTGCTTGTAATGTGCAGTATTTCTTTAAATCAAGGAATTTAGTTGCTGGTGTTCTGTACAGCTAATTCCCATTGTATTAAAATTAAAATAATTATGTATATATTTATTTATTTATTATCAGACTTTGGTTATATGATAGGAGTGGCATTGTACAGGTTCAGTTGTCCAATCCTTGATCAACTTATGGTGCCATACCCCTTCACCTAGCACCACAGTATGAATATGGTGAAAGGAAGAGAATGAGATGGAAATTTTTTGGTTGCAGCTGTCCATTAGCAGTTGGTGTCTGGGACTTGAAGAGATGAGAAGAATATGATATTTTAATGTGTAATGGAAAAGGAACTAACTAGTCATTGTAATGTAATACTTTGGTGTGATTTGTTATAATGAGAGTTTGCTGTACAGTATTATACAATGTTTTTGTTGTCTTTCACAGCTAAGACATTGTAAGGAACCAGTTTCCTCCCAAGGCATGGTATAAATACAGCCCTTGTTAAGCCACTCACTACAATAACAGTTTTTTGTAGTTAATTTTGATTTGCCAGATTATATTTAGCTTGGGGGAGACTTTTGGTAGTTAAGGGATTAGAAAGAATCTTTTTGAACTCATTCTATATGAGGACTTTTATTTTATATAGCTTGAGAAGACTTCTTGTAGTGAATGGGTTAATATACTGGCTATTTCTTTACTTTCCTTCAGTTATTGTATGTTTGTATTTTGCTTGCTTTTGTTAGGCCTGTAAGAGGTTGTGTAGTTGTTTTCTTGATATTTGTGTTTTAGAAGTAAGCTCCAGCGTGTTGTGTTTGTTTTATTGATTTGCTTGGCTCTCCACAGGGTTATGATTTTGACTATGAGAGACGCCTGTATAACCTGTATGTAAGTATGCTGCCAGTGCAATTCATGTTGACCTTACAGTGGAGTATGCATTGTAAGGTGCTTCATATCTGTGGCCCATAAACTTTACAGTATTTAAATTTATTATTGTATATGCAATAAAGTACTTCAAGTAATGCATATGGAAACATGATCATGAAATCCTAAAATTCAGCAGTCATGTCTATGCAGTATAGTGCATTACTTACCTGAATACAGTACTGTATTAATCATTAAATTACCTGAATACAGTACTGTATTAATCATTAAATATCAGTATAACAAGATTGCATGCTTACTAACATCATCCCCCCACAGGATAATCCATACGAGTCCTCGATTATCCTCCAGCGTCGTGCGCAAGAAGTGTACGTCAGTAAGCGAGAGCCGCCATACGAGAAGGTACGTACAAATGCAGTATTTTATCATAAATGGAATATAAAATTTTTGAATTCTGAAACCTTTTCTGTACTTCTCCTTTATGTTAATGGAGAATTATGGGAATCAAGGGCTTTCTGAAAGCTTTCAAAAGTTCTTCCTTTCAACAAAGCAAAAATCAAGATCCATTAAATCTGAGGTGTGAATTCCAGTTAATCTTGTAGCCAGAGTGTCTCCTGTTATTTTAGTCTGCCTGATGACAGAAAGTTTTATTCAGCTTAGGAAGGTGAGGCTGGGGATCTGACAGATCAAGCTGGATGGATGAAATGTTGTGAGAAAGGGTGCATGATCAGGGATTTGGCACTCCTTTTTAATGTGACAGCATTCGGACTGACTCTGTCAGATACGTTTATGTGAAGCTGCAGAGTGATGAAGGTTTTGGGCGTATCAGATGGAGCCAGGATTCCAGGGGCTTGAATGATGAGTGAATGGAGGCATGGCCCATTGGATTGGACAGACTTAGGCTGTCTGGAAGTTGTTACTCATCACCCTGCCGTATGGTGGGAAAGGAGGTCCGGATGATGATGATGGGGAGGAGGAAGATTGTCCATGGATTGAAAGTGTTTTGGACAATCAGTTGACTCTGATGACCCTTGATCAATTTTAATTATATTCTGCTCTTGCCAGACAGTTTTATTCATATTTAAAAGTGGAGGAGCCCACCATCCACTCACTCAATGTAGTGCTGCTCTCAAGGTCTACCCTTTCCACCGTCTTTCCTTCCATTCTCTTCTGTCTTTCTTTCCTTCATTCTTTCCTCTTCCTTCTGCCTGTGGGTGAGTCTACACTGAGTGACAAGCCAAATGGTTTCCTGTACACCAGAAAACCATTTATTGTGCTGGGTGGTAACCATATAAACAGATTTTGGCACTTGGTGGTTTTGTGGGTAATTAAGGTGCTCCAATAGGATTGAGTCGGTGAAGGTTTATATCCAAGGGGTGGTTGGGGTTTGTTGCTCACATAATGCCACTCAGGGTTGAGTGAGGCTGGTCACTCTCATCTTAAATATCAGGACCAGCTTGCCCAGCCCTGGGCTCCTACGCCTCTCATAAGGCAACGTAGAATTGGATGATGGATGGAAAAGTTATTAATTATTCTGATACTTCCAGATGATTTAATTAAAATTATCAGACCCCTGTGCTATTCCCTTCTACTCTTACTTGGCCACAATTGCCATCCTTCCTTCTTCAGACCTGAGTTGTAACAACTGATTAACAGTAGAATATGATGTTAGTCATGGAAGAGTGCTGTGGGAAGGGTATAGAGTCACAGCATTGTCTTTTTCAGCCACTGAGCTGCAAAAGGACAAAAATCTAGGCCAAGGTAAAGTAAAAACAGTACTGTATAGTGAAGCTGTTAGATTGATGCTGTTTTGTCTGCAGGGATACCGTGCCGGCCACCTGCGCATCGAGAACATCACCCTAAGCGATGCTGGTGTGTATGAGTGTGTTGCCATGACACCTGTTGCACGCATTGCCATCTCCACCACACTCATTGTACATGGACCTCCAGGACCCCCAGGTACGGCTTGACTGTACAGTAAGTCATCTTTATAAATTGGCATAATTATACAGTATGACTTTTAAAAATCCATAGTAATTTTCTGAAAATTTATCTGTTACTGTACCACTTTATTCCAGTGACATTTTCACTTTACTCTTGCTACTTTCATACATTGTATTCAGCTGAAGAGAGACTTACAAATTGTGTGAAGTACAGCTTTTGTTAACCCATTTAGTATGACTAACACACTGCATGCTATTGCTTCATCCAACTTGCTCACTCACTGAGTCCAGACATTCAAGCTGAGAGTGGCAAATCACCTGTCTTCAAATTACTGTTGAGGACTAAACCCCATCCATTCCTCAAATTGAAACCCTCATGGGCCACATTGGGTTGGAGTGCCTTAACCCATACAGCTACCAGGTGCCCACTCATAAACTATATGGTTACCACCCAACATATTAAATTATTTCTTGGTTTCAGGAAACCTTTGGGTTGTTACTGTATATAGTCACATGAAGGTGGATGGTGAAATAACTTCTCAAGATGCTATAAGCCACCTTCCTAGTATATATGCAATTTCTGACTCCAACACTGAAATCCACTTGATACTTGAAAATGCCTCTGTATTTATGCACAGCAAGTCATTTGTGTATAACAGAACAGTTAGTACTACATTATGAAAAACAAAGGCCAGTTGTTATCAGGATCAGAACCATGGCTGAAAACTTGGCCAATAATTGGTATTATATTGGAACAGACATATTCTTATGTAATACAAGTTTTACGGTATGCACATAGGCCCACCAGTAAAATTTCTGGCTTTTCCAAACCGTGAAACTATGTTTTAAACACCACATTCTTTCCACAGTCGTTAATGTTGGACAGAATTATTTGATGCTAACAAAGTGAATGTCATGTTCATTGTGGATGATGGTGGGAACTACTGATTATCCACAACTCCACTTTTTATTTTCCAGTTAGCAGTACTAAGAACACTGACGTGGCTTGTAGTCAATGGTGTAAGAGCTATAAGCACATTTTAGCTATTTTATTCAGAAATAGAATATCTTTTCGTACTTTTGTATCATTTATTTTTGGTCTTCATTGACTGTAACATAAAAGTACACTATGGACAACATATCTATGTCTTCTTCTGTTCTTTTATTAAAAGGGTGAATTTTCACCTACTATCCCTATGCCTCACCAAGGTGGTGTGACTGCAGTGGATCTAACCAGCACCAGTGCAAGGGTGCAGTGGACAAATGGTGCGAGCAATGGCCGACCAATTGAAACGTACAACATCCAAACCCGCACACACTGGACCATGAAATGGTATACTGTGGCTGAGAATATTGTAGCAAAGGTTAGTTATGGTCAGTAATCAATTGTTATTTAAGTTCTGGTAACAGTTCAGAATCATGTCAGAAAAAAAGTGTAAAGTGACTGAATATCTCAAAGATTGTTTGTAAGAATATAAGGTATTTAAAGTAAAAGTAAGAATAAGAATACAGTAATCAGAATTTGTCATATCAATGAAGAATATCAAGCAGCAGTAAGAATGGGATAGTATTACCATCATCATAATCATCTTACACATTTACTTATATGAACAGTTGTGGTAGATCTAGAGTAAAGCTTTTCATCTCACTAGACATGAATTAGAGGATGAATTTTTTTTTCTCACCTTATATGACAAACAGGGAATGCACATTCTACATTTTACAGCAATTTTCTGGTCACTGTTCCAGAGAGGGGATATAAAGTCACAGCCAAAATTTACCAGTGGCCTGTCAGTTTGAGAGCATGCTTTAAGTTAGATTAGAAATTTAAAAAATAATCTGCAAAATCACAGAAATTAGAAGTTTGTCTGTTTTGCAGGAGATTGACTCAAGTAATGGTCGGATGGAGTACCAGCTGGGTGACGTTCTGTCCCCATGGGCCTCCCATGAATTCAGGGTTCAGGGCATCAACAGTCTTGGCCTGGGTCAATTTTCAGCACCTTCCCCACAGGTATTCATTTATTTCTTTGCTATATTAATGTCTGCTTACAGCACCTCTACCGCATACACAACTTACTATACGATGGGATTACGTTGTGATACCCCATTGCACAACTAATTATTACATGATGAGGTCGATATAACATGGGTTCACTGGGGATAGGGACAGGGCCCTCAACCACAAAACCTAAAATCAAAATAGACCTTACCCATTTAGGCTGCATTTCACACACAAAAATTTAGCACTTCAAAATTGTGCACTACACTATTTGTTACACACTTGTCCCGTTGTCTGGCAATAACAGTAGTGTTTCAGTGGCCTATCATGCACATAATGGAAGGAAAGGCAGATGATCACAGCAAAAATAAAGACTGGGTGGCCATCTTGGCTCAATCAGCTTACTGGGAGCTGTGTACATGCAGTAGACATGATTTGTCACAGGTTTCAGCTTTTCAGACAAAAAGTCATCACTTCACTTAATATTGCATACTGCACTATTCGTTAAGTACGAGGTGTGTTCAAAAAGTATCCAACCTTTATTTTTCGTGCGTAAACAAACGAAGCTAGGGAGGCGTGGTTTGGTGCACGTATGTAGGCGATCCTAATGCGCATGCGTGAATTTTTTCCCACCAGCAGAAGCTGTCATTCGACGGCAGACCGCCAATGAGTGAGGAAGTGTAAGTGAGCGCCGTCGGATTTTCTTTTTTGACAAAATGACGGAAAAACTTGAACAACGCTAATGCATCAAATTTTGTGTAAAGCTTGGCGATTCCCAAGTGTAAACGATCCGCAAGATTCAACAGGTCTTCAGGGACGAAGCAATGGGCAACACACAGATAAAGGAGTGGTACAACCGCTTCAAAGATGGCCGCACATCAGTGGAGAGTGAAGCTCGTTCTGGTAGACCCTCAACATCCCGAAATGAGATCGTCATTGACCAATTGAGAACCCTGGTAATGCAGGATCGTCGAATCACGATCAGAGAACATGCAGACGAGGTGGGCGTCAGCATTGGATCCGTTCATTCCATTATGAAGGAGGATTTGGGCTTCAGGAGAATCTCATCGAAGTTCGTACCAATGCTGCTAACGATTGAGCAGAAGCAACTCCGTTTGGAGATTTGCACAGGACATGCTGGAGGCTGTCAACAGCGATCCCAACTTCCTCAACACAGTGATCACTGGCGATGAGTCCTGGGTTTATGAGTATGACCCAGAAACCAAGTTGCAGTCATCACAATGGAAGCATCCAACATCCCCGAGGCCAAAAAAAGCAAGGCAGGTCCGCAGCAATGTCAAAGTCATGCTGACCGTCTTCTTCGACTCCAGTGGCGTGGTTCATCACGAGTACGCACCACACGGCACAAGCATCACCAAGGAGTATTACCAAGAGGTTCTGCGTCGCCTTCATGACGCTGTGCGACGCAAACGGCCGGACCTGTGGGCAATTGGCAGCTCCATCACGATAACGCACCCACCCATTCTTCACATTTGATACAGAGTTTCCTGGCCAAACACAACACACCTGTGCTTCGTCAGGCTCCCTACTCTCCCGACATGGCTCCGTGTGACTTATGGCTTTTCTCCAAGCTGAAAATTCCCCTCAAAGGGACCAGATTTCAGTCCAGAGAAGACATCATGTGGAATGCGACGGACCAGCTGTGTGCCATCCCAAAAGAAGCGTTCCAGCGCTGCTTCCGACAGTGGCAGAACCGTTGGGAGAAGTGTGTGGCAGCCCAAGGGGACTACTTTGAAGGAGATTAGTGTAAGTTTGTTGTATCTGGATACAAGTATTTTTTATGAACAAAGATCTGATACTTTTTGAACACACCTCGTACTTGCATTTTTACTGTGTTTGGCAGTGCCAATGGCATTTCAGTGGCCCATCATGCACCAAATGAAACAAAAGGTAGACGATCACATGAAATGCAAACACGGGGTGGCCATCTTGGCTGGGAGGCATCATTCTAGCAAATTTGCAATCATTTTTCCTATAATGGGTTTAATTTTTTTTTCATCGTTACAGGGATTTATTGCACAGCGAACAATCATATATGAAACCTGACTAATTAATTGTGGCGCTGAAGGAAAAAGAACCTAGTTGTACAGTACCTCCTACACTACATACAGCACCTTATGTCCTCTTATATCACAGTGTCAGAAATAAAATGTTTATTGATGAATATTCATGAAGGAGGAGAGAAGGGGAAGGTTTCCAAACAACCACAAAATAATTCAACGATTTGCCTTTGGTTGCTACACCTCGTTGTCTGTGCTTTATTTTGCAGTATCATGGTCATTCAAAGATGCCTCAAATTTCTTAACTGTATCAGATGGTGGGCAGATATACAGTATATCTAGAGAGTGTTTGCTGAAGTGGAAGCTTCACTTTTACTGGATTTTGCCTTTGCAGGGTAAACAGTTCCCCCATTTTATTGGCTTTTGTTACACTGTATCTGATTTTAACTCCAACAGTATAAAGACTGAACTGATTTTAATAAATATTTATGCTCTAGTATGCCAAAATTATTAAGAACAGATATCGGTAACTGCAGTATTTTTTTTCCCCCCAACCTCAAATAGGCTAACACTCGGCCTGATCGTCCCTTCACCACCCCGACCAACCTTGGAGGAGGTGGTGGCAAGACTGGTGACCTCACCATCACATGGGATGTAAGCTGAGTGAAATTTGTGTATTTTGAGGGTGTGTGGAATGTGGTAAAGTTCTATGGGGCATTTCTCTACTAAGCATATTGATAGAATAACAACGTCAGCAGTGTACGATTGTATCCAGAGACGTGGGTGTAACTGTCAGTGATACAGTTCTGTAATGCACACCCATTTTGAGTCAGGAAAGTTTCCCTTTTTGATACATCACCCAGAAGATAACCAGCCAAGTACAAACACATTCTCACAGTTGTAGGGAAGAAAAAATAGTACAAGTAGCCTTTGTACTGTAGCTATATTAATGACATCCACAAAATATGCAGTAGTTAAGCATCGTACTGTACCACCTGAGTATAGTATTGAGCACTAACACTTTATGCAGACTTCTGTATAGTAAAAGTAGAATGAAGTTCAGTCCCTGTCACTGTGCAGTAATTTTCAGCAGTCTTGTGGAAGAATACTGTACATTAGTTGGAGCAGTGGCCTTGCATGTAACACCCAACAAATTAATTCCAGAAGGGTTAGCCGTGAACTTTCTGAATTATAATGTTTCTAGATATGATGGATTCCAATTGTTGTTAAAATTGACATAAAAATTAGTACAGCATAGGCTAACATGATCTTCCATCGACAGCCACTCCCTGGGGAACACCAGAACGCACCAGGTATTTACTACAAGGTATTTTGGAAACGCACCGTCATTGACCCTGAGACAGAGTTCCAGAGTGAAGTGCTACGAGACAGAGGCAATATTGGCATGCACGTAGTTGATGTCAACCCTATCAAGTATTTCTACACTCAGTATGAAGTTAAGATTCAGGTTAGTAAAGCAGAAGTAAGTCAAGATGAAATATTATGATGATGTTGACCTTTCATGTACTGTATTTATACACCCAGTATGAAGTTAAGATTTGGATTATAAACCAGTACAGTAGATCAGCATTTGAGAAAAATGAAGGTAATGGCAGAGCTAATAGTTTATACGAATATGTAAGCTATCCAGTTTGTTTAGCAGTTATCATTTGCAGAAATAAATGTAAAAAAAACAAGTCCTACATCTCTGCACTCCCAGTTTTCCTGGGAATTGAAATAAGGGTGGTGGTGGTGGTGGTGATGATGATAACTGTACTTCAGGCCTGGAACGACAAGGGTGCAGGTCCAATCAGCGAGCCAGTTGAGATTTTCACTGCAGAGGATATGCCTCAAGTGCAGCCTGCGGAGGTATCGGCATATGCCCATAATGCCACTGCTCTTAATGTCACATGGCAGCCCATTGAACCAACAAGAGACAATATCCGTGGCAAGCTCATTGGATACAGGGTAAATAGATTATCAGTAAATTGTGTAAGCCCCCTTAATTATTACCATACATCTGACTTGTGTGCTTCAGTAACAGAAGAAAATACAACTTACAAACAATCCACTGTATCCACATTGTAATGCAGCCTACTCACCCCCTACCCCTGTACACCACAACAAGCTTCCTAGCATCATGCACCTCACTAATACAGTTCAGACAGTCCTTCAGCATAACCTGGAATCCACAGGGTTCAATTTTGGCACTCATGTACAGAAATGACAGTGATTAGATTAATGTGTAGTGAATCCTTAAATGTGAGGCCTGGGGGAGCTATTATTATGACTGAAGAATTGAGAGGAAGGATGGGACTGGAGTGTACTGGTGTTGTGATAAGAAAGAGTGGATTGAGATTGTTTGGGCATGTTGAGAGGATGGAGGTTGGCAGTTGGGTGCGGAAGGTGAGAAGTGTGATTGTTGGGGATAGAAGTGCGAGAGGCAGGTTGAAAAAAGACTTGGCATGAGGTCACAGAATGTGACCTCAAAGATAAGGAATTCAGTGGGGAGACTGCCAGAGATCTAGCAGCATGGAGAGCCGCCATTAGGTGACCAAGGCAGACACATGCAAACATATTGGAACCTTCATAAATGATACGATACAAAAATTGGGACACAGTAACACAACATTGACCTATCTGATCCCAGAACCTTCATTCATTCCATTACTTCTGTCATCACAAAGTGATTTACAAGTACCATAGCCACTTTCACAGTCTCATACTTGTCATACAGGCATGCTGAGTTAACACACATGCAATCACTTTCTGGATACATACTGAGATATTACTGTATAGTACACCATTCCCACTGCTATGAGGACTGTGGTAATATTTCTTCACAATCGGTATATACTGTACTATTCGTACTGCTTTGAGGACAGTGGTAACTTTTTTTGTCAGTACTGTACTACTCGACTGCTTACATGGCTCCAAAGTTCATGCATGTGGGGAGAGTCTGAAGCGTACAACTGTTTACCAAGAACACTAAGTATTGAGATGACTTGTAATTGTAATACAGTAATTCCTAAATTCCTTGGGAAACTGGAGTTAATTTGACAGTCTCTTCCTAAAAGTAGCTCTTTCCAAGAATGCAATTCAAGTGTTGTATTGAGAATTCTTATAATGTACTATACCGGCCTTTGTTCCACACTAACTACTCATTTCATATTTTTCCAGATCAAGTACTGGCGTCGTGATGACAATGAGACAGATCATATTATCAAGCTGCAGCGTGGCACTGAGTCGCATGGCCTCATTGTAGGCCTCATACCCAACACCTTCTACTGGGTCCGTGTTATGGCATACAACCAGGCAGGCTCGGGACCAGAGAGCGAGAGGTTCCTGGGTAGGTTACAGTTTTGTATTATATTGTGGAGGGCTATGCCTGCAAGATGGACTCAAGATTCTATGGGTATGAATGGTGAGTAAATGAGTGTGTGGCCTATTTCAGTGGACATGTCTTTAATTTAGTCTCCCCCCCCTCCCTCCAGACGTGTCATCTAAGAAAGCACAACTTTTTCCATATAACTGGTACTGTAAAACGAAGGAACTTAGCAAGTAAAATATTAGGAACTGGAACTTCTACGGACAATTTTTGCTCAGTTGCATAGAAGTGAGAATATTGAAATGGATGGGAAGGGTCTCACTGAGTGACAGAACTCGGCCTACAATGCTGTGAGAGAGATTAGGAAGAAGAAATGATAGACAGGTGATGCAAATCCGAAGGTGGAGATGATCTAGACATGCATAGAAAAGGGAGGAGGATGTATAGCAACAGGTGGTCACAGTTATATATGTGGAGGAATGAATGACCAGAGGCAGATCAAGTAAGATGTGCATTGAGGTCCTGTGTGGAGACCTTTGCACTAGAAGATTGAATAGGGCAGTAGCTCAATATTACACCCAGTGAGAGCAGCCATTGAGTTAATGGACCTACCAAACACATTAGCATGGAAATTGGTGCCTGACATTCACTTAAAAGGATGGTTAAGGAAAGATACTGCAGAGTCTTTCCATACTTCAAAAACAAATATTAGTTAGGGGGGGAAAATTTTGGTTGGCCATGTTAATTCACAGCCTAGGTTCGTGGGTTCCTGGCCTTGCACATTATGATGTAACGTGTAAATTACTTTTCCTTTGCAGAGAGGACATGGCGCCACCCTCCTCTGATGCCCCCAAATGCAGTCAAAGTGTATCCTATCAACCCCAGCACTATCAGAGTCACATGGCGAGGTGTTACTCCATCACCTATCGAAGAAGCACTTATTGGCTATAAGGTTTGTTTCATGCTAATTTATTAGTCTTCCCACCATTCTTGCACCCTTTCTGTTGTATATTTGAGTCATACTACACACTCTGCCACATGCTTCACATTTTATGATATTTGCTGCTGTCAGGTGTCTGCCCTTTCCTCTCCTCTCTCCATTCCTTCCATCCTCTTTTGTCTTCCTTTACTTCATTCTTTTCTTGTCCTTCTGCCTACAGGTAACTTTACACTTCCTCTTCTGTCTTTCTTTCCTCTTCCTTCTGCCTGTGGGTGACTCTACACTGAGTGACAAGCCAAATGGTTTCCTGTACACCAGGAAACCATTTACTACGCTGGGTGGTAACCATATAACCAAATTTTGGCGCCTGGTGGTTTAGTGAGTAATTATTGCGCTCCAATCGGATTGAGCCGGTGAAGTTTTATATCCAAGGGGTGGTTGGGGTTGATTGCTCATGTAATGCCACTCAGGGATGAGTGAGACTGGTCACTCTCATCTTAAATGTCGGGACCAACTGCTTAGCCCCGGGCTCCTATGCTCCTCATGGGACAATGTAGGATTGGATGATGGATGGATGGATGGATGGATACTGTACATGCAAAGTGCAGGTCTACATACAGTACAGTGGGTGAAGTTGTATTATGCTGGGTTTTATGGTGTTTAAAGTTTAACCCTCATTTTTCTTACCTCATCTAGAGATACTGTATAGCTATACCAAGACATAAATAAATAGGAGCTTCTGCCATTAACGTTGGTGCGTTAGGGATCTAACTATTCCTATTTGTAATGTGCGTCCTACGCTTTATCATTGGTGATCTCCGTTTCTTCAGGTCAAGATTTGGGAGGCAGACCAGGATTTCACTAAGGCCAACGATACTTACGTTTATATTGGGTCACCACTGGAGGCGTATATCTATAACCTGGCACCCGGCAAAGTTTACATGCTCAGAGTCCTCGCCTTCTCAAGGGGAGGTGATGGCAAGAAGTCATCACCACCATGGAAGTTCCAAATGGGTGAGTAAAGTACAGTAGATTCTCAAATTTACACACAATTTGGTACTGTAAAGAACTTGTGAAATTTAAGTTGACTAAATTAAAATGGACTTCTTATGGAGAAAAAAAAAAAAAAAAAAAAGTTGGATACCTAGGGTGATTGGTGACAACACAAATAAAGTTTTTTCTCTTTAATTCTCTCTTCTTGCTCCTTCCTTTGGACATGAAAACAGTCTGAACAAAATTTTAGCTCACCAGTTCCACTACCTCCCTCTCAGCATACCAGTATTCATTTTGTTTTGTTTATAAAGGCTCCAGCATGCTTGCATGCATCAGCCTTGGTCACCTACTGGTGGTTCTCCATGCTGCTCGATCTCTGGCAGTCTCCCTGTTCAGTTCCTTATCCCTGAGGTCTTACTCTATGACCTTGTCCCACATCTTTTTTGGTCTGCCTCTTGCAACCCCACCTCCAACATTTACACTTTTAATTTTCTGCACCCAACTGTCATCCCCCATCCTCTCCACATCCCCAAACCATCCCAATCTACCCCTCCTCATCACAACACCAATGTACTCCAATCCCATCCTTCCTCTCAACCCTTTTATCTTAAACCTAGCCTGCCTGGGCCTTGCATTTTTCAAGGATGCACTGCACATCCACCTTATCATTGTCATGTCTGTACAGTATGTTTAAGCCTACAAACATCTTCGTCCTTGATTTCCCAGGTTTCACTACCATACAGCATTACACTCCTAACACGTCGCATACGAAGATCCCTTAGTGTTCTTAGTGTAAGTAGAGGCAACAGCTCTCTGAACTTCCTCCAACCTCTCATCATAACCACATAGCTAGCTCTCACCCCACTTCCAGCATATAACATGACCCTCAAATAACAAAACTCCTGCACACAGTTAAGAGACTCTCCAGCAAGATCAATCCTAACACGCTTGATAATCTCTACATGGTCTCCCCAACAAACGGAACAAAAGAAATCAGCATTATTCCACAGCCAACCTCTAATACCACTACATCTCTTATCCAACAACTTCTCACAAAACTACACAAAATGGAGTTACTTTGCACATCCATAGCTTTTTTTTTTTTTTTTTTTTTTTTTTTTTTTTTTTTTAATGTGTCCGACTCTGGGCAAAGGCTTCAGGGCCTATATCTCGGGGGCAGTAGCCTGTCCCAAAGCCCAGTAGTCCTCCTACACCTCCACATGTCACCACTTCGGCGCTAACACCCACCGTCCATATTGAATACATGCTAGGGCTGTCTCATACAGGACTGGTGTATTGGTATTAGCGGGAGTATTTTTACGACATGTCGGCGGGTCATCTGGTAGACCAGGAAAGTCTGCTTTTAGGAAATTCAAATCCTTAAACTGTTCCCTGCCCCAGCCAGGATTCGAACCTGGGTCCATTAGGACTGCAGGCCGCCTCTCTACCGATTCAGCCACCGCCTCCCCCAAAGCACAGGCACACATGCACACGCATGCGAGTGTGCGCACACACACACACACACACACACACACACACACACACACACACACACACACACAACCTGACAGTGCATCATGAGTAACCGTAAGTGAAGAAGTGTTAATTCATCAGTTTCATAGTAATGAAACAACTTTACGCGAAACTGCTGTAAATGTGACTAACTGTTGGGCATTTGAACTCATCCAGTCCAGTGATGTGTTATATTCATTTATTTTTGCTAACTCCAGCTAATATTTAATTATTAAGGTTTGGGAAAACCTCTTATGGTGAAGGGTTAAAGGAGGGCTTATTTCTAACCTCATCAGTAATAAAAAAAAAAAAAATAATAAATAAAAGGAACACAAGATAGCAAGAATACAATTTAAGTCACTGGATTGAAGGGGTTGTCAAGAAAACATTATTCCTGAATTTCCATGTCTGCTCTTGTTGCTACTTCTATCCTGGTCATCTGTACATCTTCCCATTTGACTGATTATGTCTAGTTTTCTTCCTTTCCATCTATTGTAAGTACAGTTATTCTGATATTCCTTGCTTTTATACCATCTGTCATTCCTCTCCTTGCTTCTCTCTTTTTTTCCCTTTTCATTATCTATATCATACCTTATCACACCTCACTATTTGGTTACCATCTCATCCCAAATTAATACCAGCTCTTATTCCAGGTGACACAGACGTACTGCGTGGGGAAGCCCCGACTCCAGATCTGTATTTTAACTCCAGCCTGGCTGTTATGTTCTTCACTGCCCTGCTTGCTCCACTGCTTCACTCCCGTCTCTTCCAACATCACTAACACTCCATGGCAATGTACTGTTCTGTATGAACACACACCACTGATAGCTCACTGTACATGTGACATGATGTACTTCCAGTATGACTGCACTCATTCTCATCAAATTAAATTAAGTCATTGCACCTTTGGAGCTTTAAAACCAGGTATTGACAGAAGTATTACCAGTGACTGGCAGTTATAATGTACAGTATTATCAAAAGCAGCTTCAGGCTAAAACAAGCAGTCTATTTACTGTATGATTCAGTTTGATGTCTCCTTGTGTTTATCTAGAAAGATCTTGAACATGCTTGATTTGGCAGTCTTGTTCACCTTGTGACAGTTCTTGCTACATGATCTCTGGTAGCATCTTCGTTCAGTCCCTGGACGCGGAGGTCATAAAGGCCTTCTCCCTGAAGATCTCGTTTTCATGGTGCTCTACCCTCCAGATTTATACCTAGATCTTGCCACTTAATTTTCTTTCTTCACTCTCACCACAGAACCAGACCACCATAGTTTATCCAAGTAAATTTCTGGCTTGGCTCATACTGGAAGGTACAGATGGTATTTTCAAAGGAAGCTATAACATTTACATTTTCGCAGCTAGAGTAGACATTGGGTGCAGCTCCAGTCCACACAGCCTATCCTTTGCCTTTCAGCTTCCAAAAGTTTTGGCATATCTGTATGAAATGGTAAGTTAAGTGAACCTGCACATACAGAGGCTACCAATAGAAGCCATAGTACAATGTATCTCATATCATGATACACAATGAGTTCCATCCACAATATTCGTCCATTAATTGTAGTACAGTTCGGAAGAAGATACTACTGTTATTGCATGAAGCTTAAATAGAAGTATTTGTTGTTTCTATCTGCCTTTTTAAGCTGTGATATATATATATATATTTTTTTTAAAGAAGGGTTTGTTCAAGCATAAATCATTTGTAAAAAGAATGAATATTTATCAAAGCTGATAGAGTACTATATATGTAGCTAACTTGATCTTGTCCCCTCCTTGTGGTGTAAGACTGCTTGTACTAAATAGCAAAGATGTTCATGTGCAGTATCAGTACAGTACTACATATAAACAGCTTTTACAACTACATAAACATATATATATTTTTTAAGGCCATTGCAATTATGCTAATATTAGTTTGATACATATTAATTATGACTGAGATGGTTTGGGCATGTGGAGAGGATGAGGGATGATAATTGGGTGCAGAAAGTGAGAAGTGTTAATGTTTGTGGTAGGGTAACTAGTGGTAGACCAAAAAAAAACTGGGACGAGGTCATTGAGTGTGACCTCAGGGATAAGGGACTTAATTGGGAATCTGTCACAGATTGATCAGCATGGAGAGTTGCAATTAGATGGCCGAAGCCGACGCATGCAAGCATGTTGGAGCCTTCAAAAACAAAATGATATTAAATTATGAATTTCAGTAATATAAAAGGCATGGATGGGAACTGTTGTTCTCCAAGAAAACTAACGAGTGAAAGGGTCTTAAATGTAACTTTATATTAATGCTGGTTATTTTTATACATCCCATTGCCATAACTGCACAGGTTTTGCATTGTCATAATCAAAATGATGCCCAGCTTCCTTAAAAAGGAACCAGGAATTTTAATTCTGAGGTTGACCGAGATACAGCTTAGGGATTCCATAGGCTGGAAGCTTAACCAAGTGTCAGACTGAGTCATTACTCCTCAGCAGATGCTGGAAATTGTGGGGGAAGAGAAAACAGTACTGAGTAAGAAGGCAAGACTGCTAATACAAGTGGTACTTGAACCTCAGCTTGGACTTTGTGCAACCAGTTGTGGGTAGTTACCAAGCTTGTAGCTACAAATCATCCTATAGCCAACTACCTACTTATGACTTGCATAAGTATTACATTGCAGTTTGTTTCTGTTCTGACTACTGTAGTTTGCATCATCTACTCTTTTCAAACTTTATCATTTACAGTGATTTTAAGAAAAAATGAAACAGTTACTGTGCTGGTGATGTATGCCAAATAATAAGCCCATTCTATCTTCATATGAGGAATTTCATGGGTAACTGTTAATGTGTCAACCAATAAGAAAAATTATTTCCAAACTACATTTGGCAGCTTATTATGAACAAAGTGAAATATCAACCAGGTCCTGTACTGTACCATACATAAGAACAAGTTGTGAGTGTGTCTGTGTGTTATCTGCTGGAATAAGTACTGGGACTCAACACAGAAATCAGTAATTAAGAAACAAGTTAGCACTAACAGCCAGTCCCATATTATCCCATGCAGACTAAGCCATGGCTGACCAATACATCTGACAACAAGAGACTAGCATCTTCTACTGTATTCTCTGACAGGGTTCAAACTTTTCTCATACGGCAAGGCCAATCCCAACTGAAACACCAGGTGCCACAATAATTCACTTATAAGATTAGATGAAGAAGGATATATTAGAGGCCCGTCCAACCAATGTGAGTTGACCCGTGGATGTTCAGACACCCAACCACAACTGAGCCTAACCACACAAGATGAGTTTAAAATTTACAGACAAACTTTACAGGCAAAAGAAACACTGTACAGTGCTGCATATACAGATAATAATCACATGCAAAAATTTTTCAGTCATCCTGATGCATATACAGTAAGTCCTCATATTTTATAACCAGTGTAGGAATCCCTTTTCACCTATGTCTTATTTATAAAAAAAAAAAAAAAAAAAAAGCCACTTAATGTTCTCTTAATACCAGTATGCTTGATCTGCCAATTTCTCTTGCACAACACTCCTAGGCAAGGAACCAACCACATTTACATTTAGTCTAGTCTGAGACTATTGCATGATTTCTTCTACAAAACTACAGTCAGTACTTCAGGGTAGGCTGGACTCTTCGGCCTTGGATGGTGGGTAGCCTAGGAGAAAGAAACTTTCAAATTCAAGCCTGACCCCCTCGGTAGTGTGGGAGACAGTAAAGACTTACAGCCACGGCACATGCTGATAGTGAAAAGAAAATGGGAGGAGGGGGGCATACCATGCATAGCCTAGACCTTGAAAAATGTACACACTGAAGCAGTCCAATAATTATTTAGAGTAACACCATGCCACAGATTATAACATTACTGAATTCCTCAATTTTTAAAATAAAGTACTGTAAATGAAAATCATATAAGGCACCATGTGGTCTACTGGTAATGGTTACAACAATCCAGGTGGAAAGAAAACCTTGCCTTGTGCATGAGTTTGATCCCAAGAGGTGATCAGAGGATTCAGATCCTGCAGTGCCTTTACGGGAATAGGCTGGTCATCTGTTATTAAATGTACTGGACTCCTGTAGCCTAGGTCACTACTCCTCAGAATGAGTAATATATGACTGTGGTTTTACATGTGCGGTACAAAATGAGTAGAGTTTAAGTAGGGTATGTATACCATGGCTTTTAGTAGCCCTGCCAAAGACTCTTTTGTTACATGTCTTTCACTTCTGATGCACAGTGCTTTACCTTCATGTTAATCCTTTCAGTCCAATTAGCTCTGTTATTTCACTCTTAACATTGCAGGATGATTTTATCCAGCTTGCACAAGATTTCTTGTAGTAAAAGGTATAACAAAGGCTAAATGCAACACCTCTAAGAAGATATGTCTAAGGTGAATACAGTACAAGTATCTGGCAGTAGCGAGAATGAAATAATGAAGACATCACCAAACTAAATGGATTAAATATGTCACATTCTAACAGTGCTAAAACACAAGCATACAGTAGGTGTAGGTCAGTTTACTGTTGTTTCTGAATGATTCTTCAGTGAGAGGCAGGGGGAATATGATACCGGTAAGTCATTTTTAAGATGATATCTCAATCCTTTTCCTGTATAATATTAGGGTATGTCGATAACACAAAATGCCAATGATAAAAGAAAAGTGTATTGGTGGTGATGTTGAGACAGACTGCAAGCCCTGAGAGTAGAAACAGAATGCTACAGTATAAATAAATATTTTTACAACCAAGGTTGTGATTTACAATACAGGGTTTCTTTGTAGCTGACATTTTAAGATTTTTTTTTTTTTCCATGGGGGCATCAAGAGAACAATAATGGGCAGGGGACAGTGGTTTAAACTTTGGTGATGAGTGAGAAATAACTTCTCTCCTGTTTGTGGATAGTACTGTGCTGATTGGAGGGATTAGATAACTTTGGTGTTGGGGGTGACAAACTTTTAGTGAATCTGAGAAATAATAAAAACTAAGATATTTTTATACAAGCACTGATTGAAAGGTTAAATGATCCTTTAACAGTGCATATGAGCACTAGCAATTCAAGAATGCATTTTTTAGCAAAGATGGCAAGTATGAAATATGAAAAGGGCATAACAAGGCTGAAATAGGAAAGGGGCTATGCTTATGTGGATCCCAACACAGATTCATTTGATTGCTATTTTGCCCAGTGAGTCAGATTTTATTTTATTTGTATTATTTACAGGGCAAATTAATCAGCCTGCATAATACTAATTTCTCCCTTTAAAAATGTTATCACACACTTTCAAAGTCTGGAAGGATCTTGCTAATAATCTAAATCAGGTCACAAATGTGTGCATTAAGCAACATTACTGAATATGTACATTCATTCATTCACTCATCATCTAATCCAGTGTTGCCCCATGAGGAGCATAGGAGCCTGGGGCTAGGCAAGTTGGTCCTGACACTTAAGATATGAGTCACCAGCCTCACTGATTCCTGAGTGGCATTACGTGTGCAATAAACCCCAACCACCCCTTGGATTAAAACATACCAGTACTAATATTATTTAACCTTTACTCTCAGAGCACACAACCAACACCTTGCCTGTCGTACCTATTATTGCATTTATGGTTTGAGATTTTACCGTAATGAAATTCACCAGTTATTTTTAGTGAAAGCTGTTTAGTTTTTCAAAAAAATAAAATAAAATAATACACTAATATGAAAATTAATGGTACCGTAAATATTAAATTAGGAGGTTTTCAGTGACCTGTTGGTTTCATATTAACTGTCCAAATTATCAAGCATATTACCACACACATACTGTTCTTAAAACTGTAAGCACTGCAGTTTTATTTAATACAGTTTTAAGCACTGCAGTTTTATTTAATATAGTTTTTAAAAAATTATAACAATATTGAACTCATATTAACTTAACAGTTGAATTCGGTATGTGTATACTTTACATAAGATCATACAATTGTATGTCCATATTTATTAGGTATGTATATTTTGATACTGTCTTGATACAAATGCAGTATTAGTTTTTATTATTCCAAGTGTGTAATACTTGAAGCATAAAGCATGTTTCTATTGTTTGAATTAACAGTGACTATATTTGTATAATGAAACTGATATATTATTTTAATCACACAACTACATTCCAGCGATACATTCCAGTGGCTCATTACTTTTACTGTACATGTTAAGTGTGAGATCTGATAATTAATATTTATGTGCCTTTCATTGCTGTATGTGCTATAGGTTGTATCATGACTATTTTTGTTATAAAATTCACATGATCTTTAAAGATAAGCATGGTAATTCTTGTAATGTACTGTAAACCGATGAATGGTAAAAAAAAAAAAAAAAAAAAAAAAAACAAAAACACGGAGAGAGAGGGAGGGGGGGGGTGACTGAATCTGTATGGCATCTGGACATTATTTAACACCACCAACAGGCATTGTCCAACCACCTGTCCTTGACTCTTTCAGTACGGAGGACATTATTTAGAGACAAAATAAACTTTTTAAAATAATAATAAATAATAATGACAAATGTGCAGAAAGTGATATTAAGATATTGTTTCTAAACCTTCTAGGCTTTACATTGAGTGACAAGCCAAATGGTTTCCTGTAAGCCAAGAAACCATTTACTATGCTGGGTGGTAACCATATAGCCAAACCATATGTGCTCCCTACGTGTCAGCAAGTGGGTTGGTGGAGGATTAGTGCCCCTCCCCATAAAACAAATAACTCAAAGTCAAATGGCCACCCCTTACGGGATTGTGGCGTCTGGCAATAGATAGATAGATAGATTTCTTATAGTAGATGAAGTTGATTGCAGGTAGCATGAATGGAGGGGGGGAAAAAATTCTCCTACTGTAAGGGTTAGCAGTACACGCTTTCAACCACAGTAACCTAACCCTGATCCCCTACACCTGCTAGGGGTAATGTGGGGCAGATCTCCCCCCCCCCCAACTGTTAGTTATGTGCCAGTTCTACAAACACTGATGATCCTCTTCACTAAGGAGTATATACCTCAGCATTTTGGTGGCCACTAGAATATGATTTAAAAAACAAAAAGAGGTTTTACTGAAAGCTGTTTGTAGCCCTGTCACAATGAAAGTTGTTTAAAAAAAAAAAAAAGTTGCAGCATATGATTTAAAAAAAAAAAAATTACATCACCAGCACACTGTAAGGATTAACCACTTCAACCTGGTGATATAATACAGTATAAGTACAGTGGAACCTCCTAAATCGTGGTCTTATGTGACTCGGCACACTCCGCAGTCTGAGAATTTTGTGATTTAGAAATAACCAATCATATGGGGAAAATTACTTATAGGTCTGTCATTTTGGAGAAAAGTTGTCCCCCTTATCTCCAAACCTATATCAAAGTGTTCACCTGCAAACACTAACAACCTTCATGCTTGGTGTGGGAAGGAATTGGCTTACAGTAATTGCTATGCTTGAATATGACTGGTTTAGTAAATGCCATGCTTGACTGAGATTGATTTACCCCCAGCCAGATTTGAGGTAATGGTGACGCATATTACACGAGCCATTGGAAAAACGTCACTTGATGGTTGCACCCATGAATTTCATGTAAATTCCGCAATTTACTGATGTTGCAAACTTGCACGATGTTGCCATGTATTATGAATCTGGTATTTAGAATTGCAAAATTTAGGAGATTCCATTGTAGTACAGTATTTTCATTCTTGGTACAGTACTTTCAAATTCTTTTATGCAGCTCAGGAGAGACTTTTTTCAAACTGGAAAGGTTGAATACAGTATTCATTAACTCCTTCACTATTCCAGTTCCTTTTACAATTAAATATCATCATCTGGTGGCCCTATATGATGTAAAAAAAAATAATAATAACAATAATGCATAAGTTGCAGTTTCTGGGATTTTGCCGGCATGTTTGTGTATCATCCTTTCCCTACGGGCTCATATTTACAAAACTCTTAAATTTCCAAATTTAGGGATTCCCCCTTAACTTCCTGGCACTGCCCCAAACCGTCCTTTCGGGGGGACCCTAGTCATTAAGTGGTAAAGGAAACTGAAGAGTATGTCAGCATTTAATTACTGTACCACTAAATTTAATTCTGTTGTACTTAAAAATTACCATTTTCAGCAGGTTTAGAGCTTCCTATGTACAAACTCTAATTAACAGCATATTTTCCACCTTGCCCACCAGCGATGGCCCGAGGAATATGATTTTATGGGGGGAAGGGTATGGACAATTTTGAACTTGATCCATTCGATGTTACGGTTTGACCAACTAAATAGGTATCATAAGCAAACCAAGCTTATGACAAAGTAATTTTTATTGTTTCCTGTACTTAAGTAAAGCCATCTGAACTTGCACCCAAGCCTGAATTATTGTTGACAAGAAAACAGACACCATGTAAATTATTTATTAGACTAAGGAAACTAATTGACCCAGTCATGACATTCGGAGTTATTTGTGACCAGACCAGTGGCAGAAGTGCATACAAATTTGTTCCCCCCCCTCCCTTCTATGGATGAAGGGGGTCCAGGTCCAGGCACCTTGATTACTATGGTACAGTAGCAGCTCGATTTAACAAACACCGATTTAGCAGAAGCCCAAGATAATGGAATAATTTTTTCCTGTATTTTTTGCCTATTTAAGGAAAAATTTCCGTTAAAGCAAATATAATTCCGTTAAGGAAATTCTGTATACAATGATGCATTTGTGAGGGTATTAATTATGGGTTCAGAATGCTGTGTGTAGCATTAAGAGTAAGCATAGTTTGCTTGGTTTGGGTTGCCTTCAAGGATTTAGCGGAGAGTACCTCGAAATACCAGAAAAATTTCCCTAGTATTGGGCCTTGGTTGCAGAACTAGATTTTGCAGAAAATTTGAGATAATGGAGTTAGGGTTGGCTGAATCAGTTTATTAAATCGAGCATCTACAATACTTGATTTTGGCTTGTCCCCTCGGAGACCTCTCTTTCTCTCCACTCCACTTCTGACCAACTCAGAGATTTTTTTTGCCAAACAATTATTTGGGAGTAACCCCCCTCCCAGGTCGGGCCATCCCTGGTGCCCACTATACTGTAATGCATTAAGTTATACTGTAATGCATTAAGTACACCCATTACTTTAAACACTGTTCATTAATATAGGATATATAAGGGTCTACATTTTTGTACTGACGTGCAATTGTAATTTACCGTTTAATAGGTCTAACTGTGTGTAAACATCTGTGACCAGTGACTTCATTTATATATGTAATAACATGTTGATTTACTGTTCTATTATCTTATTTTGTTGTGGTTAATGGATTAAACAATACACTCTTTAAAATATACTGTATTTTCATTTTCTTAGGTACTGTAATGTTATACCATATTATTCAGGAGGACAACTAGTCATTATAATGATAACAGACCTATGGCAAGGAAAAGCCTTAACATGAACAATAAAAACTGAGTTGGACATTATTTCATCACTACCATATGGCAGGGCTATTCAACTGGTGACTGGAGGGCCAAATACAGCCCTTCAGTCGTTTTTGTTTGGCCCTTTGACCGACTCAGAAGAATGAAAATACAATAAACAAATAAACAAGCATAAAACAAAGGGTGGAAAGGTTACAAGAGAATCGAAAAAAGGCAGAATATAACAGAGAAGTGGAGGAGCGACACGGTAAATATAATTTGGAGCAGATGGGGGACGTGGAAGGTGTTTGC
Organism: Coenobita brevimanus; assembly: GCF_032717465.1. Lineage (NCBI taxonomy): Eukaryota > Metazoa > Arthropoda > Malacostraca > Decapoda > Coenobitidae > Coenobita > Coenobita brevimanus. The sequence goes on along the minus strand of NC_137049.1, from coordinate 21,249,316 downwards.
AAGATATTCACAAAAGAAATCTGTGCAGGTGGTGTGTGGTGGTGTGTGGGGTGAAGAGAAGATGCAAGGGGGTGCAAGGAACAGCAAGGTGGAATGAAGAGGTGAGACAGGCTGTGACATAAAGGATGAACTGGGGTGTGGAGGAAGTTGAGAGACAGAAGATAGTGTTATATGTTAAGAGGAAGTGAGAGGTGAAAAGATTAGTGAGAGAGAGCAAGAGAGTGGATGAGGAATTTGAAAGGAATTTGAGTGTAAAGTGGAGGGAATGGAAGAAAATGTTCTGGAAATAGGTAAAGAGTGTTAGATAGGGTGCTTAAGAAGCTAGTCAGGGAGTGAAAGATAAAAATGGTAGATTACTAATGGAGAAAGGAGAAAAAGAAAGTAGATGGAGAGAACACTTTAAGGTATTGTTGAACATAGAGGATGAAAGTAAAGCGAGTATAAATGGCTAGGAGAAGGAGGGATGTGAGAAGAGAGGAAGAAATCAGTAGGATGGAAGTTGTGGAAGCAACGAAGAAAGTCAAAATGGGGAAAGCCCCAGGAACTGATGGAGTGTGTGGTGAAATGCTGAAGCATGGGGGAGAGAGTGTAGTAAATGGATGTGGAAGATGTGCAGATTGGCCTGGGAGGAAGGTAAAGTCCCAGAGGATTGGAAGTCAGGTATAATTATTCCCCTGTACAGAAGGAAATGGGGAGAAAGAAGTGTGTGGTAATCATAGGGGCATTAGTCTTCTCAGTGTATGAGGAAAAGTATATGGTAGGTTACATACTGACAGAGTTAGGGAAATAAAAGGAGAATTAGTTGGAGAAGAACAGAGAGTTTAGCAAGGGACGGGGTTGTGTAGATCAGATATTCATTCTTAGGTCTTAAGTGCAAAAGTTTCTAGAGAGGGGAAAGTTATATGCAGCCTTCATGGATTGTAGAAAGTATTAAGAATATGTGGCGTAAATGGGAAGTTGCTGAATGCCATGAGGAGTATGTATGAGGGTGCCAATTGCTCTCACTGCATTCCTACAAAGAAGTTAATGCAGAATGGTATTTGATGCACAGTGTTTTCATATAATTTATAAAGGCTCCAACAGGCTTGCATGTGTTGGCCTTGGTCAACTAATGGCAACTATCCATACTGCTCGATCTCTAGCAGCCACCCTATTCAGTCCCTTATCCCCAAGGTCACATTCTATGACCTTGTCCTGGCCTTTTTCAGCCTCCCTCTTGCAACCCTACCCCCGGTGTTCAAACCTCTCACTTTCCGCACCAAACTGTCATCCTTCCTCCTCTCAACATGTCCAAGCCATCTAGATCTACCCCTCCTCATCACAACACCAATATATTCCAGTCTCATCCTTCCTTTCAATTCTTCAATCACAGTCGTAGCTCCCCCAGGCATTGAATTTAAGGACACATTATACATCCATCTAATCATCGTCATTTCTGTATGTTTGAGCCTTTGAATATCCTCTTCCTTTACTGCCCAGGTCTCACTACCATACAGTATTACTCTCCTAACACATGCTGCATACAATGATCTCTTAGCACGTAGGGAGAGCCCTCTCAATGTCAGGAGAGGTAACAGCTACCCCTAGTGGAAAGCGAGGTGCTACTGAGAGGGGGTACATCTAGAAAGGTAATTTTTTTTTTAATTTTAGGTTTCACAGTTAAGGGCACCCTCCTTAACCCCATTGAACCCACTTTATATCGACATCATGTGATAATATAGGAAGATCTGACTGTAGTTATAGGCTTTTTCTACTCCACCGGTACAACTCCACCCACCCACCGAGGTTTTCTGGCATATTTCAAAATTCACTGCATTCTCTCCACCACACTATTTTTTCTGCATATACAGTACAGTATATTGACACCTACTGTCCTCCCAGCCGTATCCATTGCTACCACCAACATGTGCTCTGGCGCCACATCTCATTTTAGTTTTTAAGTAGGCAATCTACTCACATAATCTACAATCCACTCTCAGAACTCCCCAAACTACTCAAAGGATAAATATTTATGTGTTTACCTGAGCTACTGTAGCTGGAGAGCTGAATGAATTCTGAGATCTGTGAAGCAACATTGCCAACCTCTGAAAAGATAGTGCTTTTATCTTAATATACTGGGTAAAAAGTAAAAGATTAGCACAATAAACAATGTATGTATTTACCAAATAATACTATTAATCAGTATAAGGCATTAAAAGTAGAACCTGAAAAGTACATGTGCTGGTACTCAAAGTTACTGATACATAACTCTGACACACCCATATCTCCAATGATGAAAGAGAAAATGGTTAAAGAAAAAGACAAGCACGAAAACACGATAAATACTTGAGCATGTAAGTACATAGGGATCACTGGATACAAAAAAGAATAGTGATCCCTTGGTTTTTGCAGTTTTATCACTGCTAGATGAAAATCTGCACTCCTGCCATTATCACGCATTTTTTGGCTAAAAACTTCATTACTGCGCACCTGAACTGGTTTCTGTTGACAATGATGGTGCAAAACCTGTGGTTTATGATGACTTTGAGGGATTCAAAGATGGGGCCCTACTCAAGGAGTTAATTCCAAGTGGTAACCACTCTCTGCCTCCTGGCCTCTTACCTGAAGCCCATCTCACATCTCTAGATGGTAAATGTTTCTTCCTTACTGTGCTTTTTTCATCACTTTCTATTAACCTGACCATGCCTGTGTGCGCTTCTGATACTTACCACAACAATATGTGTGAATTCAGTGGGTCTAAATTGTTGTAAAAGGGAAAACTTGTATTTAAAAGTGAGGTGCCCAGTGCCAAGTAGGATAATTCCAATACATTTTGTGCTTTTGTTATTGCATACTTTTGTTATCAAGCACTAGGCATGGTACCAACTAAGTGTGATAACGAGGGGATCATTGTAATGTAACAAATTTATTTACAAGTGCTCGTCTGAAATCCAGTACAGTATTTAGGTAGATAATAACCATTACAATGTTGATACACACACTAAGCAGATAACACATCATACAATGAATACACTAATAAGAGAAACTACCCATACCATACTACACTGTATGTGTGTGTGTGTTAGTGTGTGTGTGTGTTAGTGTGTGTGTGTGTTAGTGTGTGTGTGTGTACGTGTGTGCAAGCATGTGTATACAGTACATGCACATGCATGTATGTTTGTGAGAGGATTGTTTTAAACACACAAGTTTTTATGTATGGCACTGGTTGATACTGTACTGACTCAGTGCAATGGACCTTTTCAAAGGGAGGTCGAGTTTCATCCCTTTTCTTTTCTGATGCATCACCGGTGGTGGGCGAATTTATGAAAAACGTTAGTTTCGTTAACTATTAATCCGGTAATCAGATAATTAGCTTCGTTAATCACTTAATTCTGCCAAAAATTAATGGAAGTTAACTGTTAATCTGCTAGTTTTACTTTCCTGCCTGTCCATTCTGTCCTGGCCGACTACAGACAACTGAGACGTACTGGACTGAGACGCCACCACTATGAAACTGAATCTATGAGTATGATCCCTCCATAATCCAAACTCCAAAATTCTGTTGGCTTAAAGCTGATAGTACCAACACCAAGCTTAATCCCCGCAGTATCGATACCATGTTTGAGTATCAAGTATAAATGAGTACAGTGTCAGTACATGCATGGTATGCATGGAATTTTCGTACAGTAAGTGGTACGACAGTAGCAGAATATTCATTATGGAAATTTATTTGATTTTTCACCATTGTATGAGCTGCTATTTTTTTTTTTTCCCCTCCAGCAACATGGTCGATGTATGCGGGTAGGAAACCTGTGTGAAGTTGTGAACCATCTGTTATATCATACAAAAGATGGTTCACAACTTCAGATCTATGTTCATATAACTTATATGAACTTAGATCTGAGACACACACACACACACACACACACACACACACACACACACACACACACACACACACACACGCACGCACACACACAAAGTTCGTATCGATTTCTGAATCACGGTATCGCTCACCACTAACTTTGACACCATCATTTGACAATTTAAATGTCGATTCGAAGCGTTTCTGACCTAAAGTGACCTGTTTCAGGACATCTATCTATCTATAGCCCGACGCCCTAATCCCGCAAAGGGTGGCCGCAGACAAAACGCCTCCAAGTCACTCTGTCACCCACCATTTGACTCCCCTCCCCCCAACTCACCCCCCCCTCCCTCATATACCTCTCAACTCCATCCCTCCACCTCATCCTCGGTCTACCCCTCCCTCTCCCTCCCTCCACCTCACCTACATACACCCTCTTAGTCAGTCTTTCATTCTCCATCCTCTCCACATGTCCAAACCACCTCAGTGTATTTCTCCTAATCTTTTCAACCACATCCACATCTACCCCACAACGTTCCTTCACTTCTTCATTCGTCAACCTGTCCCTCCACGTCACTCCACATGCTCCTCAAGTAACTCATTTCCACTGCTCTCACTCTTGACTTGTTCCCTTCTTGCAAGGTCCACGCCTCGCTTCCATACGTCAGGGTAGGGATCACAATACCATCATGCAGTGACTTCTTAACTTCCATACTCACCTCCCTATTTCTCATCACTGCTTTCAGTGTACCAACAACCTTCCTTCCCTGCTGTACCCTTTCATTTACTTCATCCCCCAAAGTTCCATCCTTACTCATCACACTACCCAATTACTTGAATGCACTCACATTCTCCATATCCTCACCATCCAACCTCACTGCACACTCTGTAACTTCATTCCTCTCAAACACCATAACTTTACTTTTGTTTACATTAACTTTCAGCTTCCTCCTCCTACACACTGTCCCAAATTCATTCACCAAACCTTGCAACTCCCATTCATCTTCACTCAACAATACTGTATCATCAGCAAACAGCAACACCGGACGCTTCCAAATCTCACCCTCATTCATTAGGGCCACCCCCACATTCAGGACATAATTAACAAATTAACGGATCAATGGAAATGTTAATGGAAGTTACCACTAATTCGTTAAGTTCAAAAACAAATTACCGCTTTAACTCATTAACAAAAACATTAGCTTTGTTAATAAAGAATTAACAATTAACGCATTAATGCCCACCACTGCGCATCATTGTTGAGAGGTGTCTACATGTTAATCTGGGGAATTACTACCCATCCTCCCACCTTCAAATTCACTCACAAATAGCCATTTCACCACCATGTCTGTATCCACACTCTACATAACCATTACACCTAAGCACTCTCTCTTCTACCCATATCAAAAGAAATACCGACTCTACATGTTTTGAAAATCACTGCTGCTTGTTACATCCGCTTTACACACACCTCACACATTTCTCAACAGGTCCATTTCCACTGCTCTTATGATTCACTTTTCAGACTCATTCCATGCCAGTCTTACACTCATATATTAACCGGGAACTAAAATGGCTTCATGCAATCTTCTTGTAGCCCTCATACTCACAACTCTGTTTTGTACTATGACTTTTCTCATAGCCCCATCCATGCACAGTATATAGGCTTCACTGAGCAACCAAGGGCACATCATACATTCTTGTTTCACTCCAACACTGAAACTGCACCACTTACTCAAACATCCATTAACTCTTACACCTGCTTTGCTACCATCATAAAAACTTACTTCAGCAGTTCTCCATCCATGCTATACACAGGTAACTCTCTGAATCAAATAAACCAAATCACTGATACCATTTTTCATGGGTGGGGGTGCCCATCATCCACTCACTCAATGTAGTGTTGCCTTATGGTCTCTACACTGAGTGACAAGTCCAATGGTTTCCTATAACCCTGGAAACCATTTACTAAGCTGGTACCCATATAATCAGATTATGATGCCTGGTGGTTTGGTGGGTAATTAAGGCACTCCAATTGGACCGAGCCTGCGCAGGTTTACATCCTAGAGATGGTTGGGGTTTACTGCTTACATAATGTCACTCAGGGATGAGTGAGGCTGGTCACTCTCATCTTAATGTCAGGACCAACTTGCCTAGCCCTGGGCTCCTATGCTCCTCATGGGGCAACACAAGATTTGATGATGAATTATGATCCCATCCATCAAATTAAGGAAGCCACATAGTGGAGGTGACCACTGTAGAGATGAGGTTTTCTATGGGATGGAAGTTGTTCCAAGTATGAAAACCAGTTCCTTGCCATACCAGCAAAATTGTGGCTGAATATCAGAAACCTCAGATATGTTACAAAAATCTATAACAATGGACAGGTCTTAGCTTGTATTTTGTTTACTTGTGGCTGTCTCCATAAATATATACCAGTACATTCTTTCTGTATCTTACTGATTTAACTAAACATCATCACAAAGAGTACAACATACATAACCAAATCCAAATATGTAAAATATACTGTGATATCATGAAGCTACAGAAATTAATGTTATGTAAAGACTGTAAATCACTTTATTCATATAAAATACCTTTGTAGTAACTTTTTTGTGTATGTGTAAAAATCTAAAGTTTTTTACACTAACAGTAACCTCCTATTTAAAATGATATTTTAAGGCACATTCCCCATGCAAGCATGTTGGAGCCTTTCTAAACAATACGCATGATCCAATTCAGTCAATACTGTTAATACCTCAGAATATAACACATTACACACCTGTTTTGATTTCAGTGTAAAGCACTATGGTATATTTGACAATCAATTCCTATACATGATTCAATTTAGGAACTATCTTCAGCATTCATTGTCTGGCTACACCAAAAAAATGCAGATAACATTAGAAAATTGAGTGCTTTGATCCGTTTCTCATATATTTTACCTGAAACCATATTCCAATGCTGTGGTAAAAAGAACTATAAACAAATTCATCCCAATTCACATACCATCCATCAATTATGATACGGGAGCTCTTCACTTAACATGGGGGACTGATGTGAGAATTGCAAGTTACAATTTCATATCATCATCATCATCTGGAACTATTTTTTTCCCCACCAAAAGATCAGGTGAGGTACAGCCAAGAAAGCAAGGAAAAGAAAAAAGCATGAGAGGGAGAACCAAACAACAGCATCGCCCAGTGCAATGGGCCATACTATACACACATTCACTCACCATTCAAGTCTCCATAATCTTGTATCTTAAAATTAAATATAACATCAGCAATGTGCCACAACTTTTTTAGCAATCCAACGGCAGGGGAATTCTGGGATGGCTGGCACAGCTGATATATCCAATGACGTCCCTGAAAGGTAAAAGAAAGAAAAAGTTAACAATTCATTATCTGTCACTGCTGCATTCTAGAACAGCCTAAGTGTAATGAGAAAGTTCCATATTCATTCATTCTTCTCATCAGTGGTTACTGGCACAAAAGGAAATGCAACAAAATCACCACTGACTGCCACAAAATGTGGTCAATAACCTGCTTTTCCCTTTAGTGTTATTGAACCTGCTTCTATGCTTTTACACATAAATGACCACTCATACCTGATGCATAAGGGAGTGACTGGGATGCCTTAGCTTTGATAAGTCAGAAAGAGAGTGACTGGAATACCTCAGCTCTGATAAGTCAGAAAGAGAGGTGCTTTAATTATATTGAAAATTTTCTGAAAATTTTTGGGTATTTCCAACAGAGATTATATGTTAGAAGCCAATCACTATCTTTTCTCATTTAACCCTTTCGTTCACGGTACATATCAATAAGGTTTGTGTTCCACAACACATCGTCTTTCTCCCCTCCCCCCCGCCACCTGCAATGCACTCCAAAAAAGTGTATTCTCAGTTTATTTTAACCACCAAAATATAATTATTTTGTCACAAAGCTTATATATTCCTATTCGTCGATGTTTGTTCTACACACACACACACAAAAAAAAATACAGTATGTACATTAGGGCAGTGTGAATAAACATTCGGGAACATTCATCTCACTTCCCAACATCATAGCTCGAATGTTTACTAAGCTATCTCTACATGTTATCCAATCATTTGAAAGAAAATTTTATTAGCTTTCAAATGGGGTAGCAGGCATTTTGACAGGAGGTATGGTTTTCGAATAATAGGCAAAAAAGTAAAACCTATTTCCGACAGACAACAGAGTTTTTATTTCGGGGAGCTCTAGTGAAAAACTTTTCTTGGCAGTGTTATGTTTTTATTTTATCATCTTAGGCAGAATTACACGGGCTTTCACATGATATAATCAGCATTTTCCTACGCCTCATAATTTTTTAGAAAAATGCAAAAAACCACAGTGTACCCACGCCGTGTCATGACTGGAGGGCGGTTTCCCACCTCCCTCTAAGCTCCTGCACATATTTCACCAATTCATTGTACACTAGGTATAAACACTATATTCACATGATTCACTGTCACTATTTTTAAATCTGAATACAGTACTGTACTCACATTTGGTGCAGGGTAGAGGCAGTGTAGTTGATTAGAAACAGCAGCACAATCTTCGTTGGGCCAATGGTTGATAATGGCCAGGAACACTTCACAAACACCTAATATCCTATTGCAAACACCAAATCTAATCACAACAGTGCCCAAAAACTATACATAAGCACTACTGGTATAGTGAAATATGTCGCATGGCCGGGACGGGGGTTAAAGAGGAGATTTAAAGGGACAAGACTACGTACTACCTTCCCTACTCACAGCTCATTTGGTACTGAAAAACCTGTCTGCTCTCTTGCAGGTAACGGGACCCACTGTTGCCAACTCATTACTTTTGACAAAAGCTGGGCAAGCTATGACGCCTCCCAAAAAGGACGCAAATCGACCGAAAACTCTTTTTTTTTGGGGGGGGGAGGGGGGAGGTCAAATATTTTATGGTATTATGACACTAAAGGCATCACTGCGTATTTACGAGGAAAGATGCTAATGACACCTAATGCATCACCATGTACGAAGGGGTTAAAAACCAACTGACTGATTAAGCTGTGAGATGTGCACCCGTAGATTTACCATCAGGATTTCAGGTTATCTTAAAATCTCCATATAGCTGCTGGATGCTTTAATGTGAGCTTAGAAGTTACACCCACAGAGTGCAGTTCATCTCCAACTCTCATACAATCTTTCAGGGTACAGGTAGTGAGTTTCCTTTGTGTGTGTGCCCAGTGTCACAACTACACTGTTTACACACATAGAACTGTCTCTTCAGTAGATTAGGAAAAACCTCAGCTGGTCTCTGCTGATTCATGAGATTCCACTACAGATGAGCCATGATGTATGAGAAACAAACAATCACTTGCTTACAAAGCAGTCACTATGCTGTACCTCTCACCTGTATCCAAGTTTTAGGTATTTAAGATTTTAAGGAGAAATAGCTGTCTATAGGACTGTGCTACACTGATTTTCTCCCTCCCTCACTTATATGAGTTAGAGCATGCACTATAAATCAAAGGGAGAAGTGTTCAGGCCAATCAAGGACCATCTGGTTGTCATCAGGAAGGTCTGCCTGTCACACAATTCTCACGCATCAACACCATTCCTCTATATAGAGGCTGCTCAAAGATGGTAGTGCATGGTATAAAACCTTCATAATCTTACTCTTACACACCTTCTGCAAGGGACTCCTGCAGGTCAAAAAGTGCCAAAGAGACAGTATCTAGTGCAGCGTGAGATCGGTGAAAGAAGACTGTCTCCCAGGTGTTGGGTCGCACCAGCCACAGAGCCAGGCCACACTCCTCACCAAACAAAGCCAACACATTGCCCCGACCTTCACGCAATGTTCCACTAGCTTCAAATGCCTACAGGGATGTGAAGAGTTATGTTACTGGTATCTGAAGAATACTTTGGTAAACTACCTTTAAATGTAAACTGAATTACACAGAATGCTAGTATACAGTACATCAAACACAAAACTTAAGATTGGTATACATACTGTATACTGGTAGATAAGAACTATCTTTTGCAGAACTAAAATAATGTTTTCTCTATACAGAGGCCACAATGTGTCCTAAGGAAGTTCACTAATGACAGGGCTGCAACCACAACTAAGTACTGTGGAGTTATATCATTGTGTAACATTATGAGAGTATTTTTACAACATACCTTGTAACCCTGCCTCTCTGAAAGGCCAGGTGGGAGACCAAGGGTAGGGAAGTCCTCTAGGCCACCAATATCCCCTCTGCTGATTCCTCCAGCATTACTGGCACTATCATCTGCAGTCACATCATCACCAACAACACAAGGTCCATTGAATGAGCCAAATGTTGATCCTCCTACACCTGTTGCACAAACATTTAGCAAAATCAATTTAATATTGATACTGAGATGCAAAATTTATGGCAACTACACCACTAAGAGTGACATACAATGATTCAACTCCCTTCAAGTATGTGACTGATTAACTCTTGAAATGACTTCCTCAACCAGGCTGCAACCTCCAGTTTTTCATATGCAATGTGTGCCAGCATCTCAAAACGTGTAAAGGGTTGGCTTCCTTTTGTTCAACTTTCTTTGGAAACAAGACTGACTAATGAAATCTTCACTGAATGCAGAGTGTATGATGCATCCAAGATGAAATACTATCCCTTTAAACCCCTTCAATCCCAAGTCATATTTCTTGTTTTGGTCTTGCTCTTTTCACTACTTTCAGATGGACTTTCTGAACTGGAGGGCTTTAATACAGCCTTCAATAATTCCTTCACTGTAAGATGTCTCCCCTAATCTAAATAAAGTTGTTAAGTGGTAACGGTAGCAAGAACTACACAAAATATATCATCAGACTGATGAGGTCATGCAAACAACACTGCACAAAAATGTAAATTCCTATTATATGTAGCCAATTCTGACTTGTTTTATATAATAAGTCCTCAGTACATCACACAATAACAGACTATGTATCAAAGTTCCATTTCAACCTATAGTCAATTTATAGTTTCAGCAATGATTTTAAGAAAAAAGTTGTGAGATAATAGGGACATATTATAACCTCACACACCACAAAATGCATTAACACTGACCCTGAGGTTTCTTGCCCTTCCAAACTACATTGGCAAACCAACTGCAGTGGAAGTTATCTGCTGTTGGTTCACACATCTCAGCATCAAACTGGAGCGGGTCATCTTCACTTAGGAATTCTCGCAGACTCCGTTTTGGGCGCTTACCAAACAGGAACACCTTTGACCGCATGAAGAACACTCTCTGCTCCTTTAAAACACACAGAACAAAATTGTTATCGTATATTAAAATCATCATCATCATCATACCTTCATGAGGTGAAAGGGATCTAGAAACATGAACAATAAGTACAAAAGCAACACAGAATGCCCAGTAAAAATCATCCACACATCCCTAACTCTATTTACCTGTGATTGAATTTCCTACCCATGAGTGATGATTGTGTGGCTAAGTATCAAACTTGTGAGTAGTCTTATAGCAGCACCTTCTGGGGATGCTGGTGGCCAACCATCTACTACTTACAAAAGGGTTTAAGTAGCACATGGAATATTAACAGCTTAATGTACCTACACCTATCTTAATGTACCTACACCTACGCGCACATCAGTAAGCTATACTTTAAAATGGAAACTAGTAAAAGAAATTAGGAAAGTACTGTACTGTATTTGCATAAAAAAATGAACATACTACAGAAACAATGTAATCTCATGGATTCAAACCTCATCATAAAAGTTGAAAAGGATGACGCCCTTGCCCGGTTCCACCTCAGAGATGTATCCATTCTGGTTGATGACCCGAGGTGCAGTTGGTTTATTAGACTGACTAGATTCATCCAAGGGATCTTTTGAGGCCCTTGCTGCATACCACTGGCAATTGTTACTGGATTCCTTAAAAAAAGGAAAAAGGGTTATATATTAGTAACTATGTTATATGTGACCCCGAAGTAACCTTTAAATTTCGGCAGGAATCCACTAAACTCACCGAGTCTTGTGGCAGCAGAAATACCTGTGCATTTTACAGTACCGGTACTACCAGTCTACTATATTGCAAAGTAAACATAGGCTGATATATCAACATGATCTAATTTACAAGCAACAACACTACAGTACAAACTTATGATTGTTCTGTGTATGTCTCCAGTACAATGAAGTGCCTGTCTACATTACCTTATCATATGTGTGGCAGTCAAAGTTGACAAAATCTCCAATATTCAGCTTCCCAAGGAATGAATCAGACTTGTCCAAAAGCTTGCCCTGAGGATAAATAGATACAATGATTAATTAATATAATGAAATCATTTCTAGCATTTACTTAATTCATCCAACTATCATCCAGTCCAGTTTTGCCCCATCAAAAGCTTAGGGTCCAAAGCATTGCTACTCAGTTCAGGCAATTGCAGGGAGAGAGACCAGTCAATCTTTTGAGCAGACTTAAAACCTCACTGGCCATGCCCAACTGGAATGCATTAACCCTGTGAATTAATAGGTATCCAATGGCTAGTTTCATGGTTACCACTCAGTGACATACATGTTCTTCATGAATCATAAGTGACAGATTTTGGTTCTTCATTCAAATATAAATAACACTGTCTCCTTCAAAATGACCTGGGCTGTAGTAGTTTAGCCTCAAGCCACCCTACATCTGGGCTCCTGTGTTGTTAAAAAACTCCAACCATTTACAGGTCAGACACATTAACCCTTGACTCCATTAACTGTATGTGTTTTCCATTTTATGCTACCCATTCCCAAACCATTATTTTCTGTGCCACTGAGAATTTTCATACTGACGAGGTTAGATATACCCACCATATACCACTTCACTGCAACAGGTCTCTGACACACTGCATAAAATCATTTGGAAGCAGAAAGAATTCGACAAAACACATCGCTGGATTGAAGGGGTTAATCAGCATCATCATTATCATCACCATTCTAGCATCATCATTATCATCACCATTCTAACCCAATTTCCTAGGCTGGTTAGGATCCAGAAACAGGAAAGAGATAATGAAAGAAGAAATTATTAACAATGCTCCAAGAAATGAATCATGTTTATAGGTTTACTCCTACTTAAAACCTTCAAAGTTCTCTACTGTACTGTACCTTTTCAGCAACACTCAATAAACTTGCACCATTATTATTTCTGCAACACTCAATAAACTTGCACCATTGTTATTTCTGCAACACTCAATAAACTTGCACCATTCTTATTTCTGCAACTCAATAAACTTGCACCATTATTATTTCTGCAACACTCAATAAACTTACAGCATTATTATTTTTGCATTCACTTCAATTACCTTTACTGTTCTACAGTCACTGACTTCTGCCAATTGATGGGTACAATTCCCCTCCATCTTTCTTTATTCTCTTCACTAGCCTCTTCACGTGTTTCATACTTTCAGTAAATTCCCTCCTTTTATTTGAATCCCATCCTTGCATCCAACCTAGCCACTGCTCCTATCAGGATACACAAAAATCAAGAAACAAACTACAAACCTGATGGTAAAAGCACTTGACCCAGAGCAGAACCCGCTGTGTTTGTCCATACAGCTGAAAAGTTAGAACTGCTTTCCCTGGCAAGAAGATCTCCTCCACCACTCCTGTCTGGCTGAACAGGTACTTCTCACCCATCACTACTCCTCTCCCAGGCTAAAATGCACATGGACATATTGGGTTGACAGCAGGACTACTACCTCCTACATGATAACTATCATAACTACATTCTTGTTACTACCAGATGATAGAAATTCCATTAAAATATTACCCAAGAGTAAGGACGTAGAGGGCTGCAGGAGCACCACCAAAGGGGGGGGGGAAGGAAGGGGCTCAATAATTTGATTAGTTGGCCAAATTGCCCTCCAGAACCAATGGCACTTGGCTACCATGTCACCTGACACCTACAGTTTCTTCTCCCATCAATATCAAATCAGTAAAAAAATGGTTGGCATTTCAAATAATGGGCCTCGTGAAGAAATTTTCAATAACAAGAAAACAGTCACTATTATTAAAAGCCCACATTCTGAAACCTGCTGGTCTCGCGGTAGAGCTTAGGTGTTAAAGTTCAAATCCTGTAAATTACTGGAGGTTTTTCTGTCACCTAAAACACTACAAGGTACAGTATATAGTCAAGTCTCCTATCCTTAAAAGTTCTGGAAAATAGTGTTTTACTGCCGTCATCTATTGTACCAAAATCTGTTAACTGCTCAAAGTCTAGTTTACACTATTTTTTAACAACAGGGTACATTTTTTTTTTTTTTCTTTAACTTTATATACACCGGTGAATGTGGTATACATATACAGTACAGTACTTGTATATGTGTGTGTATATATATATATATATATATATATATATATATATATATATATATACATATCTATCTATCTACCTATTGCCAGACGCCTCAATCCCGTTTGGGGTGGCCACAAACAAATCGCCTCCAAGTCGTCCTGTCCCCTGCCATTTCACTGCCCTGCTCCCAACTCACACCCCCCTTTCTCATATACCTCTCCACCCCATCCCTCCATCTCATCCTCGGCCTCCCCCTCTCTCTTCCCCCCTCCACCTCACTCACATACACTCTCTTCATCAGTCTTTCACCCTCCATCCTCTCCACATGGCCAAACCACCTCAGTGTGTTCCTCATAACACTTCCTATCACATCCACATCCACACCACAAAGCTCCTTTATATCCTCATTCGTCAGCCTGTCTCTCCATGTGACTCCACAGGCTCCTCTTAAAAAACTCATTTCCACTGCTCTCACTCTTGACTTGTGTCCTTCCAATAATGTCCAAGCTTCACTTCTGTACGTTAGAGTTGGTATCACAATACTGTCATGTAGTAACTTTTTCACTTCCATGCTCATTTCCCTGTTTCTTATCACTGCTTTCAAAGAACCAGCAACCTGTCTTCTCTGCTGTACTCTTTCAAGCACTTCACCCTCAAAACCTCCATCCTTACTCATCACACTATCCAAGTACTTAAACGTACTCACATTTTCCAATTCCTCACCATCCAACCTTGCTGTACATTCACTGACTTCACCTCTCTCAACGACCATCACTTTACTCTTCCCTACAATCACCTTTAGATTCCGTTTCTTACACACTCTCCCAAACTCATCCACCAAGCCTTGCAGCTCCCCTTCATCTTCACTCAACAACACAGTATCATCTGCAAACAACAGTACAGGGAGTTTCCAAACACTATCCTCTCTCACCAGGGCCACTCCAACATCCACTACCCTACCTTGTACAGTAAACCCTCATTATACGATGGGGTTCTGTTCCTGAAAAACCCATCGTATAGCAATCCATTGTATAGTGAACCTGTTATAACATGTAGTCAATGGGGATACGTTCCCAGACCTGCCTAAACTCGCACATTCACACACCTTAACACTCACATACATGAAATATCCTTATGTTTAAACATGTAAAGTAACACATTAATAATGAATAAAGTGGGGAAAAACATGAAAATAACAGTATACAGTAGTTCTTACTATTACTTAAGTAAATAGGATTGTTGATGTCCCCTCCGAGGCTAAGGGACAGTTAGGGCCTCACTGCCCTCACTCATCACTGGCAGAACTGGCTGACTGGGCAGGGCTGGCTGGCTGCACGGGGCTGGCTGATGAGTCTGGACTGGTGGATGAGACTGGGCTAGCTGGCTGGGTGGGGCTGGTTGATGGGGCTGGACCAATCGATAAGACTGGGCTAGCTGGCTGGGCAGGGCTAGCTAATGAGGCTGGACCGGTGGACAAGTGTGTGTGGTCTAATGCCGACAGTGTGAGGACGTTTTTGTTGCGTTTGCACATTTGCTGTTCACTGAGCCGCGGATGATCCATCGTTGTTGTAAATCGTTCCCATTGTATAGTGGGCATAGGGTACTAAAATTTTGACATTGTATAAGCGAAATATCATACAATGAGGCATTGTATAATGAGGGTTTACTGTACCTCTTTTATTACCCCATCCATGTACAGATTGAACAACCATGGAGACATGACACATCCCTGTTTCAACCCAACTTTCAAAGAGAAAAATTCACTTAGTTCACCATCCACACGCACTGCAGCCTTCGCACCATCGTACGTACTCTTCACAGCATTCAACAACTTCCCATCTACTTCATATATTCTTAACATTTTCCACAATCCTTGTCTATCCACCCTGTCATATGCTTTCTCCAAATCCATGAAAGCTGCATACAACTTCTTTCCCTTCTCTAGAAACTTTTCCACTAAAAATCTAAGAATGAATATCTGATCTACACAACCTCTTCCCTTCCTAAAGCCTTCCTGTTCTTCTCCAACTAATTTCTCTGTTCTTTCTCTAACTCTGTCAATAAGTATCCTACCATACACTTTTCCTATTATACTAAGAAGACAAATGCCCCTATGATTACCACACACTTCTTTTTCCCCTTTTCCTTTGTAAACGGGAATAATTATACCTGACTTCCAATCCTCCGGGACTCTACCTTCCTCCCAGGCCAATCTGAACATCTTCCACATCCATGCTTCAGCATTTCACCACACACTCCATCAATTCCTGGGGCTTTCCCCGATTTAACTTTCTTTATTGCTTCCACAACTTCTATCCTAATGATTTCTTCCTGTCTTCTCACCTCCCTCCTTCTCCCAGCCATTCCCCAGCCACTTATACTCGCATTACTTCCATCCTCTATGTTCAACAATTCCTTAAAGTGTTCTCTCCATCTGCTCACTTTTTCTCCCTTCTCCACTGGTAATATACCATTTTTATCTTTCACTCCCCTGCTAACTTCACTTCCAACCTGTCTTACTCTTTTCACCTCTTTCCAGAACATTTTCTTACAGTCCCTCCACTTTACACTCAAATTCCTTCCAAATTCCTCATCCACTCTCTTCTTACTCTCTCTTACTAATCTTTTCACCTCTCTCTTTCTTTCTACATATAACTCTCTCTTCCGCCTCTCAACTTCTTCCACGCCCCTATTTCTCATCCATTCATTGTATGCTTTCTTCTTTTGTGCCACAGCCTGTTTCACCTCTACATATATATATATATATATATATATATATATATATATATATATATATGACGACAATGATGGTTTAGATGCTGATTTACACCTTATCTGATCGCAAGACTGACACTGACAACACAGTGCAACCATAACACATCGTACACCTGGCACCACCACACGGAATATTTACTACTTCATGGACCTGTATCAGAGGTAATTTGTTTGTTTGCTGTATTGTGTTATATATCGCTGAACTCAGGATTTTTTTATCTATCTTTTGACAATACAGTAATCTCCGTACTATCCGGACGCCCACTTTCCGGACACCCCACTTACTGGACATTGTGGGCCTAGACCTTAGGAACCCAAAAATGGACAAAAAAAGAAAAAAATACCCCCAAAAATCCAAATTTTTTCCCACCCGCAATTCGAAATTGCCGCGCAGCGCTGAACAGCTGGTTTACACCATGGCCCCTTCACCACTTCCTTCCTTCCCCCTCCCCTCTCAAGGTTGCCATTTGGTATTTTTCATTACCAATCATGGGCCAATTTGGTAATGAAAAATTTGTTTGGTAATGAATCAGAATAATGCAATACCAAACGGATTTTTCAAATGTATGAGGAAACACAGGATGGAGATGGTGGATTGTTTGCTCTCTCTGATTAATCTGCTAGCCTACATAATGTGAAAATAATCAACATGCTGTTAATTATAAGGAGAGTGATTACATGTATTTCCACTTGTATATAATTATAATTAATGAAGAATAAATGCTAGCTTTACGAGTTTGGTAATGAAAAGTTAAATTTAGTAATGAAAATTGAAGAGTTTGGTAATGTGGCCGTTGCGATCTTGCAACTTTGTTTCCCCGTCATCAACAGTTACTGTCTAACTTCGGTGGTGAGTACATGCTTATCGCAATGGAAGCCAGACATGCTAGTTTTTTTGTGAATAAACATTGAATAAACTGCAATACCATACCTCGCCACTAAACCAAATGGGAATTTATAGTGTTGTGCAGTGTTAAGAAATTAGAACTTTGAGTGCAAAGGATCAACTGTGGAGTGCAAATTGGCGGTTGAAACTGGCGACTGAAACTGGCATGGTGCAGTTAAGAACAATGTGCAGTGTTAAACAATTATAACTCACAGTGCAAAGAATTAAGTGCAGCACAACACTGGATTACTGTACGTGCTTCAAGAGCATTTTCACCACTGCCAAATCCTTAGAAAAAGTGGCCACAGACGTGCTGTAAGTACCCTGGCTGAGGTACAGTCACTTCTAATTTCTTATTCTTTGGTTCCTTTTCATTTATTTCATGCTTTAGGTCCATTATTGGTGTGAATAGGGTCTTAAATAGGTTTAAATAGGTGCTATGAATGTCTGGTAGGGAGTTATTTAGGTGGCTTTCAAAGTTAGGCTGGGTTAGGGTCTTTAAGTACCAGTCCAGGAGCCAGAGGCACACTTTCCGGACATGCCTTTTGCTCTATTACATCGGACAGTAGAGAGATTACTGTATTATTTTTTTCTAAATATCTGAAAACTGCCACACACAGGATGTACATGTAAAAAAAAACACCGACGCAGAGAATGGGTTAATACCCCTCACAAATGTGTTACTGTGTACGAGATTTCCTAAACAGAATTATACTCGTTTTAAAGGAAATTTTCCCTTAAACAGGGCAAAACAATACCTGAAAATAATGATTCCGTTATCTTGGGCTTCCGCTAAATCAGTGTTCATTAAATCGAGCACCTACTGTATATGGCATATATATATATATATATATATATATATATAGTTATAGTTATAGTTATATATATATATATAGTTATATATATATATATAGTTATATATATATATAGTTATATATATATATATAGTTATATATATATATAGTTATATATAATATATATATATATATATATATATATATATATATATATATAATCGTTATATATATATATTTATATATAGTTATATATATATATATATATATATATAGCTACCAGTGGTAGGTGGGGGTGCTCACCATCCACTCAGTCAATGTTGTGCTGCTCTCAGGTGGCTGCCCTTTCCTCCCTTCCTTCCTCTACTTTCTTTCCTTCTTTCTATTCTCTTCTTTCTGTCAACAGGTGACTCTACACTGAGTGACAAGCCAAATGGTTTTCTGTACACCAGGAAACCATTTACTATGCTGGATGGTATTCCTAAAACCAAAATGGTATTATTTTACAAGTGGACAATATGCAGTTTTGGAATTTTAGCACCATTAACGTATAGTATAGTCTCTAAGGTTCATAATGAACCCCCATTACCCCATTCGGAAATTGATATTTTCAGAGATACTGAATTTAATTTAAAATTACCACCAAACTACCACCTGGTGATTTAGTGGGTAATTTATGCACTCCAACCGGATTAAGCTTGCGTACGTTTATGTCCAAGAGATGGTTGGGGTTTATTGTTCACGTAATGCCATTCTGGGATGTGTGAGGCTGGTCACTCTCATCTTAGTCAAGGCCAACTTGCCTAGCATCGAGCTAGGCGAGCCTAAGCCGAGGGTAGCTGGGACACGTTTATTACAATTGCAAGGGTATTATATATACTTACTGACGGTGGGATAAAGCCTTCACGCAATTTGAGTGGTGTGTCACAAAATGAGAACTTTGCTAAGTTTTTCCGGCCACTAGGAACGAAACGTGCGGACCCTGGTGAAGTTTTCAAAGGCAGTGCCGATAAGGTTGAAAATGCGGTACTACTAAACACAGCCCGACACCATATAGAGAAGCAGTCAATTTAGTAGAGATGCTAAAACTTACCCGGGTATCGATAAAATAAAAGTTGCACCTCCAAGACAGACGATTTTGCACACGATTTATTCCAATGCATTACAAATAATACTCCCACGTGCGCAATAATTCAACAACGCAGCGCATGCTGGTGTGCACTGCACACATTGCAGGTGGTGTAATTGTACAAAACGCCTAGAATAAGGCTTTGCTGCTAGGCTACGAAAAGAGGTGCATTGGTGAATACTTTAACAAGTACACTGATGACAGTTTCATTTACGCTGTACATGATAAGCCAACATACGTGTTGTATGGCTTGTGCTAAGGTGGTAACCTACGCCATATAGGCTACATATGCGGTGTAGATATACTTCCACGTATACGGTACATGATCATATAAATACTTTTTATACCTTTACTGTGTATACCTTCACAACAAAAAATATGTCAATCGAATCAGGATTCAAAAAATGACACCTACCTTCGAATAACTGACAGTTCTCTTTCCCAGCCTCTTTCGGGCGGCAGCCAACTTCAACCAACCCGAGCACCATGATCGTCCAGGATTTCATGCTGAAAACCTTTCAACATAAAACTGCCGAAGCAGAGGAAGAAGAACAGCAGAAGCCACAATATGGCTGTATGGCACTGTGGAAGTAAAGGGGAACTAAAGGTCGAAAGAAACACGAAAATAGCAAGAAAAGGGGTAGGACAGAACAGAAGGAGACAGTAGGGAGGTAAAGACCTGAGACAAAAAGGCCCCTTTTAGTCGCCTCTTACGACAAGCAGGGATACTGGGGAGGTATTCTTCCCCCCCCCTCCCCAGGGGATACAAAAAGCAGGAGAGATACAACATTCACTCCCCCAACATATTCAAGCACAGGAAACTTACGTAGTAAAATGCCCGCCGTGCCCGCCGCAGGACCTCCCACCTCACCACCCCCCACACCACCACCGAGCCGCCACCCCTCCACCACCCCAGGAGGACACACCGGTGAGGTTAGTGACCCCGGGCAAGAGGGTCATCAGGGCATCACGGCCCTGGGTTCCTATTCCCCGGAAGTGCCCCAACCCCAGGTGATCAGGGGAAGTGAACTACTGTGCGGGCGGAGCAGTGATCGACAGAATAGGGGTGGGACTGAAATAAAATCAGTCCCAGGTAACACCGTATTGACGGCTTTGTTACACCCTCTAGGGCAGGAGGCCCAAGGCTACGGCCTAACAAAAAGTAAAAAGAGAAAGACGAACCTAGGCTACGGCCTAACAAAAAGTAAAAAGAGAAAGACGAACCTAGGCTACGGCCTAATAAAGTGTGTAAAGGGGAAGGCGACCCCAGGCTCCGGCCTTAACACACCAGGGAGAGAGAGTTGCCTTAGTGCATCCCTCTCCTGCTGTTCTCCCCTTCAGGAGCAACATCCCGTGGACGGTCCCAAGCCGCAGCAAGCGGGCGACCCCGGTTGCCTGGCAGATGTTCCTGTGGGTGTGGGAGGTGATCGGCTCTCGGCTACGGCCAGAATACGGATCAGGGTAAAGAGCCCCTCCTACCGTACGTGTAGCACTTCCCTATTACGGAAGCGACATCCCGTGGACGGTCCCCAGCCGCAGCGTGACTGCGGGCGAACCAGTTCGCCCGGTAGTTGTCTTTCGTACGGGTAGACACTCGGCTCCGGCCGGGACACGTACCAGGGTAGAGAATTCCCTGAAGGTAGACTCAATCCGTATTGGAGAGAGTGTGGTCTCTGTGCCCCTCCCTCCGGCTTGTCTCCTACTACGGGAGCAACACCACGCCGGCGGTCCCAAGCCGCGGCGAAAGGGCGACCCCGATCACCCTATACAGTAGGTGTCCCCCGTACGCCGGGCAAGTTCACGGCTACAGCCAAAGTGTGTAATAGGGGAAAGAGACCCCCGGCTCCGGCCTCCAGACACACCCGAGAGACCACGGGCAACGTGAGTCCTCCTCCAGCATCTTTCCCTGCGGGGAGCCCTTCGTCGCCGTCCGGGAATGTAGCCCCGGAGGAGACACTAGAGTGGTGACAAGGCCCGATATCGGACTTACCGCCCACACCCGGGAGTTCCTTGTTCCTGCCGGAGCCCCGTAGGAGACGCTGCCGCAGTCCAGCCCTGACGGCGCCTCTCCCTCTTGGTACCCGCAGCCCCAGGACGCCCAGGCTCGACTCCACAACCCACGACGAAGGTGATCCAGGCTCCCTCACTCCCCGCAGTCGGAAGAAACAGGCCCGATTACTCCGGCTGTTCGGTCCCAGTCCTGAGGGCCACCTATCAGGTCGAGGCCCTCAGACCAAAGGGCCTCTCTGCACCCCACCGGCGCGGCCTTAAGACGAGGGCCGCCTCTCAGGTCGAGGTCCCCAGACGGGAGAGCCTCCCTGTACCCTAAAGTGTGACTAACAGTGACTATACCCAGCAAACAGAGGAAAACAGTGACAGTGACTACCCAAGAAAACATAGTGAACGGTGGCCCACCAGAACTAGTGTTACCAGGGCAGAAAGTGAACTTTGTGAATTATCTTAGTCCCTCCCCATATTAAGGAACCAGGGAGTTTTCCGTGAGTCTCGAGGTAGGGGCGCGGGCGAGTCAAAAGTTAAGTGTACGTGTCTCCGTGACAAGGTGACAGTGTCGAGTGTCGCTATCCGCACCCTACCTCTTTTATAGTACTATCCCTAAACCAGACTCCCAACCTTGTGTACTCTTAAAGTGAACAACCCCATTTATACATTACCTCCAAGTGACATAAGAACCCTATTAAAGAATACTCGCAATCTCCCTGTGTGAATATTGTAGTGCATATGATTATTCTGTGAAGCCAAGTGTTAACTCTGTATCTCTGTGTCCCTGTATCTTAAATATCATTCTGAGTGTATTGTTACGAGTAGGATCTAGGTAATAGATGTGTTACGGTATACTGCCTGGTTTTTATGTCCTGTTCCTTTGTTAGTGCTTTACTTCCGGTCTAGAAAGAGGACCTCGCTTCAGTAGCTAGTGTTTTTATGACGAGAAGTCGCCTTAAAAACACAGCATTACACGTAGCTTAAAGACTGCACACTCACTCTTCACATTCTACTCACCATTCACATCTTCCACTCATGTAAAGTTAGGGAGGTGCCAACAACAACAACCCTTCCTTCCCACAAGCCTGCTGTCTATGCACCACCCATAGTGTGGCAACTCATGCTCCCACGAGTATTTCTTCTTACTCATCCACCTCCATCAGCAGTTCTCAGATCACCTCTTACCCTCCCCCCCCTTTCAGCCATGCAGCTTTGTCTTTTACTCCTCCTTTCCCTTGGTTACATTAATTTACCCATCTCATCATGTGACTATGTATCCTCTTGATTCATTTACACTACACAACTAAAGAAAGACCATGCCCATTTTGTCACTGCTGTCACTGCTAAGATCCACTGTGTGGACATACGAGATTGATACCCACTCCCAAAATGTGGAAACCATATTGTTTGATTGCAGACGACGACACTTCCAAAGACACCCAATCCACACACAAGGGATTCAGCTCTTTCCTTATTCGGGACTGCCATGTCCTAGGAGTGTGCGTATACCACCGAGCTATTCTGGCCTCAGTATTCTGGGATACAAGCCACACTGTATCATTCAGGTCACCACAGATACCTTCCTTGGGTGTTACCTAGGTACCCAGTACAGTACTAATTTGTCAACCTACCCACATAGCGTGGATGGGCACCCAAATTGAGTGATGGCAGCTGCCTGCACTAGGATTCAAACTCTGGTGCTAATGGGCTGGCAGCTTCGCAGCCAGCAATGTTAAATACTCAGCCACCATAGTGGAGTAGGTAAAAGGGCATGTGGTATGTCACTGAAAATTTGTCCTGAACATGGCCATTTCTTCCACACTCAAATATGCAGTAGTACCATATAATAAATTAGTCAGTTTTTTAAAGTTTTGAAAAGTGCCAGTTCTTCTCATGGAATTCATAGAAAAAAAAATTATGCTGCTGTTGATATATCTACAGTGTCCTAAAATTACTGTACACTGGAATTTTTCTATCTATTGCCAGACGCCTCAATCCCGTTTGGGATGGCCACAAACAAATCGCCTCCAAGTCACCCTGTCCCCCGCCATTTCACTGCCATGCTCCCAACTCACACCCCCCTCTCTCATATACCTCTCCACCCCATCCCTCCATCTCATCCTCGGCCTCCCCCTCCCTCTTCCCCCCTCCCCCTCACTCACTTAAACTCTCTTCGTCAGTCTTTCACCCTCCATCCTCTCCACATGGCCAAACCACCTCAGTGTGTTCCTCATAACGCTTCCTATCACATCCACATCCACACCACAACACTACTTTATATCCTCATTTGTCAGCCTGTCTCTCCATGTGACTCCACAGACTCCTCTTAAATAACTCATTTCCACTGCTCTCACTCTTGACTTGTGTCTTTCCAACAACGTCCAAGCTTCACTTCCATACGTTAGAGTTGGTATCACAATACTGTCATGTAGTGACTTTTTCACTTCCATGCTCATTTCCCAGTTTCTTATCACTGCTTTCAAAGAACCAGCAACCTTACCCTTTCAAGCACTTCACCCTCCAAACCTCCATCCTTACTCATCACACTACCCAAGTACTTAAACGTACTCACATTTTCCAATTCCTCACCATCCAACCTCACTGTACATTTACTGACTTCACCTCTCTCAAAAACCATCACTTTACTCTTCCCTACATTCACCTTTAGATTCCGTTTCTTACACACTCTCCCAAACTCATCCACCAAGCCTTGCAGCTCCCCTTCGTCTTCACTCAACAACACAGTATCATCTGCAAACAACAGTACAGGGAGTTTCCAAACACTATCCTCTCTCACCAGGGCCACTCCAACATCCACTATCCTACCTTGTACCTCTTTTATTACCCCATCCATGTACAGATTGAACAACCATGGAGACATGACACATCCCTGTTTCAACCCAACTTTCAGAGAGAAAAATTCACTTAGTTCACCATCCACACGCACTGCAGCCTTCGCACCATCGTACATACTCTTCACAGCATTCAACAACTTCCCATCTACTCCATATATTCTTAACACTTTCCACAATCCTTGTCTATCCACCCTGTCATATGCTTTCTCCAAATCCATGAAAGCCGCATACAACTTCTTTCCCTTCTCTAGAAACTTTTCCTCTAAAAATCTAAGAATGAATATCTGATCTTCACAACCTCTTCCCTTCCTAAAGCCTCCCTGTTCTTCTCCAACTAATTTCTCTGTTCTTTCTCTAACTCTGTCAATAAGTATCCTACCATACACTTTTCCTATTATACTAAGAAGACAAATGCCCCTATGATTACCACACACTTCTTTTTCCCCTTTTCCTTTGTACAAGGGAATAATTATACCTGACTTCCAATCCTCCAGGACTCTACCTTCCTCCCAGGCCAATCTGAACATCTTCCACATCCATTCTACTACTATCTCTCCCCCATGCTTCAGCATT
Organism: Coenobita brevimanus; assembly: GCF_032717465.1. NCBI lineage: Eukaryota > Metazoa > Arthropoda > Malacostraca > Decapoda > Coenobitidae > Coenobita > Coenobita brevimanus. The sequence goes on along the minus strand of NC_137049.1, from coordinate 21,224,138 downwards.
TCACCACGCACTCCATCAATTCCCGGGGCTTTCCCCGATTTAACTTTCTTCATTGCTTCCACAACTTCTATCCTACTGATTTCTTCCTGTCTTCTCACCTCCCTCCTTCTCCCAGCCATTCCCCAGCCACTTATACTCGCATTACTTCCATCCTCTATGTTCAACAATTCCTTAAGTGTTCTCTCCATCTGCTCACTTTTTCTCCCTTCTCCACTGGTAATATACCATTTTTATCTTTCACTCCCCTGCTAACTTCACTTCCACCCTGTCTTACTCTTTTCACCTCTTTCCAGAACATTTTCTTACAGTCCCTCCACTTTACACTCAAATTCCTTCCAAATTCCTCATCCACTCTCTTCTTACTCATCTTTTCACCTCTCTCTTTCTTTCTACATATAACTCTCTCTTCCGCCTACCTATCTATCTATTGCCAGATGCCTTAATCCCGTAAGGGGTGGCCTGTATTATTACGGGATAATATACCTATCTATCTATCTATCTATAGCCCGACGCCCTAATCCCGCAAAGGGTGGCCGCAGACAAAACGCCTCCAAGTCACTCTGTCACCCACCATTTGACTCCCTTCCCCCCAACTCACCCCCCCCTCCCTCATATACCTCTCAACTCCATCCCTCCACCTCATCCTCGGTCTACCCCTCCCTCTCCCTCCCTCCACCTCACCTACATACACCCTCTTAGTCAGTCTTTCATTCTCCATCCTCTCCACATGTCCAAACCACCTCAGTGTATTTCTCCTAATCTTTTCAACCACATCCACATCTACCCCACAACGTTCCTTCACTTCTTCATTCGTCAACCTGTCCCTCCATGTCACTCCACATGCTCCTCTCAAGTAACTCATTTCCACTGCTCTCACTCTTGACTTGTTCCCCTCTTGCAAGGTCCACGCCTCGCTTCCATACGTCAGGGTAGGGATCACAATACCATCATGCAGTGACTTCTTAACTTCCATACTCACCTCCCTATTTCTCATCACTGCTTTCAGTGTGCCAACAACCTTCCTTCCCTGCTGTACCCTTTCACGTACTTCATCCCCCAAAGTTCCATCCTTACTCATCACACTCCCCAAGTACTTGAATGCACCTAATAATAATAAAAATATTAATAACCTACGTGTGATGCTCCACATGACCATTGGCGAGACTCGCTCATTTGTCCAAGCACCAGTGTATAATAACAGTCAGAGTATGACATTGGAGGTGTGAGCACGGTTAACTGGCTTTGCTGAATGGCAACATTGTTGACGACTGAAGAGAGAGTGTTCCTGGTGAAGCATGTTATTCACAATGGTGATAAATACACAGACGACATTCAACAAAAGTTTGCAAATCAATTTCCGGATGCACAAGTTCCCCACCATAAAGCAATGCGAAATCTGATAAACAAGTTTCGCGAAATGGGCAGTGTGCAAGAAACAGTTCTTGATATCCAGGAATGGATGCTCCAGGGTCAAAGTCTGTGAGACGATTATCTCAACAGGCCCATGGAGATGAAGTTGAAATTGCATCCATCCCGGGTGTCTGAAGTGCATCAGCTGAAGCAGACATATCACCAGGCCCGTGTCATCTACTGCACCTGGTTTCTGAACTTCCTTACGGAGGAAAGTGAGGAAATCCTTGATGTAACCTTCTTTACAGATGAAGCATGGTTCCTCCTTTCCAGGTACATGAACAGCCAGAACAATCATCTGTGGAGCAGTGAAAATACCCATGAATTTAAGGAAATGCCTCTCCACAATCATAAAGTCAGGTTGTGGTGGGCCATAAATCATATGCGCATAACTGGGCTCATTTTCTTCAATGACACCATAAACGTAGAATGTTACTGCACCAACAGTCTTGAACCATTCCTAGGCCACCTCACTCAACGTGAAATTGAAGATGCCTGGTTCCAGCAGGATGGTGCAACTGCACACACAGCTTCATCATCACTTCAGTTTTTCGAGGAAATCTTTGGCAACTGCATAATCTTGCAAGAAATCTGGCTAGCTTGTTTTCCTGATTTGTCTCCTCCAGATTATTATCTCTGGGATGCACTGAAAAGAAAGGTCTACGAGAACAATCCGCATACAGTTGATGAGCTGAAGGCAGCAATCACCACCCACATTCAACAAAAGTGATGATATATAGGGTTGGTGGCGGTACTGTCAAAGACGAGGGAGAGTGGCCATGTGCAGTTTGCGACAAGGGTGTGGGAAGTAATTCCATCTTGTGCGGTGTGTGTGATAAATGGGTGCATAAGAGATGTAGTGGTATCAGAGGTAGACTGCGAGATAATGCTGATTTTATGTGTACGGCGTGCCGGGGTGAGCAGGTGGAGATCGCCAGACGTGAAAGGATTGAACTTGCTGGTGAATCTCTTGAGTGTGTGGAAGAGTTTTGTTATTTGGGAGACATGTTGTGTGTTGGAGGTGGGGCTGGAGCTAGCTCTGTGGCTAGGGTGAGAAGTGGTTGGAAGAAGTTCAGGGAGCTCTTGCCTCTCCTGACATTGAGAGGGCTCTCCCTCTTTGTATGCAGCATGTGTTAGGAGTGTAATGCTGTATGGCACTGAGACCTGGGCAGTGAAGGAGGAAGACATTCGCTGGCTCAGACATACAGAAATGACAATGATTAGGTGGATGTGCAGTGCGTCCCTGCGTCCAAGGCCTGGAGGGGCTGGGTTTACGATGGAAGAGTTGAGAGGTAGGATGGGACTGGAGTGTATTGGTGTTGTGATGAGGAGAGGTAGATTGAGGTGGTTTGGACATGTGGAGAGGATGGGGGATGATAACTGGGTGAGGAAGGTGAGAAGTGTTAATATTGGGGGTGGGGTTATGAGGGGTAGACCGAGAAAGACATGGGACGAGGTCATTAAGTGTGACCTTAGGGTTAAGGGACTGAACAGGGAGGCTGCAATGGATCGTGCAGCGTGGAGAGCCGCCATTAGGTGACCAAGGCCGACACATGCAAGCGTGTTGGAGCCTTTAAAAACGAAACGAAACGAAATGATTCAACAGATCACACTGGACACCCTGCAGGTCTTTAAGAATATGAAGAGTGTTCAGACATGTCTTCAGGCCCATGGGGAATAATTCTAACACCTGCTGTCAGAAGAACTGCAATGTGTACGTGGTACTTTACTGCACAGTAATTTTTGGGACACCCAGTAAATCTATCAATCTATCTATACATATATGGCTATTAATTTTGTGTGCAGTACAAAATTGCATCTGTGGCTGTGACATCAACTAAACTCTACAGCTTCTGTCATTGCACCTCTTTCAAGATCAAGATGTCTCTACAAAAGTAAAGTCTTAGGTTGCCTCTTCAATGAAATGAGAGAAGTAAGTTATCTCACAGCTAAGGACTGCTTATCATATATCCTCATCGCAATATATGAAAATGACCGCTCAGGGAAATGAACTTTGGAGAGTATGAATTGGTCTCAGTCAGTGACTAATTTACCACTAGTGTTGTGATGTGTTACACTTAGTTCTTGCCACCTCCATATGATTTAATTCAGCTCAGGAAGGGATTAAAGAGGGCTAGGCTATACAGTATCTAACTCCTCCAACACCTCACTTAAAGGGAGTAAAATTGTCTGGAGGTAGCAAGAATCAAATGCTGGATTTGAAGTAGTTGTAGCAGTAGTTGATGCCCTTCTGCAGTTCACCATCCTCCTTTCACTGGACAGGGAGGAAACCGAAGGATATTCACACGATCTGGCAGAGACGCCGCATGGTTATAAGAGTGCCATCACAAGAAGGCATCCCCTTCCAGCACCAGACATTGGATTAAAAAGGTTCATGCACCAAGGTACTATGTCTGCCATTAGTTCAACTTTCTCTGCAGTCATCAGCGCATTACACTTGGAGTCAATCTCTCAAAACCAGTCACTTATGTCTTTTCATACATCAGCATATTGCGCTTGGAGTCACTTAAAATCTATCACTTTAATTATCATTTACTTTAAAATCATGGCACTTGCAAATACAGAACTTGGAAAATTCTGAACTACACTGCAAAGATCATGATCACTATTCCCAAGCACCACAGTATCATCTGGACCTATTTTACACTGTCCATCATTAACTATTCATCCCTTGCATCACTTTCCTTTTGATATCTCTTTCTGCCTACAGGTGACTTTACACTCCCTCTTCTGTTTTTCTTTCCTTCATTCTTTCCTCTTCCTTCTGCCTGTGGGTGACTCTACACTGAGTGACAAGCCAAACGGTTTCCTGTACACCAGGAAACCATTTACTGCGCTGGGTGGTAACCATATAACCAAATTTTGGCGCTTGGTGGTCAAGTGAGTAATTATTACGCTCCAATTGGATTGAGCCAGTGAAGGTATATATCCAAGGGGTGGTTGGGTTGATTGCTCATGTAATGCCACTCAGGGATGAGTGAGGCTGGTCACTCTCATCTTAAATGTTGGGACCAACTGCTTAGCCCTGGGCTCCTACGGATCATGGGGCAATGTAGGATTGGATGATGGATGGATGGATGGATATTTTTACTCTTTCATGGCACCATCTACAGCATGTATACAGTGAACAACCATATCACTGTGACATTCCCTTGTCTCACTCCAACACTGAACAACTCAGACATCCATCTACTCTTATATAAGCTTCACCATCATAAATGACTAATATGCAAAGCCTTCCATTACCCCTCCCAATTAACCATATTTATATGGTTTTTCCAGGACCATAAATGGCAATAATATCTAACTTTCTCACATATGAACTGCACATTCATTCCAGTCTTAACATCTTGGACGTACCTCATAAGCAATACTGTACTCACCCACACATTCCACCCCACCCCCCCTTTTGAAGCGCTTATTTTTAAGCGACGACACAAATCAAGCTAAATTATTTCTTGCTGCCCCCAAAGCAATATACTACAGATGGATGCCTGCTGATCTATTTGGGTTACACACTCCAGCAGAATGTGCCCCATAAGGTTTCAAGTCCACAAGATGGTTATTCCTCACATAACACAGTGCAGGGGAAAAGCGACTGGTCCTCTCGCCTTAAATGTCTGGAATAAGTACTTTAGACCTAAGCCCCTGTGCTTCTGACTGGGGAATACAGGACTGGATAATGGAGGGATGGATTTTCTTAATCTGATGCACTTTGCAAATACCTGTGGGACAGCATAATTATACTGTCTATCAAACAGGGATGTACAACACAAATGATTCGATGCAATACAATATGCGTCTCCACACATACTTCATCTATTCATTCTCATCCTTCTCCAGTTCTTCCACTCTCTCATCTTCCATACCTGACTACAGCACCTCATAAATTCATTTGCCATACTCATTCATCTATTTTACTCTTCCATGCCTCCTCCTACTTTCAAACTCTTGCATATATATACCTTTTTCATCACTCCACCACTCCATCACCATCATCATCATCCTTACTCATATTCCCGACTAAAGAAGACGTAGATTAACCTAGAGAAGCAAAGAACCCTATATAGGAATTAGGTTCCTCAAAAATGAATATTCAAATTGAATCAGCAGAGTATATTACAGGAATAAGATTAACTTCTTTCCATGTTGAACAGAAGCCTGATTGGTAAGATGAGAAATGCTGTACTTTACTAAGAAACTTTCAACCCATTCTTTAACAGAACATAGATGAGCATAACAGAATAAAAAGTCATCCTTTGCATTTCGTATATACATCCAACGTCTACTTACATGGCCTAGATTATATATACTGTACTTTTGATAATTCCCTGTCTGGTAAACTTAACTGTAATTTGCATATGAAAGTGCTATAAGTCTTGACAGAAACTTCATAACCATAATACCATATTTTATCGGATCTTTCTTTGGATAAAGTGCTTGAAATCTCATACTGCTAAATTTGTGGGGTGATATACTGTAAATATCACCCCAACTAATATGCCAACTATCACAAAGTGGTTTTATGTTCCCACAGTGTGACCACAAAGAGTGTTCATAAATACTCTATGAGGACTATCAGCAGGATGATCAGTTACATATTAAAAAAGTAACATTAAAACAAACAACATCCACAATACTAATACTCACAGTCCTGGTGGAATGCTGAGGAACTGAGTAACCTAAGGAAAAATAAAATAAAGTGTCTGGTAACAAATGAGGATGCACTATACTGCACTAGGAAATGTTCCTCACAACATCTCACTTAAAACATGCAAATAATAACTCAAAACAATAAATAAACAGTAGAGGACAGAATAACGGAAGAATCTAGTGAGTTGCACAGCAGCCAATGCATAACTCAGGATCTAAAATGAAGGCCAAAAATAAATGCTTCCTGGTTTTAGAGTTTTTCAGAATGATAATCACTTTGTGGTTCATGTAATCATAAGAATCTCTTCTGTTGCTACCTCTGGTTTACTGTTACTGAAAAAATTGAAAATAAATAATAATAAAAAGACAACAACACATAATACTAGGCACAAGCATTCTACTCCAGAGTACGCCCGCTTTAAATCTTAGTCTTGCCATCGCCACATAATATTATTCAGCACAGGGAAGATTTTGAACTAGAAGTGGCAGGTATGGTCTTAACAATCTCTTCCTAATAAGGGGCTCTCCTAAGCTTAACAATATTGTCTGGTAGCATCAACAATAACCTACAGAAAAGACATCCCCACATTAAAGGGGATAAGGTTGAGGCTCTAAAACCAGGGCTGCTGCTACCTTGTGCCTAAATTTATTTATATAAAAAAAATAATAATATTAAAAAAAAGCATATCAACAACTGGAAAAAAAAAAGTGACACATGAACACAGATTCCTCAAACCTCTTACAAGTTCATTGAAATACAAGTGACTGCTGAAAAACACTGATGTTTTCTGGCTGACTGCACAACACAGGCCCTGCAAACCAAAAATGTGCTAGAATACTAAAAAAAATTAAACACTAACTCATTGAATTCCACAGATGAAAGATAAAACTAACTGCACAGCAGCTCCAAGAAGTGAAACATTCACCAGATTTTCAGTATAAACGTCACTGCCATACTCCACACAATCTGCATATCGAGAATGCAGTACAATACAAATGTCACCAACAATACGGTAAGTCAGTTCTTGTGCTTCTTCCCTTTAAGGTGATCACCCACTGATCTCTTATACTGTATTTCACTATATTCCAACTGATAATCTGCCATGTGAGTTGTGAGCTCATTTTCACTCCTTATACTGTATATAATATATACATATTTCTTTCTTTGGTGTTCATAAGTTACCTGTAAATTGCTATATTGAGCTGTTCTAAGTCATTTGATCTATATGAATGCAATAGCATCACTTCTTGCATTGTAACATCACTAATTCTAACAATAAAGTCTGACTGGGGATGCAGTGCTGAAGTCAACATACGGCCATATTCCTGTTGGCACAGAAGACTTCAAAGCACTTTTTCCTTGGGAATTCATTTTGCATATTACAGTTTAAAATTCTCTTGCATGTTTCTCCTATCTTTTTAATATTGACATAGTCTGCACCAGTAACATACAAGAGGGCATTACAGTTCAACAGGAAAAATAAACTGGTGAGGAGGATGTAAAGCTCCTTAAACCAACAAGACTATGACACATACTGTGTTTGGGGCAGGAATACTGAAGGAGGCTGAGGCAGTGAGCAAATCTGATGCCTTAGGGTGTCAACAGGAGGCATAGATGGCAGTCACAGATGGCACTGGGAGTTGCATAACACCTGCTATGAGCAATGGAAACCTTAGGATGTTGGAGGTGGCTCAGACAGCAGTCAAGGATGGCACTGGGAGTCACAAGTACAGGTATCTCATGTTGTACATTCACAACACCTTAAATCTAGTCCAAGGTGATAATCACAGACTATGTTGAGAATGCCTGATAAACACGAGTATCAGTCAGTACATTAAATTGGCACCCAACAGATGGACTTCCAAGTGTAAATGAAACTACAATGACTGTTCAAGACCAGCAACCCCCAGGGACAAACTATTGAAACGTGGTGAACTAGAATGGAGCGTAGCCAGGAGGGAATCTTAGCGGGTGAGTGGTGGCAATGAGGGAGGAGGCATGAACCCATCCCAGTCTAGAATATGCCTCCGTTAATTTTGCCTCATTGTCACGCGTCCACTTCTCCTCACATTGCCGGGCCAAGAGTCGTACTGCCAGACCATCCAAGCTGCGTACCCGGTAGTAGTTAACAAAGAATCCACACACCTGTCATAATAAAATCCATGATTAAGGTCTCCTGTGCCAAAAATCACTAAAGAAAATTTTATGGGAATAATTAAACTCTTATGGTACAACTCTATTTAATCTTGATCCTGTTTCACAGTAAAGAAAGGTTATAATACTGTCAACTGTATCATATATCTGTTTTTTACTGCATTAATGAGTATGGTATACGGTCACTAAGTTCTCAACGAACATACTGTACTTTGTATGATAATGGAAGGGTTTCTGTTAAGCAGGACCAAGTATGAAAATATTGTACTGTACTTATAATATTTACTGTATTATGGTAGTCAAGCCTTGGGCTCCTACACTTCCTAGGGCAAGGGTCAGGGAACTTTTTAAGGTACAGTATTACCCCAAAATTTATTTGAGTAAAATGTGAAACTATGGTGACATGGAAACAAAAAGTCAAGAATAAAAGCAGTGGAGATGGGACTGCTGAGAAATGTATGTGGAGTACAGTGAGCAGATGGGATACAAAATAATGTGATTTGTGAAAGATGCGGAGCGAGGAAGTCTGTGGACACCAGAATCAAAGAGAGCGTACTGAAATGGTTTGGTCATGTGGAGAGAATGGATGACAACAGAGTGGTGAAAAAGGTATATCTGAGAGAATTTGAAGGAGGGAGGAGACGAGGTAGGTCAAGAAGGTGGAGGGATATGGTGGATGAGTGTGTGAAGAAGAGAGGTATGGAAGTTGGTGAGACTAAGGGACTGACAAAGAGATCGACCTGGCTAGATGAATTTTGTGCAGTGAAACACATAACCGGGGATTTGGCAACCCTTTTTAACGTGACAGCATTCGGACTGACTATCAGATAGGAATGTGTGAAGCTACAGAATGTGGTGAAAGTTTTTTTTGGCCTATCTGATGGAGCCAGGATTCTGTGGGCTTGGATAATGAGTGAATGGAAGCATGACCCATTGAACTGGGCAAACTTAGGCTGTCTGGATGTTGCTGCTCCTCACCCTGCCCTAGGGTGGGAAAGGAGGTCCGCATGATGATCATGATGATGATGAAACAGCCCCCAGACTTAAAAAATAAATAAATAAATAAATAAAAATTAAAAAGCCAAGTCTGTGTATACATCTCAATACAGTAGTATGGCACCTAAGCAACAAATATTGTATCATGATACATGGTTTTACATCTTATTAAACTTCCATCATTTATGTGAAAAATCAGTAATATACCGCACAAACTACCCCTCATACAGCACGCATTAACCCCCAAATTTTTAGTTATCTCACTTAGGGTAGGTTACCCCTGTTCCCCAACACCTGTCTAGAAAGTAACATGGGATTGGGTGTTACCATTATTATTCTTACCATATCTGCCTGTTTATAAAAAAACAAGCACTATCACAAAAGTTTAGCTAGCACTTCACAACTGAAGAAATAGATTCCAATCCTTTATACAGAATACAGATGAAAATCTCTTAAGTAGTTGAGAATCTAGCAATCAATAAAGGGCATTGTAGGAATAAAAATTCTAATTTCCCTCTGACAGAAAAATTATGGAGGCACCAAAAGAGATACACATGACCGGCATAAATAATAAAATAAGCAATGAGGGGACAATCTGTAACTGTCCTGTGCTTTGTACATAACCCAATCAATTGTTGAGTTGTTGATGAAGCTGTACAAAAGGGCAACTACATATGCGAGATGGTGTGAAGTCAAATAAAGAATTCTCAGTCAGCAATGCTGTGCATCAAGGATGTGTTGAATTCAACGCTGTTTATCCTGGTAACCAAGGCACCGTCAGAAAAATTCAGAAGTTGGCTACTGTGGGAGCTTTTACATGCTGATGATCTGGTTCTGACTGCTGAAGACATGAATGACACAAGACAGAAATTCAAAAGGTGGAGGGATGGAATGGAAGCAAGGAGACTGAAAGTTAAAACTGAGGGGATTAAGAATCTCCTACCAGTGTTTCAGAAGAATAACTCATACACACAGCAGCTCTTATAGTACTGAAAACCAACAACACAATGGCTTCAATCCAAACCTGTCTGTGCTACCACCTACCGTGTACAGGCAAGCTACTCTTAAGTCCCAGAGCTCTTAGTTCCCTGAAGGAATCATCACCATTTACTTTCTCTCCTGCTTAAACTTCTTCAGTCTACATAACACTGAGGCCAAACCCTCTCCCACAAACCTCACCTTAGAATCTGAAGGCTCCACAAACTTCATGATATCTGAAGCTATGTTGTCAATCTGTTGGAGTGCTTCAGGGGTGTGCTCAGCTGGTGTAAGAGCCAGAAGGTCCGCACACTGGGCAGAACCTTGCCGAGCCATTGCCTCCAACAGGATGTTGCGTTGCTTGTCCATCTGGAGGAAGAAATTTTAGTGTGCAGGTGAGGAGTCAATGGGAATTTGTACGGGTACGCAATGCTTAATCCAGCTTTCCAGAAAGTGGAATATCCAGAAGACTGAAATTAATGACTGGAATCTTAATCTAATTTTACAGTTAAGTTAACTTTTGCATTTACTACTTTACTTTGGTGGTAGGAGACAGCGACCATCATCCACACACTTGAAGCAGTGCTGTCTACTACATCCTTTAACTTTATCAGCCAGTCTCTGTGTCTACCCTCCTCTCTTCCTATTTCTCCCTTTCTTTGCTGCCATTTTTTATTAGTCTTATTTCCATTTCATGTGGGTCTCATTGAGTGACAAGCTGAATGGTTTCCTGTAACCCATGAAACCATTTACAATGCTGGATGGTAATCATATTCACGTAACTAGATAAACGGGTGATGTGAAGCCTGCTACGGTGCCCCTCCTAAGTGAACAGAGCAATGCAAATGAGGTGTCCATCCAGGAACCATACCTACACACTCCTCCCAACATCTCGTAACAGCGAGGCGCTGTCAATTGCAAGGGAACATCAGTTAACTATACAGGACGGCCCTGCAGAGGCAGTCACTTGCCAGTGGTTGATGAGGCTGCTCGGTCTGACAGACCACGCTTGATCAACAACAACTACTGTACCTTGATTTAGTGGCACTGTCAATCCTTCCATACTAACAGAACTCTTCAGAAAGAAGGAACTGTATTCTGCAAAAACTAATAAATAATAATAACATTAATATGGTAATAACAACACAGTGAGAAGGGAGGTCTGGATGATGATTATGATGATGATAAGTGGTAGGTGGGAGTGCTCACCATCCACTCACTCAATGTAGTGCTGCTCTCGGATGCCTTCCCTTTCCTCTCTTCCTTCTTCTTTTCTTCCTTCCTCTTTTGTATTTCTTTTCTTCATTCTTTCCTCTTCCTTCTATATACAGGTGACTCTACGCTGAGTGACAAGCCAAATAATTTCTTGTACACAAGGAAACCATTTACTAGGCTGGGTGGTAGCCATTTAACCAAATTATTGCACCTGGTGGTTTAGTGGGTAATTAAGGCAATCCAATTGGATTGAACAGGTGCAGCATTATATCCGAGTGATGGTTGGGGTTTATTGCTTACGTAATGCCACTCAGGGATGAGTGATGCTGATCACTCTTAACTGAACCCTCTTGAACTCTTGCGATGCAACCTTCGTCCAACCGCTTCCGAGTACTGCATGACCTCCACAGGCTGGCCCAGACCTTACGTGCCACACACCCCTCAATCAGCAATGTGCGGAACATCGGAAAATGTTTCCATTCAACTTTCTCCCCCGCCCTTTTTTATAACAATATTGTTTTGAAAGTGCTGCATGTTATAAATGAATAAATGATCTTCCTAATGAATGAAAAAACAAGAAAAAGAGAAAATAAATTTCCATATTTCATTGTTCACTCATTCATTCAACACTGATTTCTCTATGATATACAGGTATACACATTTCGTCAATGCTCGTTTAGAGAAAGTTGTGGAGCATTTATTTGCGGTGATTATAATAAAAAAATGACAATTCTAGCTCCATTAGAATTATTTTTGTGGCTTAAAGAACAGAAATATCTTCGGTCTTTGACCATACCTGGCCGCTCTAGTAGCGGCTGGCTCAACATCGTAAAATGTTTCCAATCATTTCATTCCCCTGCCCTTCTTTGTCACTGTATTGTTATGAAATTACTACTAGTAGTAAATGTGAATAATGGTCCTCCTAATGAAAGAAGAAAAAAGAAAAAAATGAATTACCATATTTTTTTGTTCACTCATTCATTCAGTGCCGAATTTTTAGATACATATAAACATTTTGTCAATGTTTGCTGAAAGCTCTACAACTTTCAATATGCACTGACAAAATTTTTATATATCTATGGGAAATCAGCATTCAATAAATGAGTGAACGATAAAATATGGTAATTTATTTTCTCTTTTCTTTCGTTCATTAGGAAGATAATTTATTCAATTATAACAAGCAGCAATTTCATAACAATACAGGTATAAATAAGGACAGGGGAGAAAGTTGAATGACGCAAACGAAAATCGTGGCAAAACAATACCGCACCCTATATCGTTGGACACAACCTGCGTAAAAAAAGGTGCGAGTGGTTGGATTTCACTTGGACGCATACAGCATCAAATAAGTGCAAGCGGTTGGATTTTTTACCAAGCCCTCGTTTATGAGAGGGTTAAATGTCAGGACGAATTTGCCTAGCGTCAGGCTCCTATGCTCCTCATGAGGCAACACTGGATTAGGTGATGGATGGCTGGATAATAATATACATCATCATCATCATCTACTCCTGTGTTGCCCCATGAGAAGAAAGGTTATGCAAGTTGGTTCTGACTTAAGATTGAATGACCAGCCACACTCATCCCTGAGTGCCATTACATGAGCAATAAACTCCAACCATCCCATGGATATAAACCTACCCGGGCTCAATCCAACTGGAATGCCTTAATTACCCACTAAACCACCAGATGCCATAATTTGGTTATATGGTTACCAACCAAAGTAGTGCTATGCTTTGGATCTGCTCAGTCACAGCTGTTCATGAGACTATCCATCAACAACAAACCACTTAATTACAAACCACCATTACTGGCCCAACCACCTACCTGAGTCTTGATCTTAGGTGCATCTGGCCTGGTATCATTTTTGGTGCCATAAAATGCTAGCAGTGGAGCCATGTCTATTGCTGCAACAATCTTCCCAGCTGCTGCTATAACTGCTGCCCGGTTCTGTGCAGCAGCAGCACCACTTACTGTTGCAGAATCTAATGCTTGGAGGCGGGCAAGCTGGGCAGCCAAATGGTCAGGATGGGCTGACATAACCTCCTTATGTAGCTGTTCTCCTGTTTCACTGTCTGCAATATGGAAATGGGGGTGGAGCAAACCGAAATGAGTTAAGAAAAGACAATAAATACAGCTAGAAGCAAAACGGGGAATAGGGGTGAATAAAAAGCCACATACATGCCAGATATATGGTGGTATTTATTTATTTATTTATTATTATTATTATTTTTATTTTTTTTTTTTTTTTATGCAGGGGTGTGGAATCGGATTTAAAAAATTCTGACTCCGACTCCAGGAAATTTTAAGGTTGCAACTCCAACTCCGACTCCGCCCCCCCTCCCCCACCCCCTCTTCTGCAGTACAGTAGTAGGCATACTGCATTACTTACATATTTTAAAGTTTACTTCATCCCTATTATTAGTGTATATAATATAGTAAATTCACATTAAATAATTGTTCTCACAAAAATATCCCACAAATGCTTGCTTGAAATGTCCTCCCACAAGAGCTCCCACAAAAGCTAATTTCTCCCACAAATTTGTGGGAATTTCCCACAAAGTGGCGCAATTGGCCTAGCAATGCACCGAAGTACTTTACACGAGAACTGATCATGTAAAGGAGTTGGACTCAGAGATAATTTTACCGACTCCGACTCCAGCCAAAAGTATCTGACTCCTTGACTTCTGACTCCAACTCCAACTCCACACCCCTGGCTTTTATGCCATGTGTCCATTTTTCAATAAGGGCTAAGGCGCTGCCCCTGGGTAGAGGACTTGGGTTCTGAAGCGTGCAGCACTTTATGACCGGATGCCCTTCCTGATGTCTACCAATGACCCTTGGGTGGACTTGAATCTCTGACCCTTCGGTCAGGGCACCCTAACCCACTGAGCCACGGCTGGTGTTATATACATGTGAATCTAGTTCCTATTCTTTTGACTGCAACTCAACTCTTTTACTTGCTATATATCAACAACATCCCATGAAAAATATGCTCTCAGTATCAAAATGTATTGACTTTTATGATGAACTGATCTATGATTCACTCCTTTTACACAGCCCCAACAATACAGAGCCCCAACAATACTGTGGCACACCAAACACCCTGCTACGAAGATTATTATTTTGCTTCCTACTGTCCTTTTTATTGTCTAAACATGTATAGTATAAATCTACCTTACTAATAAAAGTAATCTTCTAGTGTCTCACTCTTAGGTGGACAAGAGTTACAAGTGAGGCCACCAGAGAGGAGTTACTTGAAGATTATATGTGGAGATACCTGCAGATAAGAGTTGAAAAATTAATATGTATGTACAGAAACTGAGGTAAAGGAACACTAAATAGGTGTGGCTATGAAGAATGCATTGAGGTGGACTGGGCATATGAGCAAAATATTAATAAAAGTATCAGTGTCTCCAGATGTAATGCTGATGAGGGAATAATATCAATGGTCACAGTGAAAAGAAAGGGGGTGGAGGGGACGAAGTGGTGAGATAAAGCAGTAACACATGGCATTACAAATGCTTAGAGGTTGCAGTTACACCCAATGATACTGGGATTTGGCACGTGGCAACAAAGACATGTATCACATGATACTGTATTCTGCACACAGCTTACCAGGTCGTACACTTTTTATACCTCTACAATATTACTACCATGGGGGGGAAGAATCCTTAAAACATGCATTTTCTTTTTAAATATTTAAACTCTTAATAAGCTTTAATGACAGCAACGGCTAAACTACAGTATTAGCCAGACAAGCAAATTTTACCCTCTTCTGGGTGTATGGGACAGACTGCAGTTACCCCCAACTTGTCAATCCATGCAGTCTGCAAATCTCTTAAATACTCTAGGTAATCCGAATAGAATTTTATCTCCTTTTGAGCATAGGGGCTGGACCACTCTTACCTAATTTACCAAATATGCATTCTGTAAATCTCTGAATGCTTCTAGGTAAACTGAACAGCATTTAACTGCTTCAAGGATCACAGGCCCAACTTCACTTACCTAATTTACCAATCCACGCAGTCTGTAAATCTCTAAGAGCTTCTAGGTAATCTGAGTAGCTTTTGGTCTCCTTCTTCTCCTCAGACCCACACCCTCCGCTGTTGCTGCCCCCTCCACCACCACCACTGCTGCCACTGCTACGTTTCTTGCATGGCACCTCTGTCACCACCACTCGCAGAGGGTATTGGTCCTGTCACAGGATGGAAGAAAGCAAGTGCAGAAAAGGGAAGATATAGTAGTGAGGGGAGGGATGGAGGAGTTAAAAGGAGAAATGAAAAAATAGTGAATGGTAGTATATGACCACAGTGTTACTAACATCAAGGGTGAATACATGAGTTCATATATATATATATATATATAGGGGAAGGGGGGATAGAATACTTCCCCAGTACTCCCTGCTTGTCGTAATAGGCGACTAAAAGGGACACTTTTATCTACATTCTTTTTGCTCTCTTTCTTTCCCTTGTACTTTGTCTGTCCAAACCCTGTGCATTTTACTATCATTTAGTTAATTTCCTCTCTCCACTGTCTGGTTCCTGCGAGTCACTGGCATTGGCTCCAGGGTAAAATATTTTACTGCTTAAGAAATCTTGATGAACTCTGGTGACGAAGCAATGGCCCTCAGTTCCGTGCAGCCCTTAAGTGGGCAGGGGGTGCTAAGAATCCCACGGTGTAAAAATAAGTTCATAAATCTAAAAAGAACCTTAAGAATAGGAAACTGGAATGTTCGAACTCTCAATCAGGCTGGTAAAATGGAAGAACTTATTTCAATGTTCAAGGAATACAAGATGGATATTTGTGCTCTGACAGAAACGAGGTTGCTTGGAGTTGATAAAATGAATTTGGAAGATGGTATTACTATGGTGGTTTCTGGTAGGAGTGATGGAAATCATTACCAAGGAGTAGGCTTACTGCTGAGTAGAGATGCTTGCAAGGCACTATGTGAGTTTGAATCAATTAATGAGTGCTTGCTTTATACTCGCTTAAAATCTGACCATGGTAATATCAGTATGGTTGTAGGGTACACTCCGACAAATGAGACTGCTGATGAAATGAAGGATGACTTTTATGAGAAGCTGCAGGATGTAGTGAATAGAGTGGCAAGACATGATGTGTTAGTTTGCACTGGTGATTTTAATGCGATTGTTGGCAGTAGTAGGGATGGCTTTGAAGATTGTATGGGTAAGGAGGGTGTTGGTATAAGAAACGAAAATGGGGTGCGGCTTGCAAGCTTTTGTTTGGCAAATGACCTTATAATTGGTGGAACTATCTTTGAGCATAGAAAAATACATACGACTACTTGGATTTCACCATGTGGTAAATACTGTAACCAGACTGACCACATTGCAATTAGCAGAAGGCATAGGAGTTATTTGCAAGATGTTTGCGTAAGGAGGGGGGCAGATATAGGCAGTGATCATCAACTTGTTGTGTCAAAGATTAAAATAAAACTTAAGAGAAACGTTAATGGTAATTGTACAGGAGGTAATAATTATGATTTTGATGAGCTGAGAAGTGATGAGAGCACGAGGGAAAAGTTTCGGTGCGAATGTAGAAACAAGTTTCTAGTCCTGCAGACTTTGATGGAATCTGAAGACAATGATATTAATCAAATGTGGGGTAAAAGAGGTTTTGCATGAGAGTGCTAAGGTTACTATTAAGAAAAAGGGAAAAGCGAGAAGGAAAAAGTGGATGTCAGATGAAACATGGAATGTAATTCAGAAAAGAAAAGAGGCTAAGTTAAGAAGTGAAGGACAACATGTTGATGGCCAGGTAGTTGAAGTACTTAGAGCAAAGTATTGGCGTTTACATTCTGAAGTAAAAAGACTCGTTAGACGTGATAAGAGGAGACTATATGATGAAAAGGCGACAGAGACAGAAATTAAATTAAGTAAAAATGACGGTCAGAGCACAAGAGCAGCGTATCAGGCCATAAAGGAGTTAACTGGGACTGAAAAGAGAAGGAAGGAAATACCTGTACGAGATAGAAATGGTAATTTGATGACTAAAGATTTGGATATAAAAGGAAGATGGAAAGAGCACTTTGAATCTGTTCTAAATAGACCAATCCCAGCTGAAGAGGACATTTTGCCAGCCGAGAGAGATTTGCAGATAGAAACAGGGGATATAACTTTGGAAGAGGCAGCGAAATCTATAAAGGAGTTAAAGAATTTTAAGGCTCCAGGTGAGGATGGAATATTCCCTGAAATGCTTAAGGTGGAAAATGACGAGTTGATGAATGCACTTTTGAAACTTTTTAATGTAGCTTGGGATAATGGTGGAATTCCAGAAGAATGGAAAAATGGAGTGATTATAAAAATACCAAAAAAGGGAGATTTAAGTGTGTGTGGCAACTGGAGGGGGATAACTTTGACACCTGTAGTTGCAAAAGTCTTTTCCAAAATCTTGTTGAACAGAATAGAGCCAGTAATTGATAAAATTTTAAGAGAAGAACAAGCGGGATTTAGAAAGGGTCGAGGTTGTAATGATCAGATTTTTATTGTAAGGCATCTAATGCAACAAGCTAATGAGATGAAAATGCCACTTAACATGTGTTTTGTGGATTTTGAAAAGGCGTTTGATAGTGTTTCACGTGGAGCTATGTTGAAAATTATGAGATTCTATGGTATACCAGAAAAGTTTGTAAATATTGTCAGAAGCCTGCATGAAGGTACTTTTTGTAAGGTAATGGTGGGTGGTTCTTTGAGTGATCCATTTCAAGTTAGGTCAGGAGTGATTCAAGGAGGAGTTCTTTCGCCATTGTTGTTTGTTTTGGTTATGGATTATGTTATGAAAAAGGTTGTAAGGAGAACAGGTGCAGGAATTAACTGGAAAGAAAATAAGAAGCTGATGGATTTGGACTATGCTGATGATATTGTACTGATTTGCGGAAGTATTTACGAGATGCAGAGGGTGCTCGATTGTCTGGTGGAGGAAGGAGAAAAAGTGGGATTGGTAATAAATTGTGGAAAGACTGAAATTATTAATATGAACGCGGAGAACCAAATCGATTGTGTAATTGGGAATAATGTGGTGAAGAATGTAGAAAACTTTAAATATCTGGGAACGATTGTATCATCTAATGGATCATTAAACAATGAAATTGAGGTGAGGATTAGACAGGCTTGGCGAGCTGTTAGAATGTTGAAATCTGTTTGGAATAATAATATGCTTTCGGTACATACTAAAGTGAAAATTACAAGTCCATGGTTAGACCCATTTTAATTTACGGGCATGAGTCCTGGTACAGTACAATTGCAACAGATCAGAAAGTATTAGGATTTGAGAATAAAATACTGAGAAGGATTCTTGGGGTAAAGTGGCAAGACAGAGTTACAAATGAAAGAGTATGGGATATTACGAGAGTGGAACCAGTTAATGAATATGTGAGACTGTCTCGCTGGAAGTGGCTGGGGCACATATACAGAAAAGAAGGTTGTTTAATACAGGATGTGCCAGAGTGGATTGCTAGAGGAAGAGGTAGAGGCAGGCCGAGGGAAACCTGGTTGAGGACAATGAAAAAAGAAGCAGGAGAGGAGTGTTGGTGGGACCTGAAGGAGATGGCAAGAGACAAATATTGGTGGAGAGAGTTCATTGAGACCCTATGCATCCCGTGGGGTGCCACAGGAAATGATTGATTGATTGATATATATATATATATATATATATATATATATATATATATATATATATATATCATGTAATGCCAATCAGGGATGAGCGAGGCTGGTCACTCTCATCTTAAATGTCAGGACCAACTGCCTAGCCCTGAGCTCCTACGCTCCTCATGGGGCAATGTAGGATTGGATGATGGATGGATGGATGGATATAGTGTATATCTATCTATTGCCAGACACCATAATCCCGTAAGAGGTGGCCATTTGACTTTGAGTTATTTGTTTTACGGGGAGGGGCACTAACCCTCCACCAACCCACTTGCTGACACGTAGGGAGCACGTATGGTTATATGGTTACCACCTAGCGTTAATGGTTTCTTGGCTTACAGGAAACCATTTGGCTTGTTACTCAATGTAAAGCCACCTGTAAAGGAAAGAAAAGCAATAACAAGTGACAGGAAAGATGGAAGAAATAGGAAGAGAGGGGGGTAGACACAGAAAAATAAAAATAAAGGCTAAGGAAGAAGTAGGAAGAGAGGGGGGCAGGCACAGAAAAATAAAAATAAAGGCTAAGGAAGAAGTAGGCAGCACTACATCAAGTGAGTGGAAGATGGTTGCCACCACCTACCACCTATACACCTATGTATATATATATATATATATAAAATTCATTCAATCATTCACTCATCATCTAATGCAGTTTTGCCCCATGAGCATAGAAGCCCAGGCCTAGGCAAGTTGGTTGTTTCGTTTGATTCGTTTTTGATGGCTCCAACATGCTTGCATGCCTTGGCCTTGGTCACCTACTGGTGGCTCTCCAAGCTGATCGATCTATGGCAGGCTCCCTGTTCAGTTCCTTAACCTTGAGGTCATACTTAATGACCTCATCCCACATCTTTCTAGGTCTACCCCTTGCAACCCCACCCCCAATATTAACGCTTCTCACTTTCTGCACCCAATTACCATCCCCCATCCTCTATACATGCCCAAACCATCTCGATCTACCTCTCCTCACCACAACACCGATACACTCTAGTCCCATCCTACCTCTCAACTCTTCCATCGTAAAACCAGCCCTCCCAGGCCTTGCATGCAGGGATGCACTGCACATCCACCCAATCATCGTCACTTCCACACGCTTGAGCCCGAAAATATCCCCCCCCCCTCCCCACTCCCCAGGTCTCACTACCACACAATACCACACCCCAACACATGCTGCACACAAAGATCCCCTAGCATGCAGGGAGAGTCCCCCCCAATGTCAGGAGAGACAACAGCTCCCCAAACCCCTCCCAACCACCCCTCGTCCCAGCCACAGAGCCTGCTCCAGCCCCACCTGCAGCAAACAACATGTCTCCCAAACAACAAAACTCCTCCACACACTCAAGAGACTCACCAGCAAGTTCAAGCCTTTCACGTCTGACAATCTCCACCTGCTCTCCCAGGCACGCCGACCACATAAAATCAGCATCATCTCACAGTCCACCTCTAACACCACCACATCTCCAGTGCACCCACCTATCACAAACACTGCACAAGATGGAATTACTTCCCACGCCCTTGTGGCAAATTGCATGTGGCCATTCTCCCTCTTCCTTAACAGCACCACCACCAACCCCAGATACCATCACTTTTGCCCTATCTGCATTTACTCTCAAGCCCCTGTGCCCCATACCATCTCTCCACTTCCCAAATCCTTCTTCCACCTCCCTCTCATTCTCTGCAATCAACACAAAATCATCAGCATACAACATCTACCACGGGAGTCCATTTCTGAAGTCATATGAGAGGGTTTCAAGTACCATGAAAAACAACAAGGGACTCAAAACTGACCCCTGATGCACCCCAACATTCACAGAAAACTCATCACTTAAATCACCATTCACTCTGAGCACGATCACCCATATACATGGCCATAATCACCCTAACCAGCCACTCCTCCATCCCAAGCTTTCTCAATACCCACTTCACCACCTCTCTAGGGATTCTGTCGAAGGCCTACTCCAAACCAACAAAAACAAAGTACAGTTCCCTTTTCTAAACTACGGTATATATTTTTCCTGACGCTGTCGAACAATAAGTATGGCATCAGTGGTCCCTCTGCCTGGCATAGACCCAAACTGCATCTCATCAATATCCACTCTTTCCCTAATCATACCTTCTAGAACTCTCTCCATTACCTCCATTATCTAGTGCAAAAGCTTTATACCTCCATAATATCCTCTTTCCAGGGCATCACCCTTCCCCCTGAACACATTCACAACTACACTCCCCAGCCAATTATCTGGGACAACACACTCATATGTAATCATATATATCAGGTCAGTGACTAACCTCACCCCTCATCTCCTGAGGCTTTCAACATTTTGGCAGTCAACACCGATACACCTGTTTCCTTCCTTCCCCTGCATCCTGCCTATTGCCTCACTCACAGTAGCAGCATCAATCAAAGGCCAAGGGCCAAACACTGGATCCACTGGCTCCAAACCTTCCCTGTCTCAGTCAAACTCCTCACTCAACAACTGGCAATACTATTCTCTCCATGCATCTTCAACATCCCCACTGCCCACCACCACCCTTCCCTCATCATTCTTCGCACACTGCACACTCATGATATCCCGATTATCCCTCTTCACCTGACTTGCCACCTTAAATATCACCTTTTTCCTTTCCACATGATTCAGGTTATCAAGTAAAAGTCTCTATGGCTCAGACTTCGCCCCGTATACCTCTCTTCCAGCCCTATGCTTGGCAGCCAAGTATTCCTCCTTGTTACCACCCTTCTTCCATTCCCGAGAAAGCCTTCTTTTCTCCTTAACTGCAGCTTCCACACACTCACCCCACCACCAAGTTACTCTATGTCTTGGTGTGCCCCTTGTCCAGCTACATACTGCATCAGTAACTATCAAGAGGTTGCTCTTGAGGGCTCTGCACTGTTCATGAATGCCCTTGTCAACAGCTCCTCTCTCAGCCACCACTCTCCTCAACTCACTACAGAAGGCATCCTTCACTGCTTGGTTTTCCAGCCTCCATACTTTCCTCCAAGGTACAAAAACCCTCTTTTTCATCACTCGTTCTATAAGTACCATGTCACAAATCAATAATTTGTGCTGCTGCACACGCTTCTATAACCTTAACATCCCTCATCAACCTCCTATCAGCCCTCTTGACCAGAAAATAATCTATCTGACTGCTGTTTCCCCCAGACTCGTACATAATCAACCTACTCTTTCTTGTCCCAAAATGTGTGTTGCACACAATCACGTTCACTGCCTCCCCAAACTCGAGTATCCTTTCCCCTTCCGCATTTCTTGTTCCATATGCACATCGCCTATGCATTCCCCCAGCTGCTTCACTCACATGACATTTATGATGAGAGTGATCAGCCTTACTTATCCCTGAGTGGCATTATGTGATCAATAAACCCCAACCACCCCTTGGATATAAACCTGCACCGGTTCAATCCAACTGGAGCACCTTAATTGCCCACTAAACCACCATGCCCCAGAATTTGGTTATACGGTTACCTCCCAATGTAGTAAATGGTTGCCTGGTGTACATGAAACCATTTGGCTAGTCATCCAACGTTGTGTCACGCATAGACAGAAGGAAGAGGAATGAATGAAGGAAAGACAGATGAGGATAGATGGAATGAAGGAACGGAGGAAAGGGCTGGCACCCGAGACCAGCACTATATCAAGTGAGTAAATGGTGACTGCCACCAACAACCACAAATATCTATATCTATATATATATATATTATATACCATCCACTCACTCAATGTAGTGCTGCTTTGGGTGTCTACCCTTTCCTCTCTTCCTTCCTTCCTCTTCTGCCTTTCTTTCCTTCAGTCTTTCCTCTTCCTTCTGCCTACGGGTGACTTTGCACTTCCTCTTCCATCTTTCTTTCCTTCAGTCTTTCCTCTTTTTCTGCCTATGGGTGACCCTACACTGAGTGACAAGCCAAATGGTTTTCTGTACACCAGGACACCATTTACTATGCAGGATAGTAACCACATAACCAAATTATGGTGCCTGGTGGTTTGGCGGATAATTAACGTGCTCCAGTCAGATTGAGCCTGTGCAGGTTGATATCCAAGGGGTTGTTAGGGTTTACTGCTCACATAATGCCACTCAGAAATATTGTTTCTGAGATGGCAAAAAACTCACTCACTCACGTTAGTCAGCACATGACTGTGTTTGACAGGGGTAGTAGTAGGGGTCTTGGGTGGAGCCTTGGTTGTGCTGTAGTATTCCATGTGGTCAAACAAAAATGCAGACAGATGAAGGGGCAACTGATCAGCAGGGTAAAGTGCAGGCAGCTCAGCCGGTCTCTCTGGCAGCTCTTTTTTTTTTTTTTTTTTTTTTAAATGCTAGGAAGAAGGAACCAAAGGCCCCAAGCCCGCAATAACCATTCCTTCCACGAGAAAAACAAAATACAAGAGAGAGCCAAATTCAAGATCCGATCATTTTGAGATGCCTGGACACACTGTGTTTGAAAGACTGGAGATCATAGCTAGCAGGAAAAACAGACAGAGGGAGACAGTTCCAGAGTTGACACGTTGCATAAATGAAGTACTGGAAGTAATGGTTAACTCTTGCATTAGAGAGTTAGACAGAAATGGGATGAGAGTTTGCTGCTAGACTGGTGCTACACGCCCGTCATAAAGGTGGAGGAATGCATGCAAGCAGACAGTTCAGTGGAGCAGTGACCATCAAAGTAGCGATAGAAAAGAGATAAAGAGGCAACAGTGCGGCAAAGAGACAGAGGTTGAAGGGAGTCAGTAAGAGGAGGAGAGTTAATAATACGGAAAGCCTTTGACTCCACCCTATTGAGAAGAGCTGTATGTGGGGAGCCTCCCCACACGAGAGTTGTACCCTACACGGGCAAATAAAACCCGTGTATAGTCAACAATTGTGCAGGGGTAAAGAAGGAATGGAGTCAGCTTAGCACTCTTAATCTCTTGGAAGCAGATTTTGCATGAGATGTAATATGATCTTTTCAAGCCCCGCATAAATGAAACCCCAAGCATGTTCAAGGATGATGCAGGATTAAGCTGAATATTATTAAACATTGTAGTTGGGGATGCTTGCTCATGTAATGCCACTCAGGGATGAGTGAGGCTGGCCACTCTCATCTCAAATGTCGGGACCAACTGCCTAACCCCGGGCTCCTAAGCTCCTCATGGGGCAATGTAGGACTGGATGATGGATGGATGGATTATTAAACATTAGTGGGTACACCTGTGGAAGATTCTGTTAGGTTGATAGGTGTAAGAACTGAGTCTTTGATGCATTAAAAACAAGATTATTTTTACCCCAGTCAGAGATACGAGCCAAGTCAGACATTAGGCGTGCCATAGACTCATCCCTTGTTTGCTGAGGTAACTGCTGAGATGGACGTTGCGAGAACCGAATGGGAAGGTGAAGGGTGGAGTCATCAGCATATGAGTGGATAGGGTTAGATGTACAGCTTAGGTCACTGATGAATAAAAGGAAGAGAGTAGGTGATAGGACAGAGCCCTGAGGAACACCACTGCTGACAAATCTAGAAGAACGATGGTTGTCCACAACAGTGGCTATAGGACGACCAGAAAGGAAGCTACAGATGAAGGCACATACAAAAGGATAGAAACCGTAAGAGGGCAGTTTGGAAATTAAAGATTTATGCCAGACTCGATTGAAAGCCTCTGAGATGTCAAAGTGCAATGGCAAAGCGATCGCCAAAGTCCCGAAAGGAAGATGACCAGGAGTCTGAGAGCTAGGTGAGATCACTAGCAGAACGTCCCTGACAGAACCCATACTGACGATCAGAAAGAAGGTTGTGACAGGAAAGATGCTTTAAAATTTTTCTATTAAGAATTGACTCGAAAACTTTTGAGATACAGGTTGTTATAGCAATTGGACGATAGTCAGAGGGTTGGGAATGGTCTCCCTTCTTTGGGAATGGCTGAATGAAAGCAAACTTCCAGCAAGAAGGAAAGGTACAAGTTGACAAAGGTGAAAGAGTTTGTCTATGCAGGGTGTAAGAACAGAAGCACAGTTCTTGAGAACAATAGGAGGGACTCCATCAGGCCCATATGCCTTGTTAGGATTGAGGCCTGTGATGGCAGAAAATACATCAGCTGAAGAAATTTTAATGTCAGCCATGAGGAAGTCAAAGGGAAGAAGTGATGGAGGAACAGCACTGGAATCGTCTACAGTGGAATTGGAGGAGAATGTCTGAGCGAAGAAATCTGTTTTATCAGAAAAAGAAATAGCTACAGAACCATCAGAAAAGAGGAGGGAAGGATGATGAGGTAAAGTTGTTAGAAAGGTTTTTGGCAAGGTGCCAGAAGGAGAGGGAAGAATTCGAGTTGGAGAGATGAGAGTATTTAGTACGGATGAAATTATTTTTAGCAGAGCAAAGAACAGACTTAGCATGGTTTGAATTGTCGAAATGGTGGGGATAACCATGTTGAACAATGAAAAACGGTATAGATTTATGCCAAAAAACGAATTGTTGAATAACGATTGGTCGAAAAATTATAGTTAGATAGACAGATACAGACAGACAGATACACACATAGATAAATACACTATAGATATACTATACACACAGGTATGCCCTGCAATACGATCCCCCTTTATGCAATACCCCACCTTAGCAATGTAAAATATAGGTAGATAGATAGATAGATAAACAAATAGACAGACAGACATATAGATATATTGTATCATACACACAGGTATACCTTGCTATACAATCCCCCGCCTTAGCGATGGAAAAAAAAACACCCTTACCCACCTAATGATGACCAGTCCCCGGTTATGCGATGGGTTTTTTTTTTTTTTTAACTGATTTTGTTGATACTTTAGACTTATTTAGGCTGATTTATATACTGTTTTTTGACTTAGATTACTGTGATTCTTATGGGAAATATTCTCACAATTTCTTAAAGGAACTATCTTCTTCAGCAACAAGAATAAAAAATAAGAGGCAGAAACTATCAACTGACTTCCAATTGACATGGGCCACAAATCCAATCACTTACTTTTCAAGCCTTAAAATTTTGGTTCCTCTCCACCAGAAATCTCATTCACACCAACTCAATTTGTGAACAGCCTTGAATCTCATTCTCATTATGTGTTAAATTACACAGAGATGCAATCCTTTCATTGTAGATGTCCTTGGAATTTTGATCCATTCATTTTTGCAGTTTATAAAACAAGCTCCTTCATTTCTCATGTAGTAACTCACCATATCATGCCATTTTCATTCCCAATTATTATAATAAGTATGAATGTAACACACTGAGTTACTGGTACTGAAACTGGGAGAGGTAAAGAACAGATGACTAAGATATAAGGTTACCAACAAAAAGCAAGACCAAACATCTAGTCACACACAGGCACACAAGGTAACAGCCTCACCAGCTGATGATTCATTCATGAATTCAGACACAAAGCCACCAAAGACTGGTAACCCCATCAAACAAAGAGATCTACTCTAAGTGGAGTAAACTGTCAAAGCTCTTAATGCAATGGAGGAGTTAATGACTATGGCTACAAACCCCTTCAATTTATTTATTTTTTTTTTCGAAGCTAAATAAAATTAACTTATAGCAGCCAGAATAAACAAAAAAAGATGTCAATGTACTATTGAGATTAACTAAACTGTAAATCACAAAATGAGTTGAACTACTTAACTGTCATCATCATTATGATGAAATGACAATGCAGTGAGGGACTTTTACTAATCTTTTGATGAAACTAAAAATTGTATAACACTGCTCAGTCATCATCATCTGCCATTAGCAGACAAATAAGGTAAAACTACTACTACTGAACTGAAAAAGAAATGAGTGAGAGTGCTGGGAAGTAAGAAGAGTAAGGAAGCAAAATAAAACTCATGGGTCAGCAGCCTCTCTATATGGCAAAGAATGAAGGTAAGAAAATACAGTAGTGAAGAAAGCACCTGATGAGAGAAAGCATGAGGGAGGGGGATAAGCTGGTGCTCTTACCGGCATAGTACGTATGGGCCCAAACTTGTGGCTACTTACAGCTTTCCGCACCAGCTCGTCCTTGGCAAACGACAGTGTACCTAACAGACACTGGCCGGGGGTCAGGCCAAGCCCCTTTAGCGTCCTGGCAAGAAAACGTTAGGTTGTAATGCACTGTTTACCAATATCGCCTATATGGCTATAATGTAAACAAAAAATACTTAAAACATTTAGGTAAAGTACACAGCAATCTGATCAAATATTTCTTTTGTGAATCATAATATAATCATGAATATGCATCATCACATACCAATCACCATCATCATCACCAACACCACTACCATCCAAACTCTAATGCCCATTTAGACAACAAAGAAAGAGTACGGTAGGTAAAAAGTATCAAAATCAAAATATGATGTTAAGATTAACTTAAATTACTACATGGTAAAATGGAATTTTATGAGGCAATAAATTTCTTCATCTACTGGAACATATCAATCTAAAATATATAAATACTCTTTACTACATCACAGCCAAAACAGAAGAGGTTGGCGATAAATACGGGGTGATCCAAACACAGTACTGTACAACGTTTCTCTTCCACTTCGCTGGGCAATCTCATGTATAATACAGATGGTCCAGGCAGCGTTATCAATGTCTACCCTGCATCATTTATTCATCTCCTACTCCTAAAGCCATACCAACACCCACACCAGCTGTCTAAGACTTTCCCCAAACATGAGATACAGTACTGCCAAGAGAGTTTCCAGTGTAGCACTACATATGGATCACCCGGTATGCCTGGCTATATACTGCATATACACAACAAATTATTCACAGGCATGTGTTCTCCTTCATACTGGTTAGAAACAATGACTTCCTAATCATCATCATCATCTGGACCTCCTTTCCCACCCTAGGGCAGGGTGAGGAGTAGCAACGTCCAGACAGCCCAAGTTTGCCCAATCCAATGGGCCACGCTTCCATTCACTCATCGTTCAAGCCCCCGGAATCCTGGTTCTGTCTGATAAGCCAAAAAACTTTCACCACATTCTGTAGCTTCACCTAAACATATCCGATAGAGTCAATCTGAATGCTGTCACATTTAAAAGGGGATTCAAATCCCAGATCATGCACTTCTTCTTACAACACTCATTCAGCCACCTTGATCTCTTGTCAGTCCCCTAGCCTTACCAACTTCCATACCTCTCTTCCTCAACACACTCATCCACCATATACCTCCACCTTCTCCTTGGCCCACCTTGCCTCCTAATTCAGTTAATATATACTACAACATTACTATCATAGCACAGCAAATAACTTGCAGTAAGTATTGCATAAAGTACCAAAGATAAAGTATATGGGAAAAAAAAATTACTCTAGAAAGTGTCATAATGGACCCTAAAACTGGACAAAACATTTGTTCAGACTTTCTTTTCTGAACGGAAGTTACTAATGTGTTTTATGTGAATGGTGACGATCAGAGCAAAAAAGGGAGAAACAGGATACGGTAAAGACTATTAAAATAAGAGGATATACAAATAAAGGCTGAGGAACAGAAAATTAAAGAGTAATGCACAGAGTGCTGAAATGAAACAGTAAATGAGTGGGGCAAAGTAAACCTGGATGATAGAATGACAACAACGTGAAGGAAAGAAAGCAAAAGAAACTCAAGAAGATAAAGGGTGAAGCAGATGAGTAAAGGCAAAATTACAAGCCATGTGAGACAGGGAGAAGAACCTACTTATCTGAGAGGCTGGGGGCTGCCAGGTAGATAGGCTGGCTGATGCCTGGACTGAGGGTAGTAGCCTGTGCCTTTTTTCCATTAGCTACTGCAGCATTGAATGATGTGTACACATCCAGCTTTACCTGTAAAAGGCATGGTTGAACAAATGGTGTTATAACATTAATCACTTCAGCTGTGCTGTTTCACTGTGTATGTACTGTAGCAGCCAGCCTGAACACATCTGATGTGGGCAGACAGTTCTACCATATATGATCATGCTATACCGGTAGCTATATTACTGGTTCTAGGGGGAAAACTGATCCAAATGGCTGTTGCTACAACCATCTAGCTATCTATTGAAAGCTAAATAAATCCAATTTCATTACACTCCTATTTTCCTTACCTCCTGGGGTAGCTTTGTCAGGATGGTAAGAGGAAGATCAGTCAACTTTTCCAGTAGGTCAGATCGTTCATGCCTGACGTGAAGCCGCACTGTGTACTCTCCCTTCTCCAGCTTGAGACTATACTTGCTACTGTATGCATCACCACTACCCATCAGCTGCTTGTTGTGATCATACAACATCCACAGCTGACTCTCAAATGCTGATTCATACAGCACATCATTCAACAGTGCACACCGAGGAGTTACCTGTTCAGGGTAATTTAATATTTATTATGACTAAAACTGGACAAGTCATTTAGTTATGGATTTTATCTATAGTTTTTTCAATGCTAAAACTCACTTCTCAACAGAAGGTAAGGTAAAGGAACCTGACTTGCTCTTGTAGCTTAATGTACATCACTGTGACTCTAAAACAGATGAATTTGGGTTACCTCATTTTCTTCCACACTCACCAAGTTACTTCAGGTTAAGTAAACACCTTTGATTTAACTTCTAGCATGGCTAGACCAGATAACAAAAATCCGTAAAAGCTGACTACTGTAACATAACTACTTTTGCATAACATGGTATTGTATAGGAAAAAATTTACTGATCATAAACAGCTACCCCAGTACAATAATTGTACAGTATAATATTTTTGTACCTTACGACCCTCCGACAGGTAATTACAATTTGCTTCCTGTTTTTTTCTTTCTTTCTTTCCCTTTTTTAACATATAAACATTCGTACAGTATTACAACTCATTCACAACCAACATATAACAGCACACAAGGCAAAATTTGTTGTATGTGGTCAGAGGTACAGAACCAAAATAATATGCCATACTGAAGAATGAAAAGGAATGTTGCTTACACCAACCACTTAAAAACCTATAATATACAAAGAAGGTTCTTAACTACCTACACTCCTAACTTCTACAATGGTGATAACATAATGCACTGAATCCTGATAATATATGGATCACTGAAGAGCCAGATTCCATGGGTACGAATGGTGCATGAATAAGTGTGTGGCTCATTCAACTAGGCACACTCTGGTCAGTATCTCACTCTATCATGCTTTTTCTGGCTCTCCAGACCCTACCTCACCTCGTCTTGAGGTGGGAAAGGAGGTCAGGATAAAGATGATGATGACACAGATGATGATGATGAAGATGACAATGACAATGATGATGATAGTGACAATGACGACGATGATGAAGATGACTGAAGAATGCACTCTATAATAACTACAAACCTCTGCTGCCTTGGATACAGAGACAGGGTAGGACAAGACTAATTGGTAGATGGGTCGATATCCTGGGATGGTGTCTCTTTGTCCACCTAGCACCTCCACTCGGCTCTCACTTGGACTCACAACCTACAGCCACAAAAAGATCCAAATTACAATACCATATTATAGGGTAAGAAGAATGATGGGTTAAAATTACATACACAGTTAGTCCACACTTAGAAGTCAAGCTTTGTATGTGCTGAAAAAATCCTACTTTAACCAAAACAACTTCAAATGAGACATGTTTCTGGCTCTTAAACACACACACACACACACACACACACACACACACACACACACATACACAGAAACTTACTGACTTCACACCACCTTTATAATGAATCACAGGCAAATCTAAATGAAGAAAGGTATTAATGAATAAGCAATTTAGCAACAAAACAATTTACGAGAAGCATCTTTAAATGTGAGACTCGTCACCACTGCCCTGAATGTTGGGACTGAGTAGACTAGCTCTGGGCCCCTATGCTCCTGTTTATATGAGGCAAAATGAGAGTGATGATAAAGATGATGATGATGATCTTTAAATGCAAATTAACTGCATGCATTTATAACAGGAGCTTCCACGGGTTCACCTGATGACTGTTCTCCAAGGTGCATGATCTCCCATCACTTCCCCGTTAAGTTCTGTGATCACTTGGTCCCTACTTAACACTTCATCCCAATTTATCATACAGTAATCAGTTGGTCCCTACTAAAACATACATACATCATCTAATCCTGCATTGCTCCATGAGGAGTGCAGGAGCCCGGGGCTAGGCAAGCTGATCCTAACATTTAAGATGAGAGTGACCAGCCTCATTCATCCCTGAGCAGCATTACGTGAGCAACAAACCCCAACCTCTTGGATATAAACCAACACAGGCTCAATCTGGTTGAAGCGTGTTAATTACCCACTAAACCACCAGGCGCCATAGTTTGGTTATATGGTTACCACCCAACATAATAAACGGTTTCACAGTGTACAGGAAACCATTTAGCTTGTCACTCAGTGTAGTTTGGTTATATGGTTACCACCCAACATAATAAACGGTTTCATAATAGACAGGAAATCATTTGGCTTGTCAATCAGTGTAGAGAAACCTTATACCAACATAGATATTTTAATGATGAAACCACCTCCACTATTTCTTAAGTTCAGTGCATGGCAGTGTCTCTGATCCTACTTATAAACAATACTGACAATATCTCATTAATCCTCAGTACACACCAGTACTCACACTAGTTAACTGCTTCATTATTTTTTTTTGCTGAATAAAACTATTTAACAGATGCAGAATAAACCAAAAAAGACATTACTATACTGGAAGGATTAAAATACAAAACTGGAAGCGGACTGAAGCAACCTGTGCATGCTGCTTGAGGACGGCTTGTGGTGAAAGTTCCTCTGTTCTGAGACCTGACCGAACATCCACTCGCTGCACACCCTCACTGCACAACAATGTCACCTGGAAACAAAAAAGGACGTCTTGAGTTATAATCAACTCTTTTGTGATACATTGGCAGCTGAATGAAAGGGAGTCTTTTTTAACAAAATGCTGAGAATCAGAGGTCAGAAAGTAAGCCATGTGATGAAATTTTAATAACATGCATGACAACAATGTAGGGATCGAAGACAGAGTAACACATGAATTGTCACGAGTGGGGCTAAAAAACAAAAGTTTTGAGCAGAGTTCATCTTCACTAGATGATGACACACTAACAGCCACTACAGCATAAAAGAGAAAGGAAAGAAATGAATGGAAAATTGTTGAAGAAGTTATTGGTAAAGTACCAGAAACAACAGGAAGGGTATAAAACTTTGAAAGAATAAGGTTGTTTTTGTGAAGAGAGGGAACAGATTTATGGTAGCAATTCTCCAGACAGAGAACTGATATAAGTCAACTCATCTAATCTACCTCTCTGACTTACCTCCTCTTGTGAGGGGCGAAGACTGTGAAACTGGACGGAGATCTCCACCTCGCCATCTACAAGTGACGACCACCAGCGGGCCAGACACAACTCTAGAGTATAGCCTCCACGTACGCTAATCACATGCACACTGCTCTCTTGGCTGTCCAAGTTCACAACCTGAATTATACACAAAGAAATACATCACTATATAATTAGACAGGCCCAGCAGAGGGCACACAGCCCATGTACCAGCAGTAAAGTCCGTACAATCCTGTCACTGAATCGCTATCTCCCAGAGTGTGAAGGGAAACTGCTATGAATGTAAGATTACTTAAAATGAGTAAAAGATTATCTCCAGTACGTAACTGGAGAGGGAAGCCTTCGCACAGTTTCTGCTGCTCAGTTATATGTATGCATTATATAATCGCCCCTCAACTTCCCCCCCACAATCGCCTGAGAGGACAATGATGAGAAAGATAACTTCAGACAGCAGTACACCAGGTTCACATCCAGATAAGCCTGGAGCCACAACTAAAACAACACACATGAACTATGTTGCTGCTGAGGCCCAAGCTTCACCTAACCATGAATCTAAAGGACTGTAGGTTGATGTGGCCCTTCTCCAGCAGTTCATCCTCCTCCTTTCATACGATATAAGAGGGAGCTGAAGGGAATGTGTATGGACAGCAGAGATGTCTGGATTGCATCAGTGTCATCCCATGAAGGCATCCTTCTATAGCACCCCAATGTACTTACAGTACATAAACTATAAGTAGAACACACATATAGAGAGGTATACTGGTCCCTTTGGGTAGGTAAACACCACTTTGCTCTTATTTCATACAGTGTTTGAGGACCATAATCTTGTGGGCTTAGTAGGCTCTTCTCAAGTATCAGTTCCTTGGGGATTTATTTGCATACACCTACAGTACATCTCTTGCATAATTTACCTAATACTGACATGGCTACTAAAAACAACATCCAAGAAAATACTGTACCAGCTGCAGAAATATGATAATAAGAAAGATATACTGGAAAACATCCATCATTTGAGCAAATACAGCTCTAATCTCCATCACCACTCACCTTATAGTATTCTAGGGTCTTGACACTAGAGCGGGGTTTAAGTTGGACGGTGTGAAGAGTAAACCGCTGAGACTTGTCCGCTTGTGACCCCTTAAGTGTAACAACGCCCCAGGTGGCCTCCAGTGGCACATACAGGAAGTGACGACGAATGTGGCCAGCACGAAACACTTCAGCTGGACTAAAGGGGAGAGGATATGTGTTACCGGTATGTGGACGGGGGCTGCAAAGGAGCAGAAGTTAAGTTGTGCTCTACTTTCTATGGTTTCTACTGACAAAGTATGGTATATAGGTAATCTGAATAAAAAAGCCTGAAACCAGCTGGAAGAATTAGAAAAAAAAACTTCCATTGGTTCATGGGGTTTAGATGAAACACATACTAAAATAGGGAAATAAGAAGAGAAACAGACTGAAATGAGGATTAAGAAAGGTAGCAGATGGATGAGGATTAAGAAGAGGTACAGTGATGAAAATTAAGAAGAGAAACAGAATGATATGGGCATAAAAAAAAATAAAATAAAAAATAAATAAGGGTACAAAAAGTGACAAACATCAATACAAGCCATCTGTACTCACCATGTATACAGATAACCATGAAGGAGGTCAATGCAGGGCACAACAACAGTGATGGGCACCTCAAACATGCAGCCCTTTTCTACACTGTTGGCATCATAGGCTCGGACGCTGGTGAAGTATACTCGCCCACGTTCTAGCCCTCGAGGATCAATACTCACCTACAGAAAATCATATATCCAATAATACACTAATCCACATTCAAGCCTTCAAGGAATTATACTTACTTATATATGTCAAGGCATTCCTCATCATTAAAGGATATGTTCCTGTATGTCAGTGTTTTCCATACAGCTAGTACTCTACACTGGGAAAAACTGGCATTAATCAATAATCAGCATACTCTTATTTTTCTTGATTCATTGAAGAAATGTGAAATGAAATTAAACGTCAAGGATATAGAGCAATTATTGGTGACCATGACAAAAGTAGGTGGAATAGTAGCAGATTTACTGTTGGATGCAGGAGTGGAAGTACAGAACAGGCTCGCCCACTTATTTACTCAACAGCTCAATCTTTTGTTAGTCCCCTAGCCTCACCGACTTCCATACTCCTCTTCCTCACACACTCACCAACCATATCCCTCCACCTTCTCCACTGCCCTACCTTGCCTTCTCCCTCCTTTAAATTCACTCAAATATACCTTTTTCACCACTCTATTGTTATCTATTCTCTCCACATGACCATACCATCTCAGTACTCTCTCTTCAATTCTGGTGTCCACAGACTTCCTCACTCTGCATCTTCCATGAATCACATTATATCGTATCTTATCCACTCTCTGTACTCCACATACATTCCTCAGCAGTCCCATCTCCACTGCTCTCACTCTTGACTTTTCATTTTCATGCCACACCATAGTCTCAGATCTATATGTTAAAGTTGGCACTACATGAAGGAGCAAATATGGAGGAGGGAGGGGGCAAGGTAGACTAAGGAGAAGGTGGAGGGATATGGTGGATAAGTGTGTGAGGAAGAGAGGTATGGAAGTTGGTGAGGCTAGGGGACTGACAAGAGATCAAGCTGGCTGAATGAATGTTGTGAGAAGTGCATGATCAGGGATTTGGCACCCCCTTTTAATATGACAGCATACGGATTTACTCTTATCGGATACGTTTATGTGAAGCTACAGGAAGTGGTGAATGTTTCTGGCATATCAGATACAACCAGGATTCCAGGGGTTTGAATGATGTGTGAATGGAAGTGTGGCCCATTGAAGTGGGCAAACTTGGGCTGTCTGGATGTTGCTACTCCTCACCCTGCCCTAGGGTGGGAAAGGAGGTCTGGATGATGATGATGATTATGATGATAAAAAAGAAGAATATTCCCAAAATATGGTATAATGCAACAGTCATTACACTGTACAAAAAAGGCGATTCAAAAGATTTTCGTAATTATCGACCCATTAGCTTATTATCAGTTATTTACAAACTCTTCACTAAAGTCCTTATGAACAAAATAAATCTGGAAGAAAACCAACCTCGTGAACAGGAAGGATTCCGAAACGGTTATTCGACTACTGATCATCTACACACAAAGAATCAGCTAATTGTCAAAACTACTGAATATAATAAACCACTGTGCTACGATTTTTTTGATTACAAAAAGGCTTTTGAGTCGGTGGAGCACATAGCACTTATAAATTCATTGCAAGAACGAGGAGTAAATGAGAACATTGTCAAAATGCTCAAAAACATATATAAACAGGGAACTGCTACAGTTAAAATGCATACAGACTCAGAAAAAATTAAGATCGAGACGGGCGTGCATCAGAGAGATACATTCATCACTATCATCATCATCATTCGGACCTCCTTTCCCACCCTAGGGCAAGGTGAGGAGTACCAATGTCCAGACAGCACAAACTTGCCCAATCCAAATGGGCCACACTTCCATTCACTCATCATTCAAGCCCCCAGAATCCTGGCTCTACCGGATACGCCAAAAACATTCACCACATTCTGCAGCTTCACACAAATGTATCCGATTGAGTCAATCCAGATGCTGCCATGCTCACAAGGGGTGCCAAAATCCCTGATCATGCACTTCTCCTCACAACATTCATCCAGCCAGCTCGATCTCTTGTCAGTTCCCTAGCCTCACCGACTTCCAAACCTCTCTTCCTCAAACACTCATCCATCATATCTTTCCACCTTCTCCTTGGTCTACCTCACCTCCTCCCCCCTTCAAATTTGCTCAGGTATACCTTGTTCACCACTCTATTGTTATCCATCCTTTCCACAAGACCATACCATCCCAGGACACTCTCTTCAATTCTGGTGCCCACCAACTTCCACATTCCACACCTTTCACGAATCACATTATTTCGTATCTTATCCACCCTTTTTCAGAGAGATACAATTTCATCTAAATTTTTTACAGCATGCCTAGAAAGTATTTTCAGAAAGCTAGACTGGGAGGCCAAAGAAGTAAATATAGATGGAGAAAAGCTAAACCACTTAAGATTTGCAGAAGTCATTGTCCAAATCTCAGAAACAGCAGAGACATTGCAGGAAATGTTAAATGACCTGAACAATGAAAGTCTCAGAGTAGGGCTAAAGATGAATCGAAGTAAAGCTAATGTTTAATCCACATACACCAAAGATCGTTATCAGAATAGGCAAAGAAATTCCTGAAGAAGTCGAGGAGTACAATAGGGGCAAATACTAAAATTAACGAAAGATCATGACAGCAAAGTAAAAAGACGCATTACAACTGGATGGAAAGCTTTTGGTAAACATAGAGACATTAGCCCAATATGTATGAAACGAAAAGAGTATAATGAATGCATAATTCCAGCTATGACATACATTTGTGAGATCTGGAAACTAACAAAATCGATTGAAAATAAACTAGTTCGTTCTCAGACAGCAATGGAAAAGTCAATGTTGGGAATATCTTTAACACGTTCGCCGCGTTTGGCAACCCTGCACTCTCGCCCTCCCAGCGTCAACTTCACTTCGCTCCCCTGCCAGTGTCTGTTGGACTTTCGGAGGGAGAGGAGGTATGATTCAC
Organism: Coenobita brevimanus; assembly: GCF_032717465.1. Classification (NCBI taxonomy): domain Eukaryota; kingdom Metazoa; phylum Arthropoda; class Malacostraca; order Decapoda; family Coenobitidae; genus Coenobita; species Coenobita brevimanus. The sequence goes on along the minus strand of NC_137049.1, from coordinate 21,187,123 downwards.
TCTTAGAGGGTGGTGCATTGGTTAGAGCAGTAAAAGTCGTGGTACATATGTATACTGAATCGCCGACCGCTAATATATTTTTCTCCCCTCGCGTATTGGTGCATCGATGTACCGAGGTTGCCTCGGTGCATCAGGGTACCAATACCCGACCTACTGATGATATCTTGTTACTCTGCGAATTGGTGCATTGATGTACCATTTCATTACTTTAGAAAAATGTGTATTTTCTAATGTATATACCTGTTAGTACCTATAAAATATGTCTTATTATTTCAATAAGCTGCACATCTCTCTCTCTCTCTCTCTCTCTATCTATCTCTCTCCAAGGCGAGTATCAACCTTCTGTGTTGGGTGTGATGGACAACCCCACCTTTGTATTTCATGTTTCAATGAAAAGCATGCAGCTTCATACTAATAGGTTATATAATACAGGGCAAAAATTAGATATTTGGATATTCAGTTTTGCAAATTACGAGTCATATAGTGTAATAGTTAATTATTTTTGTATGTTTTATATAACCTTCATTTATCATAAGATTTAAAATTTTTAATTTTTTTTTTTAAGTTAGCAGTATTTTCCTTTACAGTTACTGTTACATTATGTAATTCATTTACTTTGTTTATAAATTGTTACCAGGCTTCTTGTGCATCTTGGAACTATGTTTTATTTTATGAAATATTATCTCAATTTTTTTTAAAACGGAGTGTTGATTTTTTACTTTTTATACAAGAAATGCATTCATAAGTGTTATATTTGATACCTGCCTTTCTATGATATTGATTATAATGCATTTGAGCTAACTGTATTGTGTGAAAACTGATTTTATATAAAAAATGATGAACGAAAAACAAATAAATTTTTAGCTGATTATTAATCAATAACTTACCCATGTATAAGTATTTTTGTATTAAATAATACCATTGCAGCACATCTGTAGCTTTAATAAATGCAAATGGAAATAAATATTGATTATATACTCACGTTTTCAAAAGTTTTTGAAAAGGGACATTCGGGTCAAGGATGTACCAATACGCTGAGGGAGAAACTTCTGCTCGGTACATCGATGGCCCGATAAGCAGTCAACGTGTTAAGAGACAGGAAAAGATCAACTTGGGTGAGAGCAGACTACCATCAAAGACTTTACTGAAGTTATAAAACAAGAGAAATGGAGGTGGGCAGGCCATGTAGCAAGAATAAGGGATAACTGATGAAGCAAGAGGCTGACTGACTGGACAACAAGAGATTGTAAGCGTTGCAGAAAAAGGCCAGACAGGAGGTGGAGAGTTGAGATAAAGAAAAATGCAGGGGAAATGTGGCAGAGATTGGCTCGGTCAAGGAATTAGTTGAGAACGTTGGGGAGGCCTTTGTTCAGCAGTGGACTTGTAATGGCTGATGATGATGACAACAGATGCATATCTATCCAGATATCCACTCTGACTGTGCTGACTGAAGTTTTAACCATTCAGCGGGATACTTTGGTTTGTATCTGGACTGAAGAGATAACTGTCTTTCAACCTCTGGCATAACAAGTGCACCTACCTGAAATGACCTAACAGTGTATGACATTTGAAGACAGGATGGAGCCTTCACCCAAGACGCATCACATGTCATCACCAACTCCATACAGAATGACAGTTTCTCACTTGGTTCTGAAATGAAATGGGTCATTATGATTATACTTGTCTTACCTATAAGTCTGTCCTACTATAAACAATATTCCACCTTCCAGTCCCACTGTTGTTGAGCATGATGGGTTCCATCACCACCAGATTTATCCAGTTTCTTCTAGGTCATTCACATCTTCCACCAGAACTTTCTCACACATACAGTTATTCCTCAATAACACTGTGGATGTTAAAAGTAAATCATCATCATCATCTAAACCTGTGTTGTCCCTTGAGGAGCATAGGAGCCCAGGGCTAAGCAAGTTGGTCCTGACATTTAAGATGGAAGTGTCCATCCTCACTCGTCCCTGAGTGACATTATGTGAGCAATAAACCCCAACCACCCCTTGGATATGAACTGACAGAGGCTCAATCCAGCTGAGACCCCTTAATTACTCACTAAACCACCAGGCACCATAGTATGGTTATATGGTTACCACCCACAGTAGTAAATGGTTTTCTGGTGTACAGGAAACCATTTGGATTGTCATTCAGTGTAGAGTCGCCAGTAGACAGAAGGAAGAGGAAAGAATGACGGAAGGAAAGACATAAGATGAAGGAAGGGAAGAAGGAGGGGAGAAAGGAAAGGGCAGCCACCCGAGAGCAGCACTACATCAAGTGAGTGGATGGTGAGTGCCCCACCCAACAATAAGAACAAATAAATAAATAAATCATCTAAAGAGAAACCAATGTTATATACGGGTTGTATTCCTGCAAGCAAGGCTAATAATATAAAATCATATGCAACGCTGAAAACAATGATAAAAAAGATGGTAACCATATAATTAAATGATGGCTGATGATTTAGTGGGTTACAGGACTCCAACTGGATGAAGCCTGTATGTGTTCCATCTGAGGGGTGGTTGGGTTTCTTACTCATGTAATGCCACTCAAAGGCAAGTGAGGCTAGTCACTGTTTCATAATTGTTACGACTGTGTTGCCTGGTTCTAGGCTTCTACACACTTGTTTGTAAGGAAAACAATGGTTTTGGACAATGATGGTGGTGGTGACGATGATTTTATTTGGTGACAAGGTATCAGTGTGTACTAAATACTAAGGTCCAAAAGGGCAATAGGCAGGATGCAGATGGGGTGGCAGAAGATGTGTCTGGGTTGAGTGCTGAAATGTTGAAGACCAGGAGATATAGGAGTGAGGTTAGTCACTGAGTTGATAAATACAATTATATATGAGTGTGTTGTCCCAGATGATTGGTTGAAGAGTGGAATTGTAAATGTGTACAAGGGGAATGGTGATGCCCTGGAAAGAGGAAAAAACAGAGGCATAAAGTTTTTAGACCAGATAATTAAGGTAACAGAGAGAGTTCTAGAAGGAATGATTAGAAAAACAGTGCATAACAATGAGATGCAGTTTGGGTTTATGCCAGGCAGAAGAACCACTGATGCAACATTCACTGTTTAACAGCTTTTGGAAAAATATATGGGAAAGAAATGGAATTGTACTTTATTTTTGTTGATTTGGAGAAGGCCTCTGACAGAGTCCCTAGAGAGGTGGTGAAGTGAGCTGTGAGAAAGCTTGGATCAATGAGTGGCTGGTCAGGGTGGTTATGGCCATGTATGTGGATGCTCGCACCCAGGTAAGAGTGAATGGAGATTTGAGTGATGAGATTTCCATGAATACTGTTGTGTACCAGGGGTCAGTCTTGAGCCCTTTGTTGTTTATTATGGTACTTGAAGCCCTCTCACATGACTTGAGAAATATATTTCCGTGGAAGATGTTGTATGCTGATTGTTTGGTGTTAAATGCACAGAATGAAAGGGAAGCAGAGGAAAAATTTAGGAAGTGGAGAGATGGTACGGGGCACAAGGGCTTAAGAGTAAAAGCAGATAAAACAATGGTGATGGTATCTAGGATTGGTGGTGGTACTGTCAAAGAAATGGGAGAGTGGCCATGTGCGATTTGCCACAAGGGCGTGGGAAGTAATTCCATCTTGTCCAGTGCTTGTGAGGTGGGTGCATAAGAAATGTAGTGGTATCAGAGGTAGAATGTGAGATAATGCTGATTTCATGTGTGCAGTGTGTTGGGAAGAGCGTGTGGAGATTGTCAAGCATGAAAGGACTGAACTTGCAGGTGTCTCTCTCGAATGTGTGGATGAGTTTTGTTACTTGGGAGACATGTTATGTGCTGGAGGTGGGGCTGAAGCTAGCTCTGTGACTAGAGTGAGGAGTGGCTGGATGAAGTTCAGGGAGCTGTTGCTTCTCCCAACACTGAGAGGGCACTCCCTCTGTCCTAAGGGATCTTTGTATGTGGCATGTTAGAAGTGTAATGCTGTATGGTAGTGAGACCTGGGCAGTAATGGACAAGAATATTCGCAGGCTCAAATGTACAGAAATGACACTGATTTGGCGGATGTGCAGTGCGTCCCTAAGTGCGAGGCCTGGGGGGGGTTCATTTACGATCGAGGTGTTAAGAGATAGAATGGACTGGAATGTATTGGTGTTGTGATAAGGACAGGTAGATTGAGATGGTTTGGGCGCGTGGAGGGGATGAGGGATGATAACTGGGTGCAGAAAGTGAGAAATGTTAATGTTAGGGGTTGGGTTGAGAAAGGCTGACTGAAAAAGACCTAGGACAAGGTCATTGTGAGTGACCTCAGAAATAGGGGACTAGATAGGGCAGCTGCCTGAGATCAAGCAGCATGGAGAGCCATCATTCGGTGACCAAGGACGACGCATGCAAGAACGTTGGAACCTTCAAAAACAAAACGAAATGAAAAGGAAGTTATAGAAACAGTGATATACTGAGATCTGTGCTAGTGTAAGATGTATCAACCCTAACCCTTCACTGCTCATCCTGGCCACTTGCTAATGACCAATGAACAATGACATGCAATGTGAAGTGTTCCTATGTTGATTTACAGTTTTACAGTGAAAAATGTGCTCAGTGCAAGTGCGTTAAATAGGAATTACTGCATCCACAAAATTCACTACATTGTAATTCTACCCACCAGCCTCAGCATCACCAAGCAAGATGGGTTCCAACACCACTGATCCACCAAATTTCTTTAAGGTAGTTCACAATTCCACTCAAACTCACTCACGTACAGATATATCGTCTCACCTAGTACCGATCCATCCAATTTTTTCTAGATCTTCCATACCTCGTTCCACTCAGACTCACTAACATATATCCACCCAACTGACTACACCGATATTTTCCTCACCAGCCTCAGTATCATTAAGCATGATGGGTTCTACCACCACAGATGTATCGATGGGCTTGTCTGCTTTCCAATTCCGTAAGTGGATACCCTTGCCCCTCTCCCCAGTGGCACAGATGCCCCCACACTCGACTGCAAACCGAACCTTGTCCACCACTCCACCACTGTGCTGTAGTAAGTGATCAACTGCACGCTCCACCTGTGTTGCAGGATGATAGGTTATGTCAGTGCTATGGTATCGAAACTGTTGCTACAAGTCAACATTGTTTAAGATGATTTCTTTGCTATTAAGTGTATAGTAACTTAAGGGGCATTGGGCTATATTTTGGGTATGTATAAAAATTACTGACCAATTTTCATGAAAATTTAATACAACACAATTAAGATACCGACTTAAGTATGCAGAAAGTTTGAATTTGGTGTATGAAAAAGAAAGTTTTTTTTTTTTTTTTTTTTTTTTTTTTTTAAATAAAATCACTTGAAATTTTTACCTGAATCTAAATTGCCAAAGCTATGAAGTATTCAACAATATGATCATTTTTAAGCTACCAGTGCTAAATTTGTTACTATACAAATAAAATTTATGGTTTCCTTTCTGTTATTAAATTTTCATGAAAACTGGTCAGTAATTTTTGTTTTATATTTACCCAAAATATAGCCCACTGCCTCTTAAAGAAAACTGCCCATTAAAGTTCAACTGCTACCTATAAAACTGATTTATATACTGGTGTACTGAAAATTATGATATTTTGAAAAAATCTTGACATATTAAGAGCTTACTGTACTAATACGGATGACAGATGGATGAATATGATAATGGCACTGATCTCTTCGGTATGAGAAGCATCTAATACATAAATGATTTTATGACATAATGAAAATCAAAGTATGTCATCACCAGTAGTGGGCAGCGCAAACGAAGAAGGACCTTGCGCAAGCGCAAAGCGCAATCCACAGTTCACTACCTTGCGCAAGCGCAAATGCGCAATCTGACAAATATTTAGCCTGCGTAATGTCGCAAAGCGCAAGCGCAAACCATTTGCATATATTTTTGGGAATTACTGAAAAATATTGAGATATTTAAATAAAACAGCATACCTACTTACTTTTATTTTTTATTATTATTTTCTATTATTTATAATTTGCACAAGTGCGCAATTTAATATTTAGCTTGTGCAATGTCGCAAAGCGCCAACGCAAATCATTTGCATATATCTGTGGGAATTACTGTAAAATATATATTGGTATAATTAAATAACTTACTAAAGTAGCAACCTGCCCACCACCCATGGTGACTGAGGTACAGCATGTCATTGTCCGGGAAAAACAGCCTTTATTTACCAAGGGATTGGCAAAGATCACGTGATTAATGTATCATCAACTCTCTCTCTCTCTCTCCCTCTCCGACAGAGGAGGGAGGGAATGGAGAATAAGAGAGAGAGGAGGGAAGGAATGGAGAATAAGAGAGAGAAGAGGGACGAAGTTTATGCCTTATCTCCTCACCCAAGGGACGCTCCTTTGCCATTCCCACGTATTTATCCTCTCTCTCTCTCAGAATAATGCTCTTTATCTCTCTATCTCTCTTGTCTTGTCAAGACAGTTTATTTAATAATTCAATAAAATATACAATAGCATATGTAATTCGTTACAAAAAATAAAAAATCATGAAATGTATTTATTCTCTCTCTCTTGGTATTTATTCTCTCTCTCTCTCTCTCTCTCAGAATAGTGCTCTTTATCTCTCTCTCTCTCTCTTGTCTTGTCAAGACATTTTATTTAATAATTCAATATAGATATACAATAGCATATGTAATTCGTTACAAAAAATAAAAAATTATGAAAACATATTATTTAAATCAAATATCGTTTTCGTTTTCGTTTTTAAAGGCTCCAACATGCTTGCATGTGTCGGCCTTGGTCACCTAATGGCGGCTCTCCACGCTGCACGATCCATTGCAGCCTCCCTGCTCAGTCCCTTAACCCTAAGGTCACACTTAATGACCTCGTCCCATGTCTTTCTCAGTCTACCCTTCATAACCCCACCCCCAATATTAACACTTCTCACCTTCCTCACCCAATTATCATCCCCCATCCTCTCCACATGTCCAAACCACCTGAATCTACCTCTCCTCATCACAACACCAATACACTCCAGTCCCATCCTACCTCTCAACTCTTCCATTGTAAACCCAGCCCCTCCAGGCCTTGGACGCAGGGACACACTGCACATCCACCTAATCATTGTCATTTCTGTACGTCTGAGCCGGCGAATATCTTCCTCCTTCACTGCCCAGGTCTCACTGCCATACAGCATTACACTTCTAACACATGCTGCATACAAAGACCCCTTAGCACGTAGGGAGAGCCCTCTCAATGTCAGGAGAGGCAAGAGCTCCCTGAACTTCTTCCAACCACTTCTCACCCTAGCCACAAAGCTAGCTCCAGCCCCACCTCCAGCAGACAACATGTCTCCCAAATAACAAAACTCTTCCACACACACTCAAGAGATTCACCAGCAAGTTCAATCCTTTCACGTCTGACAATCTCCACCTGCTCACCCCGGCACGCCGTACACATAAAATCAGCATTATCACGCAGTCTACCTCTGATACCACTACATCTCTTAAATTATTAGGCTATGGATATATGATTTAAATAATATGTTTTAATGGTTTTTGTAAGGAATTGCATATGCTAATCTTAATAAATAATCTATCTATCTATCTATTGCCAGACGCCTCAATCCCGTTTGGGGTGGCCACAAACAAATCGCCTCCAAGTCGCCCTGTCCCCCGCCATCTCACTGTCCTGCTCCCAACTCACACCCCCCTCTTTCATATACCTCTCCACCCCATCCCTCCATCTCATCCTCGGCCTCCCCCTCCCTCTTCCCCCATCCACCTCACTCACATACACTTTCTTCGTCAGTCTTTCACCCTCCATCCTCTCCACATGGCCAAACCACCTCAGTGTGTTCCTCATAACGCTTCCTATTACATCCACATCAACACCACAAGGCTCCTTTATATCCTCATTCGTCAGCCTGTCTCTCCATGTGACTCCACAGGCTCCTCTTAAATAACTCATTTCCACTGCTCTCACTCTTGACTTGTGTCCTTCCAGCAACGTCCAAGCTTCACTTCCGTACGTTAGAGTTGGTATCACAATACTGTCATGTAGTAACTTTTTCACTTCCATGCTCACTTCCCTGTTTTTTATCACTGCTTTCAAAGAACCAGCAACCTTTCTTCCCTGCTGTACCCTTTCAAGCACTTCACCCTCCAAACCTCCATCCTTACTCATCACACTACCCAAGTACTTAAATGTACTCACACTTTCCAATTCCTCACCATCCAACCTCGCTGTACATTCACTGACTTCACCTCTCTCAAAGACCATCACTTTACTCTTCCCTACATTCACCTTTAGATTCCGTTTCTTACACACTCTCTCAAACTCATCCACCAAGCCTTGCAGCTCCCCTTCGTCTTCACTCAGCAACACAGTATCATCTGCAAACAACAGTACAGGGAGTTTCCAAACACGATCCTCTCTCACCAGGGCCACTCCAACATCCACTATCCTACCTTGTACCTCTTTTATTACCCCATCCATGTACAGATTGAACAACCATGGAGACATGACACATCCCTGTTTCAACCCAACTTTCAAAGAGAAAAATTCACTTAGTTCACCATCCACACGCACTGCAGCCTTTGCACCATCGTACATACTCTTCACAGCATTCAACAACTTCCCATCTACTCCATATATTCTTAACACTTTCCACAATCCTTGTCTATCCACCCTGTCATATGCTTTCTCCAAATCCATGAAAGCCGTATACAACTTCTTTCCCTTCTCTAGAAACTTTTCCACTAAAGATCTAAGAATGAATATCTGATCTACACAACCTCTTCCCTTCCTAAAGCCTCCCTGTTCTTCTCCAACTAATTTCTCTGTTCTTTCTCTAACTCTGTCAATAAGTATCCTACCATACACTTTTCCTATTATACTAAGAAGACAAATGCCCCTATGATTACCACACACTTCTTTTTCCCTTTTCCTTTGTACAAGGGAATAATTATACCTGACTTCCAATCCTCCAGGACTCTACCTTCCTCCCAGGCCAATCTGCACATCTTCCACATCCATTCTACTACTATCTCTCCCCCATGCTTCAGCATTTCACCACACACTCCATCAATTCCTGGGGCTCTCCCCGATTTAACTTTCTTCATTGCTTCCACAACTTCTATCCTACTGATTTCTTCCTGTCTTCTCACCTCCCTCCTTCTCCCAGCCATTCCCCAGCCACTTATACTCGCATTACTTCCATCTTCTACGTTCAACAATTCCTTAAAGTGTTCTCTCCATCTGCTCACTTTTTCTCCCTTCTCCACTAGTAATCTACAATTTTTATCTTTCACTCCCCTGCTAACTTCACTTCCACCCTGTCTTACTCTTTTCACCTCTTTCCAGAACATTTTCTTACAGTCCCTCCACTTTACACTCAAATTCCTTCCAAATTCCTCATCCACTCTCTTCTTACTCTCTCTTACTAATCTTTTCACCTCTCTCTTTCTTTCTACATATAACTCTCTCTTCCGCCTCTCAACTTCTTCCACGCCCCTATTTCTCATCCATTCATTGTATGCTTTCTGCTTTTGTGCCACAGCCTGTTTCACCTCTTCAGTCCACCACGCTGTTCCTTGCACCCCCCTCCGTCTTCTCTTCCTTCCACACACCACATCACATGCTGCACATATTTCTTCTGTAAATATCCTACACACACCTTCCACGTCTCCCATCTGCTCCAATTCATATTTGCCCAATCGTTCCTCCACTTCTCCCTTATACTCTGCCTTTTTCTCATCCTCTTGTAACCCTTCCACTCTCCTTGCAACTACTCCTTCCTCTCGTCTTTCCCTTCTTCTATTTCTCCATTCTAATTGGACCTTGATTCTGGCCACCACCAAGCAGTGGTCAGAAAGTCCACTCCCCCAACCTCTATAAACTCTTGCATCCATTATACATCTTCGCATCCTTTCATCCATACACACATAATCAATCACTGCCTTCCTTTCATTCAGTTCACCACCCACCCTTCTCATCACTCGCCATGTATACCTGTGGATCATTTTATGCCTGAAGAGGGTATTGGCTATCCCAGCACAAATGTCCACTAACGCACTCCCATTCTCATCTATCTCAGCAGGCACACCCCACTCACCAACTATTCCATCCACCTTCACATTCCCAACTTTACCATTCATATCACCAATCAAAAACACTCTCTCATTCCTTCCAAACTTTTCCATCCACACTTCTACATTTGTCCAGAACTCTTCTCTCACTCTTCTTGCACGATCTTGCGTTGGCGCATACACACACACAATCGCCCACATTTGTATTCCAACTTTCAACTTTACCCACACAATCCTTGACCCAACTGATCCATACTGTCTTATGCTCCTCTTCCACCTTTTACTCACAACTATACATACTCCTTCCTTTGCCCTCTCATTCTCACCTACTCCTGCACATATACCCCATCCATACTCCCATTCTCTCACACTTTCTCCTCTCCATTTGGTTTCAGTTATTCCACATACATCCACTTTCGCATCCTCAAGCACCTGGACGATCTCTCTCTCTTTCACCTCATCATTCGCTCCTCTTACATTCCAAGTACCAATTACCAAGTCCTTTGTCCGGTCCTGGGTCATCATCGTTTGGTCAGTCCTTGTCCGAGGCTTATTGTTTGTTTTTTTAGTTAGTTGTTTTCCGGGGAGGGGCACTAACCCTCCGCCAACCCTTTTATTCGCCTTTTACGACAAGCAGGGATGCTGGGGGAGTATTCTTGAAAACCCCCCCTACCCCCAGGGGTAATAAATAATGTATATTTATTATCATTTACTAATAATAAGGAGGGGGGAAGAGGGAGGGGGAGGCCAAGGATGAGATGGAGGGATGGGGTGGACAGGTATATGAGAGAGGGGGGTGTGACTTGGGAGCAGGGCAGTGAAATGGCGGGGGACAGGGCGACTTGGAGGCGATTTGTTTGTGGCCACCCCAAACGGGATTGAGGCGTCTGGCAATAGATAGATAGATAGAATAATTTAAAAATATTAAAAATACATTATCTGTTGAAACATATTAATGCTACTACCCCCTTCCCTCCCACCTCCCCCCACCAAGCACCAACCCACCCTCGCGACCCGCCCCAGTCTCCCCCATCCCTTGTCCAGCCATGCGGGAAGCTCCCACCACGTGTCCCCTGGAAGATCACGTGTCCCTTGGATTGTGCAGTGCTCAATCCACAGGGCAGGTGCGCAAGCGCAAATTTAGTTGTGCAAGAGTGAATATTGATGAGATGCAGTTTGGGTTCATGCCAGGTAGGGGGACCACTGATGCCATATTCATTGTTCGACAGCTTCAGGGAAAATATATTGGCAGGAGAAGGGATCTTTATTTTGTTTTTGTTGACTTGGAAAAGGCCTTTGACAGAGTCCCTTGAGAGGTGGTGAAGTGGGCAATGAGAAAGCTTGACTTGGAGGAGTGGCTGGTTAGGGTGGTTATGGCCATGTATGTGGGTGCTCACACCCAGGTGAGAGTGAATGGAGATTTGAGTGATGAGTTTTCCGTGAATGTTGGTGTGCATCAGGGGTCAGTCTTGAGTCCCATGTTGTTTATCATGGTACTTGAAGCCCTTTCACGTGACTTTAGAAATGGACTCCCGTGGGAGTTGTTGTATGCTGATGATTTGGTGTTGATTGCAGAGAATGAAAGGGAGACGGAGGAAAGGTTTAGGAAGTGGAGAGATGGTATGGGACAAAAGGGTTTAAGGGTAAATGCAGATAAAACAAAAGTGATGATATCTAGGGTTGGTGGCGGTACTATCAAAGACGAGGGAGAGTGGCCATGTGTAGTTTGCCATAAGGGCGTGGGAAGTAATTCCATCTTGTGCGGTGTGTGTGATAAATGGGTGCATAAGAGATGTAGTGGTATCAGAGGTAGACTGCGAGATAACGCTGATTTTATGTGTACGGCGTGCCGGGGTGAGCAGGAGGAGATTGTCAGACGTGAAAGGATTGAACTTGCTGGTGAATCGCTTGAGTGTGTGGAAGAGTTTTGTTATTTGGGAGACATGTTGTGTGCTGGAGGTGGGGCTGGAGCTAGCTCTGTGGCTAGGGTGAGAAGTGGTTGGAGGAAGTTCAGGGAGCTCTTGCCTCTCCTGACATTGAGAGGGCTCTCCCTACGTGCTAAGGGGTCTTTGTATGCAGCATGTGTTAGGAGTGTAATGCTGTATGGCAGTGAGACCTGGGCAGTGAAGGAGGAAGATATTTGCCGACTCAGACGTACAGAAATGGCAATGATTAGGTGGATGTGCAGTGCGTCCCTGCGTCCAAGGCCTGGAGGGGTTGGGTTTACAATGGAAGAGTTGAGAGGTAGGATGGGACTGGAGTGTACTGGTGTTGTGATGAGGAGAGGTAGATTCAGGTGGCTTGGACATGTGGAGAGGATGGGGGATGATAATTGGGTGAGGAAGGTGAGAAGTGTTAATATTGGGGGTGGGGTTATGAAGGGTAGACCGAGAAAGACATGGGATGAGGTCATTAAGTGTGACTTTAGGGTTACGGGACTGAACAGGGAGGCTGCAATGGATCGTGCAGCGTGGAGAGCCGCCATTAGGTGACCAAGGCCGACACATGCAAGCATGTTGGAGCCTTTAAAAAATTAAAAACGAAAACGAAGCGCAACTAAATTTGCACTTGCGCACCTGCCTTTTCATGTGCACAAGCGCAAAATTGCGCATGGTCTCGTGCGGTGCACAATGCGCAAACGATATCACCGAAGCGCGAGGGTGCGCAATTGCACTTTGCGCAAGTGTTTGCGCAACTGCCCAGCACTGGTTATCACTAATACCAGGGATCACGGAGATAGCTTCAGCCTCCTTCCAACATGAGATGTCACTTTCTAGCTGAAAGAAATCAACTGTGGTAATCAGTGAGATATACGACATCAGTGTGACTAGAACCAAATACAGTGCAGGCTTGTTATACGGTACCTCATTACGTGATAACTCATTACAACAATGATTAAAAAGTTATACCCTGTCTTGGTACAACATAAAAAAATGAATCACGATTTTGCTACACCAATATTTTTGACAACCGCCTCCGAGAATCTTGTGCGGACACAAATCAAAATGGGTGCACAGTGTTTACATTGGCTGTGATCACGCCTTTCATTATAGTTTGTGCATGAAAGGCCAATGAAACACTTCTGCTATTGCCAAATAACTGTGCAGGTGCTTAAAAAATTGTGCAGTGTGCAATATTAAGTGAAGTGACACTTTTTCGTGCGAAATATTGAAACTTGTGACTCGTAAACTGTGTCAACATAATGCAGCCATCATACCCTTTTGGGGTCTCTACTCTTGCATGAAAGACCATTGAAACACTATTGTTATCACTAAATAACAGTGCAGGTGCTTAACAAGTAGTCTATCTATCTATCTATCTATTGCCAGATGCCTCAATCCCGTTTGGGGTGGCCACAAACAAATCGCCTCAGCGTCGTCCTGTCCCCCGCCATTTCACTGCCTTGTTCCCAACTCACACCCCCCTCTCTCATATACCTCTCCACCCCATCCCTCCATCTCATCCTCGGCCTCCCCCTCCCTCTTCCCCCATCCACCTCACTCACATACACTCTCTTCGTCAGTCTTTCACCCTCCATCCTCTCCACATGGCCAAACCACCTCAGTGTGTTCCTCATAACACTTCCTATTACATCCACATCCACACCACAACACTCCTTTATATCCTCATTCATCAACCTGTCTCTCCATGTGACTCCACAGGCTCCTCTTAAATAACTCATTTCCACTGCTCTCACTCTTGACTTGTGTCTTTCCAACAATGTCCAAGCTTCACTTCCATATGTTAGAGTTGGTATCACAATACTGTCATGTGGTGACTTTTTCACTTCCATGCTCACTTCCCTGTTTCTTATCACTGCTTTCAAAGAACCAGCAACCTTTCTTCCCTGCTGTACCCTTTCAAGCACTTCACCCTCCAAACCTCCATCCTTACTCATCACACTACCCAAGTACTTAAATGTACTCACATTTTCCAATTCCTCACCATCCAACCTCGCTGTACATTCACTGACTTCACCTCTCTCAAAGACCATCACTTTACTCTTCCCTACATTCACCTTTAGATTCCGTTTCTTACACACTCTCCCAAACTCATCCACCAAACCTTGCAGCTCCCCTTCATCTTCACTCAACAACACAGTATCATCTGCAAACAACAGTACAGGGAGTTTCCAAACACTATCCTCTCTCACCAGGGCCACTCCAACATCCACTACCCTACCTTGTACCTCTTTTATTACCCCATCCATGAACAGATCGAACAACCATGGAGACATGTCACATCCAAGTTTCAACCCAACCCCAAAGAGAAAAATTCACTTAGTTCACCATCCACACGCACTGCAGCCTTAGCACCATCATACATACTCTTCACAGCATTCAACAACTTTCCATCTACTCCATATATTCTTAACACTTTCCACAATCCTTGTCTATCCACCCTGTCATATGCTTTCTCCAAATCCATGAAAGCCGCATACAACTTCTTTCCCTTCTCTAGAAACTTTTCCGCTAAAGAGCTAAGAATGAATATCTGATCTACACAACCTCTTCCCCTCCTAAAGCCTCCCTGTTCTTCTTCAACTAATTCCTCTGTTCTTTCTCTAACTCTGTCAATAAGTATCCTACCATACACTTTTCCTATTATACTAAGAAGACAAATGCCCCTATGATTACCACACACTTCTTTTTCCCCTTTTCCTTTGTACAAGGGAATACTTATACCTGACTTCCAATCCTCCGGGACTCTACCTTCCTCCCAGGCCAATCTGCACATCTTCCACATCCATTCTACTACTATCTCTCCCCCATGCAGTGTGCAATTTTAAGTGAAATGATTCTTTTTGTGTGAAATACTGAAACTTGTGTCTGGGAAATAGAGTAAACCTTACATAACCATGATCCCCCCCTTCTGGGCTTCTACACAGCTGACTGAGCCAGGATGCCCGGCCAGTGTTTACACTGACTGTGATTGCTGCCTTTCATTTTATTTTGTGCATGAAAGGCCACTGAAACACCACTGTTCTCCCCAAATAACAGCACAAGTACTACAAATAATGCAGTGTGTGACATCAAGTTGTCCAGGCCCTCTAACTGTTTCCCTTCCTTGGGGGGGGGGGGGACTCGGTGATGACTCGTACCAGCATAGGATGAACTTCAGGTGTGTGGCATAGGTTTTTTTTGGTCATTTTAGGTTTCACGGTCGAGATCACCCTCCCTAACCCCATTGAACCCATGTTACAGTGACCCCATTGAACCCATGTTACAGTGACCTCGTTATATGATAATTCATTATGCAACAGGTCTTCACTTGACACAATCCTATCGCAATAACAAGGTTGTACAATGTGAAATTGCACCGATCAGAGAAAGTTTTAACAAAGATAGTTCTAGTTTCTTCACTCAAATGGTCATTCTTAATTATCAAATCACTCTCAGCACCAAGAAAAAATTAGAAAAGAAAGTGCCAGTTATGATGGAATCATGTCAATGTTGCAACTTTCAGGCAAAACCATTCACACAATTTATATTTCATTTTCTCAGAACTATTCACTCATCCAACATTATTACCATCATCCTGACCTTTAGATCAACATAAGGATTGAGTGAGATATGATCCTCAAATACGGAAAAGAAAGTGCAACACCAGAAGAACTGTCAACCACATGTCTATTATTGTGAATAAGCTTGATGAGATGATTATTTACACACCATTCTAACATATGTAACACCTCTTCCTACGTACCTTACTACAACCACTCACCTGAATAAGCCCATGTCCCTGAGCGAAGATGTCCAGATCAAGTGTTAATGCCGTATGCTGGAGTGCGCGGCGGATAGAGTATGGAGAGTAAGCAATCCCGCGCTGTTTGAGTGCAGATATTGCCAGACTTACACAACCCGCTGTATGAGGAGACGCCATGCTGTGGGCAAATATTCAGCCTCTTAAATCTGGCTAAAATCCTTTCTGGTTTATTATCGCTGCCACCAGAAAGCTTTCTCAACTTAGGAATGGCTTTTCTTGTATGGAAGGGATTTACTAAGGCTGGATCTAATCCTTCCAGTTTATAAAACTCTATCCCACGTTAAATAAACTCTTCAGGAAATAGCAAGAACTAGGCCTAAAGGAAAAAAGATATTCCCCAAAATGTTCTGAAACACAGGACAATAGCCAAACCTTCAGCCACCAAACTTGAAATGATGTACAGTAGTGTAGGATTAGCTGCTTTTGTTTCTATCTTTGCTGATTATCAACTGACCAATTAAATAGGTGAGTAGGGTAAGTTGAATATACAAAGGTCTGAAGAAACAAAGAAAACTTGTTATCTAGTGATACAAATGTGTAAACTCCAAAAGATCTAAGAGCATGACTGACCTAAACTGCAGCCTAGCTGGTCTGGTAAAATGATAAAATTTTAAATACACCTGAAATCATTAAACAGCATTTTCAATGAAATACCTATTCTACACATTGCCCTCTGACGATACTCACCATGGTAACACTTTGTTAACCTTTTCATTGGGAAAGCAGCTTTGCTGTAAACTTTCTTTTAAAAATGAAGCCCACCATACTTAATTTTTGGCACTAGATGCCTTAAAAAGTTATAATATCCACCCTCAAACCAAGGGCTGTCATAATTATATTCCAAGTAAAAACCTGTGACCTTTAAAACCTTAAGTAGGGGTTTCTCACAGCTAAATAAATTTCCTTTACCTTAGTCAAATTAAAATAAATTACCTATATAAGACAATACCTTTGAACTGATTAGGCCCCAATAGAGTGAGTTGTTACCTGTACACATGTAACAGAGCTGAATGTACACTAACCTGGTGCCATTCATAAGTTGATTTGTGCGTAAAGTAAACGTTGGGACTGACGTGATGGCTCCCCCTGGTGCACACACAGTCACTCCCCTCGCACCATCAGCTGTGGGGCCACGCGACGACCATGTATATGCACAACCTGACAGAAACACACATGCAAGCAATCCTCATTATAAGTGATGGCTACATCCCAGAATCCCACTGTTTTTTCAATACAGTAATTCTCAATATACTGTAAGCAAAGGATGTGTCTCCAAATACTGCAACTGATCTAATATACTATAGCATTAGTCATGTGTGTGTGTGTGTGTGTGTGTGTGTGTGTGTGTGTGTGTGTGTGTGTGTGTGTGTGTGTGTGTGTGTGTGTGTGTGTGTGTGTGTGTGTGTGTGTGTGTGTGTGTTTTGGGCAGACGAAACAACACATTCAGATCGCACCAAAACTGGCACAAAAATCACAAAAAAATCGCTGATGTAAAAAAACTTGGTCCCATCATGACTGAAAAACTTTTACTATATTTAATGAGTGATCACATTTTGACCAAAAAACGCTGCTCCCGGAGCCCGGCACAGGAACTCCGTAGAATTTTTTGCCCAGAGGTAGAACTAAAATAAACTATAGCAGTAGCCGTGTGTCTGTGTGTGTACTTCAGACTTGCGTTCAGACAACTTGGGTTCCATTCACGAAGCTGCAAATAACACGATCAACTGGTTAGCAGCAAAAAATCCAAGTGACAACTAGAACAGCACATAAACACAAGATCCCTCCACAGGAGCAATATATAATTGTAGTCTTATTAATCAAATGACCTAAAATTGTCAACCCTCCTTCTTCAACATCAAGTTTTAACAATAGATTAACAGAAGAATATAATGCTAGTTACAAAGAAGTACTATTTAAAAGAATGTTGGACCATCCTATTGTCTTGTGAGTTATGCGAACAGGCTGCAACAGGACGAAAATCTAGGCCATGTCAGAGTAAAAAAAGGAGTATAGTCATGTGCATTAAAAAAAACGGTAAATCAGCATTATAGGCAGAAGTGGAACTATAACGGGCACTTGCACTGAAATTTATGGCAATCTTCTCAGGGGGGGGGGGGAGGTCAAACCGGGCAACTCACAATGAGGATGTACTGTTGCTTACACTACCAAGAACACCTCTGCTTGTGATATCTCATTCATTCCCCTATTCACAAAGACACACCACTGTTTTCAACCATAAAACACTGCTTATACAAATTTTATGAAGACATGAATGAGACATCAGTTAAGTGGCTGGGTACAGTACCTGGATGTGTTAGAGAGTGAGATATGGAAGCTGAGGATGGAAAAGAACTGACAAAAGACTGAAATGGAAGAATGAAGTACATATGGAGACATACCGTACAAATTAATAAGCTTCCTATCCCTTTGTTAATATGCCAGTACGGTGAGGAGTTGCAACGTCCAGACAGCCAAAGTTTGTCCAATCAAATGGGCCACGCTTCCATTCACTCATCATTCAAGCCTTCGAAATCCTGGCTCTATCTCGTACACCAAAAACATTCATCACATTCTGTAGCTTCATATAAATATATCTGACAGAGTCAATCTAGACACTGCCACATTAAAAAGGGGTGCCATATCCCTGATCATGCACTTATTCTCACAACATTTATCCAGCCAGCTCGATCTTGTCAACTCCCTAGCCTCACTGACTTCCATACCCCTCTTCCTCACACACTCATCTACCATATCCCTCCACCTTCCCCTTGGCCTACCTTGCCTCCTCCCTCCTTCAAATTCGCTCAGATATACCTTTTTCACCACTCTGTTGTTATCCATTCGCTCCACATGACCATGCCATCTCAGTACACTCTCTTCGATTCTAGTATCCACAGACTTCCTCACTCCACATCTTTCACGAATCACATTATTTCGTATCCTATCCATTCTTGGTACTCCACGTACATTCCTCAGCAGTCCCATCTCCACTGCTCTCGCTCTTGACTTTTCATTTTCATGCCACACCATAGTCTCACATCCATATGTTAAAGTAGGCACTAACACTCCTTCATGTAATCCTCATGCAGCTGCAACACTCAAGCTTCTATTTATTATCATGGCCTTCATAGCACCAACTACTTTCCTTCCTTGTGTCACTCTACTTTCCTCTCTCTCCATTCACTGTAAAATCTCACTGGGAGTCACCTTCTCTCTCAGTAAACATCACTTTGTTCTTTTCTACATTACCTCTCAGGGCACGATGTCCATAGCCATCAGAATAACTGCACTAGTCTACCAAGTTCTTGTCCGGTATTTACAAGTAGTACTGCATGATCAGCATACAACAAATTCAAGATATTCCATCCATCACCATTCATTACCAACGCCATCCCTCTCTCAATTACTCGTGTTTTTACTTCTCTCATCACCCCATCCATTATACACTGAACAATCATAAAGACATCACACAACCTTGTCGCATGCTCACACTGATTGTCAACTATTCGCTTAGACGCCCATTTACCCTTACACATGCTTCACTACCATCATAAAAACTCTCGATGGCACCTAGCAGCTTACCATCTACACCGCACATATGCAAAACCTTCCACAATCTTTCACTGTCTACTCTGTTGTATGCTTTTTCCAGATCCACGAATGCCATAAACACCTTATAGTACTTTTCACAAGCCTTCTCCACTATCTGCCTTACTGCAACTATTTGATCCACACATCCTCTCCCACTCCTAAAGCCACCCTGTTCATCACTCACTAGGACTTCTGATATCTCTCTAACTTTTTCAATAATAATTCTTCCATATACCTTCCCTACCACACTCAATAAACTTATGACACAATAATTCTTGCACTCACCTCTATCTACACATACATAGCAATACATGGATGGCTTGCCTGTGCTATGGAGCCAAGAATTATGAAGGCACAAATAGTAGGTGAGGGGAATGTTATCTATTTCATTATTTGTGCTACTTCCTAAACTTTTATATCCTATCCTCAACACACAACTTACCAGGCAATCTCTCCACCATGGCATATTCTGCAGTCATCATGTCAGGAGATACATAGGCCCCAACCCCAATGATGGAGTCAGAATGAAAGTCAGGTGGGACTCCAACCGTGCCTAGGGCTGGTCCATGATTCCCAGCAGATGCCACCCAAGACACTCCATATTTGTTGACAACCTCATGTGCCAGTTCTCCCAGACGCCTATCAAAGAGGGTAGCAACAAAATATATACACACATATGTACATAATTTTATGATTAAGAACAAGCTACAGTAAAGGATTACAGTATAACTGAAATAGTTAAGACACAAAAATATAGTAAACAATTTCATTTCTAATACCTACCCTGAGTCTGACCAGTGCGCATGCTCCCCATAGCTTATATTGATAACATCAACGGTGTGGTGAACGTTTTCCATCACACGAACCATTGCACGGGCCAGTGCTGTTCCAGTTTCCATGCTGTTTAATCGATTGTCACCTGTGAAATTAAAGATTATGTCTCTTACTAAACAAAGCTATGTCTAAGCCTCCTTGACTGAGATTTATTAGAGGAATTTATACAGACAGTGATCAGGAAGGAAAAAAGTGTATCATCATATTATAAATCCAAAGCTGGGGGCAAAGATCCAGAGAAATGGTCACAGAAATCACCAGGGACATGAATCATGAAAACGAAGTCTCTGGCACAAGCTCACCCCTTTCATATGATTGTCTGAAAAGGGTTTTTTTTTTCCTATTTCTACCCCTTCAAGCACACCACCTGCTTTTCCCCCATCTCCAGGAATATGGTCACATATGGTATACAGTGGGCCTTTGTTTTATGAAGGAAAGGTTTACACTAACCATCATTTACATGGCACCCCCTATCTCTACCTTTCTGCTCTTTACGGTGGTCATTCCACTTGGGGGGGGGGTGTCATTCCAGTGTGAACTGCATCACTCACCTATTGTAATAGAGACAATCTGTGCTCCAGGAGCAATGCCATTGCACTCGGGGTTGTCTGGAAAATTAGCAGCTGCAATGGATGCTACATGGGTCCCATGGCTTGCTGAGATAGGGGAAGATGGTATCAATACAAGCTGTATTCAGTACACAGTACAAATAAAAAAGTGCTTTACTGTTATTTTTAAGTGTGCAGTAATGGAATCATAATTATCATCCTTAAACCTCATCAACATCTGACCTCTTGTTCTTAGAGCCACGGTGGTGAAAGAGCAAGTTCAAACTATAGTTTACTTTAAAATCATTTGTATCTTGCAATTTTGTTTGATACCTACTTGCATCTAACCAACAGTATTAGCTGACTTGGGAAACTGTTTCACTCTCGCATCTTGGGAATCATATGCTTTTTAAAAACAAATCAGCCAGTATATTGGAAGGAGAGGATATAAAATTCAATAACAGAAAACAAAGACAGATAGAGGAGGCAATACTAACAGCACATCCCAACAATCTCCAGGATATTGCCTTCATTATGTACATTAACAGATACGTTGTACTGGTCAGCTGGGGTGAGAGGCGCCCACTGGTGTGTCAACCGATACTCCCCCAAATGCACACCAGTCTCAAGTGCTCCACGTTCTGATGTGTCAATGCACGCCCTAAAAAAGGGAAAACGTAGGTAACTATAGGATCTATGATACCAGCAACAGCTTGTCATTGGTGAAGCTCTGGCCCCAAGCTTATCTACAGGTGATCTCAGTCAACTGCTGGCCAAAGCTAACCTTTACCTGCAGTACATCCTCCTCCTTTTGGGGGATGATGAGGAGGAAGTTGACGGCCATATAGGGTCACTGCATGAAGGCGTCTCTCTCCAATAATATCAAAGTATTAAAACATGAATACTGATGGGCAACAGCAAGTGTGTATTTTTTATATCAACATTCTTGATAAGATAATCTGTACCATTCATGTCAAAAAATAAATCAAACATTAAATGGCATACAACCAAAAACTCCGTTGAGGCACCACATAGTACTACTGTACTGTACTATCATAACTTCTGAATTCCAAATCACTAGCAAATTTATTTCTTAACCCCTAACCGCCGGGTGTCAGTCGGAACTGTCAAGAAATCGGTGGCCGGGTATGATGGGTGCCAGTCGGAACAGCAACTGTTTTCGTGCCAATTTGAATTGGCTGCCACTTTATCTCCTCATCAAAAGCTAGGGAGGGACTTCCACCAGCCAAGCCAGGCATACCTCAGTCATCTCTGTAACTGCGAAGTGTAAGACAATCTTTTCTTAACCCTTCTTATCCGATTCCATTCCCGCCTCACATGGACTTTTGCCTCATCCACCCCTGCCAAGCCTCTTTCCCAGGATACTAGGAAAGAATTCAGTGATAGTGCCATAGGGCGTGCCTTGGACACCACTGTGTCTAGTTTATCCAGTACAGTAATGGAGAAGTTATTACACTGAGAGCAACGCCATAGGTGAGGCTATGGGCAGACACACAAACACATCCTGTTCTCGCGGCAAAAATTAGTCTTCTTCCTCACGTCATTACTCAATGATGCAACAACCTACATACCTGGTGATACATTCATTTGCAAGAAGAGCTGGTGAGTTATATGGTCTTTAATTTGTTTCTCTAACTGCTATAGTTTTTGAGATATTAATGTTTGAAAACAGGCTATTTTTAGGGAAATTCCCGTAGTGAGTTAACAACTGAACTAAAAATAGCCCGGCATAGAGGGGTTAAGCTTCATACCAAAAAAGAACCAACTTATTTTGTTACAACAGAAATACCATAGTTTTTGACTGTTCACAATCCTCTCATTCTGAAATATAAAAGTATTACAGCATTTTTCAAAGAAATATGCTCAGAAAGATACCTCACCAACTGGAGAGAGGATAACTGCTGACTAAGAATACTCACTATCACAACAATAATTGCTACTCAGCATATTTATTAACATCCTGAACCATATTCCTCAAATACAGTACAGTATTAGGTTATAACAATGTACTGCCTTGCACAAATCTTGGCTGCTGAAAAAAGAAAGCAATTAATATTTTGAGACAACAGACAGCTACTGGTATATCACAACTCACCTCCACACCTCCCCATCGTGATAAACCACACAATCATATGCAGGACCCAGATCCTTGTACTTCTTCTCTAGGGTATTAAGGTGAGCAACCCTGGCCTCAGCATCTTCCTTTGTAAGCTTTTCCAGCATACTGTGGCAGCTGCTGTTGGTTCCGTTATTGCCTCCACCACCATTGTTGCTCTTACTAGTCTCTAAGGCCTGTTCAGGATGAGATGGATTTACTGAATCTTTGTTCCATACAATAGTTAAAAAAAAAAAGGAGATCAATGAATTAAAACATAATCCCTGAACAGTCTGTACTACTGAAAGTAATGTTGAACTGACGGACTCCAGCTGAGCAATGGATCTTAATATCAGAAGCTTCAGAGAACAGAGATTTTTAACCCCCTCAGCCTGACAACTCTCCTACCTGGAATAAAACTGGTCTGGCATTAGCCTGAACAAACAAACAAATATACAAACAAACAAACAAACATATCCCTGGGTTGAAGGCATTAATGGATACTGTTTCTCATCATCACCCCTTCAACCTGACAACTTTCCTACCCAGAATAAAACTGGTCTGGAATAAGCCAGAACAAAGACAAAACAAACAAATAAACATACAAGGAAACATATCCCTGGGTTGAAGGCATTAATGGATACTGTTTCTAAAGCTTTCAATCCAAGGGACTTTTCCTTAAGTTGAGTACAACTGGTACAGTATTAACCAGGATTTAATTCAGTGTCTCCTCTGGCTACAGAGGTTACAGAAAAAGGATACCGGTAATAATACTGACAAATAATTTTGGCAACATAGTTTTTCTCACCCTGAAGTAACAATAATCAACCAAACAATGATCAAATAAGTACCCTACAGGATATGACAAAGCCATATATCACCTACCCCTGTGTATACAGAAAGTGACATGAAGAAACTACAGTAATGTATATCAATTTAGAATTCCATGAAGGAAACAGCTGCTGATTCCCTCTAATGTGTTTCTCAATTATGGTACACAAAAAATACACTACATGTTTATAATGAAGCCAGCAAAGTAAATGACTCAAAGAAGGTCCAAAAAAGGCTCCCAGAGGTGGCCCAAGTGACAGCACAATTCAGGATAAGCTACTCTGCAGAAATACGACCTTTGTGCCCAGAGGGAGAACCATGACTGCTGCCACAGGCCACTGAGCCGTAATGTATGAAATGAACTGAAGGAAACATATATATCAACATTATCAATGTTATCTGTTTGAGACATTTTTAAGATTATAAACAACTGTATATAAATAAGACTGTATAAAACTTCTCTCTTAAAAACCTATTATTCTTTTCTTTTACCTGTACTTTCCTCTGTGCCTCAGCAAGGAGTGCCTTATGCAATACATCCCACTTCTTTTCCTTTCTTTCCTTAGTGATGCGGTCCCTTAGCCTCTGTGGGTAGAGGCTATATGCTCCTTTTACACCCACATGATATTTACCACTTGGGTTCACCCAGGATTCAGGGATCTGTTTCACAATGAAATGGGATGAGAAGATAATGACAATAAATTACAATACAGTGCATTCTAAAAACATCCTATGAACAAAATGAATATCATTCTAACCTTACCACATTATTCCTATCAGCAAATAATTTAATTAAACTACAGAGGTAACTATAATAGTGAAGGGGTTCATTAAGACCATAAACTAACCCATCCAGTCCAGAAGTCCTTCCCTAATCTGAAGAAAACCACCTCCAAACAACAAAAATAACCTAAAAAAAAGATGTACTGGTCACTAAACTGATGAGGTTAACCACTTCACTCTTAATGCTACCACCAGACAACTAGATTCAACTTTAAAAGCTTTTAAACTGGTGAGTTAAATATAGCCTTCAGTAACGCATACACTACCAGAGGTCTGTCTTAAACTGAATAAAGCTGTCTGGTGAGGTTAAAAATAAATAAATAAATAAAAAATAACTGAAGGATAGGACTACATTCCCACCTTAAGCTTGCGTCCAGTGAGTCCAGTGATGACACCATCCGTCGCTGTAACAACAGTTGATGTGTCCACATCACCGGCACCAGAACCATCAATTCGCTCAATAACCTTCACTTTACCTTCAGTTGTCACCTGTTGGTTACAACATATTTTTTTTTTTTTTTTTTTTTTTTCAGGGGGTAAACTTACTGAAAGAAATGAAGAAAAAGATAAGAGTAAACCGACTGCACATTACCCACTTCAGGATGAAATGGTCTGTGGTTACCAGAGTTCACTACTGGATTTTTGTGGACATAATATTGATTCACTTTATTACAATACACAACAAGACAGCTGAGGACTTCTTAAACTCAGTGCATTGCAATCTCTGGTGTACAATAAACTTCTCATAATACTATTTGAGAGTTTCAAAACTGATGACTACTAAAAGGTGGATAAGCACTAACATCTGCACCTGTACACATAACCATTTTGGTTCAATGAAGTATTTTCTTATTCAGCTAGGTACCTCATGACTTCACAGAGTTAAGGAGAGACCTGTTGCTTGAAGTTCAAAAAAGCCTATCATAATATGAATAAAATTAATTGGGGGTATCATGAATAAAATACAGTGAACAGTACAGGTAGCTACATCTTCGCAGTGAAGCAATGAAGAACATGACAATTTACTGGTGGCTCTCACTAATTATATAAAAAAAAAAAGCCAACTTCACATTATCCAAAGTCTCCTAAACTGTACATGTCTGCTTTGGATGGCAGCAGGCCTAGAGGAAGGAAAACCTGATACCCTGGGTAAGGACTGGTAACAGTAAGGGCAGATAACCATTTAAAAACTTTCCCACACTACTTAGTGACAAACCCGTGGTACTGAAGTTACTCTGAGCCCAGTGTTGCTACACAGTACAGTACTGCCATCATGAGGTGGAAAAGGCTTACGCCTGCATACAGCAGACCCTTATTATATGATGAACCATTATGTGATGAACTGCTTATACGATGATGAAAAGTTAGTATTTTTTCAACATAATAAGGAATTTTTGCTTGTTCAGTACAACCATTATGATCCTGTATGAAGCCTAACTGATCAATGTACAACTGTTATTTCTGCCTATACAACTGCCAACATGCAATCTCACAGTCATTTGTTTGTTCCACGATGGCCTTTGAGTTCAATCACTATCAGGTGTCTCTGATAGAACAAGAGTGTGATGCTGAAGTTGATGCAGGGAGTGAAATGCAGTGAAGTGAACTGAAATACCTAACAGCTTATGTGAGCTAAAAACTAACTTTTATACTTATTTTTGGTGTTAAGCAGCAAGTGAAGAGCAATGATGTGAAATAACCACTGTACAGTACTGTACTAGGTGAGGTGGGTTGCAAAGTTTTTAGACTTTGATGAGTGGGTGACCCTTGACCAAAAATATTTCGCCATTGAACCCACATTATAAATGACTCAATATATGATAAATCATTATGCAATGAACTTTTAAAAGTGCATCCTCATCATAAAACGAAAGTGTGCTGTAAACTGTCAAGGCTTTCAGAAACAAACGTAATGCAATTCTGTTGTCACCGACTGTACTGTTCCAGTTTTTATGATGGAGTGGTTCCTCTGACCAGTCAGAGGCTCTATCATTTCAATTCAGTCATGTTTTAGTGGTTACCACTTGTCCCTGATGCTACCTATTCAGTTCTACAAATGTGGATATGAAAATGTAGGATCAATTTTTAAAAATGCAATAAAGGAGTTTATATTACAACATTAGCTTGTCTTAAACAGTATTAATTCCCTTTGACCTTTTGTTCCTACCAACCTGAAGTCCGGGGGCACCAGGATCAACTCCGGAGTCAAATATAGCAATAACTGTCCCTCGGCCATCAAACGTTGGATTTTTGGTCAGCAGATTCACAACACCAGTCTCCTTCCTGAGGGTAGAAATTCCATCATTAGGTAAACAGTAACATTACAGTGGACTACTACATATCTGGTAGCTAATATGTGGCTAAAGTGTCCGAAGCAACATTCAAGCACAATTTGTAGGAAGCAGTCATGGGTGCACTGAGTCAGTACATCTCATTCCTGACAATGGGTGATAAATGCTCCTCAGAACATTCAATAATTTATCCATCAAAATGACCTAGACAAAATTACATTAGGTCAGGTTATGATTGGATAAGTTGGCCACATTCAGAGTTGATGAGTTGGTTTTAGTTACAACAGATTTATTGATATGTTAGCATCAGGCAGAGCAAATTAGATTTGGGATGTCAGGTTATCATTGTCTGTTCTGAAGGTCCTTCCAAATCTAAAGAAAACTGTCTGATGCAGAGAGGATAAAATTGTTCTTATCATAATCAAGAGGTTAATGAGAACTGTTTTCAATTTTTTCAGTCACACAAGTCCTGTCTATGCTGCATCACACTGTATGGCATTGAGAATACAACAAAAAATTTACCAATTTTGGGTAAGTGAGTTACAGTACTACATTAATTGGAGCATTGTATCACTGCTATGTTCTGACCTGCCTAACTGATGGGACAACATTAAAACTGTGATGTTCAGCTTCAAATGTATAAAAGTTACCCCAAAACAAGTATGAGCAAGTTCACCATACTTAGGCAAGGATGTACACGTGCATAGATGGAACCTAACCAAGAAGCAGTGACTGAAAAAAAATTACAATAACAGTTTAGTACAGTGCTACAGTGAACAATGTAACTGCACATGAATGAGTGGTGCCAGACAGAGAAAAGGGTACCTGATGGACAAAGACAGGGTAACATGGAGGAAATCTGTTAGTAGCTCCACCCCTTTGTAGATTAAGGCATCTTGCTACAGACAAAGATAAATCATGACTCTGTCCTATGCCACAATGGTTTATCGGTACAGTACTTGGCTAAAAACCTGCGTAACATACTGCACTTCTAAGACAAACCTCTTCCACAAAAGGTGCAATGTCATTAAAAGTCTTATCAGTACTTACGATGAAGTTGTATACGTGGTTACTCTACTCTTAAAAAAAAAAAAAAAAAAAAAAAAAAAAAAAAAAAATATCTTCTTGGGCTATCCTTCGCTCAATGTTGTCATTGCATTCTCTGCGAGGAAGGCCTGGAAACTATCCACACTATCTGGTATTGTTGTTGTGACTGGTCTGCTTTAACTGGGTCATATGCTTCTTTGAAACCCAACTGTTCCCACATCATTTACCGGGTACTCTACTGTTAGTCACTGATGTAACTATTCAAGTCTGGTCATTTGTTCTTCAAGTGGATGCAACCAGGGATGGCTATCACATCCATACAGTTAGATGCATCATTCTTTTGAGTGCTGGAGTCTGCTGATCCATCACTGCTGGACTGCTGACAAGGGAACTACTTAAGTTAGAAAAATCTCAAGTTTTTAAAACATATATTATGCCCTGGCATCCCCAAGGGTTAGTGTTCCAATGCTGCAAGCCTGTTAAGATAAGTGTTGGGATAATGCATCAATATCTTATGTGAAAAACATGTCTTACCATTAACAAAGAAAACTACACAACAATAGTTTCCTTTAATTGGCCTAATCAATCTTTAATTTTCCAAAGTAAAATCTCATCCAATAATGTGATGCTATGCTGCTAACCAGACTCGTACCATTCTAATGAAATATTAGTGACAATATGCGAAATTAAATAATATAAAAATTAAGTGCTATAGAGGAAAACCCACATAAACTAATGTCAAGAACAAGATAGCAGCTGACAATGCATCTTCTTTTATCATTGCTTTCATTCTTCACTTTAAACTTGTATCTTTTATCCAAGGCCTAAAGTACTTGGAAACTAGTTTAAGACAACGTGGACTTGTGAAAATTTCCATTACTGACGCAAATACCTTGGTAATAATCCGGAACAGGGAAACTCCCCCAATGACTCTACCGACGACGCCATCTTTGTTATTGTTCTACATTTTCTCAGTAAATAGAGGTGATGCCTCATTCCGAATCACTTCCTGATTTTCTTGAGTAATTTTCGTTCACTTTTTCGTCAAAAATAACATACATACATAACAGTACTACTGGATGGATAACATTCTTATACGAGCACAGGGAGGGTACAGCGGATTAATTGAATTTGGATGATAGTTATATGATGCAGTATTATAAACTGAGCTAATTAATCCCACAGTATTCTCAAAACATACAATAATATTTCCACGTGAATGACAAATTACTTTCTGCCAATGACCTGTATTATTATAGATTTGCGGGTATCCGACATTTCAAGATAATCCAAGCATATGAAAATTTTTCAAAATTATAAGGGTGGAATGTTTTATGAAAACACTTTATTTTTTATAACACCAAAGCTTATAAAGATGGCAGATATTCTTCACAGGAGCCCTCCATCTTGGCACACCAAGCGATGGTAAACAAACATCATGGCGACGGAAGACGATGTAAAGCGCGAGAAGCCAAAAATAGTTTTTAAGAAGGTGAAGAACAGAATTTGCCAACGAAGAAGGGATTCAGATGAAGATAATGACAATGAAGGCGATGAATCGCTGTCGTAAGTACCATTAAAGAAAAATGTCAAGTATCAGTTGTGAAGACCGAAGATTAAAATTTCCTACTGGTGTTCATTGTCATTCACCGTAGATGACCATCTTTTCAGTTATAAGAATCCTGCCCTCACGTTCCGCTCTTAAATTTGTTAGAACATGGATCGAATACTTGATACCTGTATACATAAACCAGTTATACTTGTGATGCAGGTCATTATTATTATTATTGCCTTAGTAATGAGTATACTGGTTATTGTAAGACGAACAATGCATTGGATTTTTCATTTAAAGTTATAAAAGATGAATGATGCCAAGCAATATTAAAAAGTAAAACTGGAAATGTAAGAGAAGTGGGATGGAAATCAGAATTAGTGGTAGGCGTAATCGATTGCTTGTAATCGCTTACATCGATTACAATGTAAAATTTTTCACCAATCGATTATAGTTCCCAGTAATCGATTACCAAATGATTACTCCCAGCATAAATTACATTTTAAATATATGTTACAGACGTGCATTTCAATGGATTTTACCCAACACTTATTAGTTTGTTTTATAATAGATGCATTAATTCATAAAGATATATGTAAAAAAAAGAGGTAGCTGAGAGTTAATAGTGTGTACGTACGGGCAGACCAAAAAGCCAGGGTCTCAAGCATTGGAGAAGACAAATCTAATATAACAACAAACTCGTACGTGGAGTTTCTGTGTACTGCGTAGACTGTGGTGGGTGTGCACTGCACAGCGGCCAGCAGTGTGGCAGTGTGTGAGTTGTGTGACTGTGCAGCAGGTGGCTCAGCAGATCTGATTACTGGTTAATGAAATTTTCGGGTATTAATAATGTTTTCACACTTCCCAGATCTTTTCCTTTAACTTAATGCATGGAGAGAGAGAGAGAGAGAGAGAGAGAGACTTACACTGTACTTTACCAATATACTGTACTCATATAATATCAATTTAAAGTAAAAGTAATTGAACAGTACCCGTAATTGATTACTAATCGATTACTGACCACAAAAATAATCGAAATAATCAATTATAGAAAAATTTGAGTGTCGCCCATCACTAATCAGAATAAACATTGAATAAACCATTCAGTCACCAGTCATTCAAGGTTGTGGGTTTTTGGCACTGCATGACATGTCTTATTATTTAAACGCTTCACTTGATTGAGCTTTTGAGATCTCGGCCTTGTGCATACACTGTGTATCTGCCGAAGCATGTCTTTCATTTTAAGTTGCCCTGTTAACTGTTCCCTGCTATAACCCTATAAAGGGAAGCCATTTGAGTTAGTTGCAGTTGACACAAGGGAACACATGTGGGTTGGTTTTATGGTTACCACCAAGCACTGTAAATGGTTTCCTGGCTTACAGGAAACCATTTGACTTGTCACTCATTGTAAGGCGACCTAAAAAGGACAGAAGAGTAATAAAAAGTGACAGGAAAGATGGGAGAAATATGAAGAGAGGAGGGCAGACACAAGAATGATAAAGGTGAGGGAAGAAGTAGGCAGCACCACATCAAGTTTTGGGGGAGGCGGTGGCTCAGTCGGTAGAGAGGTGGCCTGCAGTCCTAACGGACCCAGGTTCAAACCCTGGCTGGGGCAGGGAACAGTTTAAGGATTTGAATTTAAAACTGATCTACCATTAGACCCACCGATATGTAAAAATACCCCTGCTAATACCAATACACTAGTCCTGTATGAGACAGCCCTAGCATGTATTCAATATGGATGGTGGGTGTTACCGGTAGCACCGAAGTGGAGACATGTAGAGGTGTATGGTATGTAGGAGGACTGCTGGGCCTTGATAGCAGGCTGTGAAGCCTATGCCCAGAGTCGGGGGGGGGGGGGGGGTTGATAAAAAAATGTGTGCAACCTTTGTCATCCACATTACCACAGAGTGGTATATAGTGTTGTACGATACTTCATTCATTCCATTCTATCCTTTATCAGTTCATTTGCATCATGATCCTTGTTTCTCTTGTATTCACTTACCATGTTAATTCAAATTACAAAGCAGACATCAGTGTAACTTTTTTTTTTTTGGAAGCCTGTTTATCAAATTAAGTCAGAGTGTGTTCTTTCTACCAGTCATGTGTTGCAGGGCAAAACTCGAAGAGAGCCGAGAAGTGCGGAAATATCGACAGCGGCAGGCAGGGGTCAGTGCTGAAGTCCTTCTGCAGGGTGAAAAAACACACAAGAAGGAAGGCCCAGATGTAAGCTCATTGTGAAGCATTTTATATTCCCTCATGGTCATAATATAGTATTCTGTCCAAGCTACCACCAGATTACAGTCAACCCCAGCTATTTATGGGCTCACATGCAGTGTGTGTGGATTTTTCTGGGAAATTATTTCAAAATACTGTCTCTCCTGCCTTTCCCACAGCATCAGCTATTCCTAGTGGTTCATAAGTGATTTTTTATGCATATTTTCGGTGAGAAATACTGTCCATACAGTTAAACTGTGCAGTTACCCTGTTTAAGTACAGTACGTTATATGCTGTTCAGCACATGGCAAACTCTTATCATCACTGCATGCCGAGTACAATACACTGTACCTAGAAAGGCTTGTGTATCATCCTCTACCATCTTTTGGGGAAGTATTAATGTGCCATAAAATGCATTTACAGGTGTTATAGAAATAGCTTAAACTCTGAAATAATGACTTCTCTGGTAGGTCTGGGCTATTCACAGAATTCAACATTCGCAGGGTGATCTGGCACATACCCCTGCAAATAGTGGGACCTGACTGTATTTTATTCTACCAAGAGCGAGTCATTGGAGCTAGAGGCAGAGGATTAATACTGTCATCATTAACCCATTTACACTTGGGGCAACCCAAGTATTTTGTTCTACTTAACACTAGATTACTGTACTCTGTGAGTGAATTACATGAGCCTGAGAATTAATACTTGTTCGTCCATCTACTGTATATCTAGACACCTTAATTCTGGAAGGGGTAGCTACGATACAAACAAATCACTCTCATTTCATTCTGTCTTCCAGCATCGGGGTGTCCTCTCCCAACTTATATTTCCGATACTCATACGAGTAGCCTATATATTTTCACCCCACTTAATTCATTCATTCATTCATTGCCAGACGCCATGTATCCCAAACGGGGTGGCCAAGGGTTTAGAGTTAATTGTTTTACAGGGAGGGGCACTAATCCTCCACCAACCCCACTTGACACGTAGGGATGCCAACAGCATCTGGTGTTCCCAGGCGGTCACCCTTCCAAGTACTAACCAGACCCAACGTTGCTTAACTTCACTGATCAGACGGGAAGCGGTGTACTCAACGTGGTATGGCCACTTAATCTTATCCTTAAACTCTCTCCGTTCACCTCACTTACATACGCACTCCTGATCAGTCTCACTTTCTATTGCCACCACATGTCCAAGTGGATAGGTTGTGGAGATTCATCCACTCACATGATGCATTGCTGCCTACTTCTTCTGTCATCATCATCTAATCCTGTGTTGCCCCATGAGGAGCGTAGGAGCCCGGGGCTAGGCAAGTTGGTCCTGACATTTAAGATGAGAGTGACCAGCCTCACTCATTCCTGAGTGGCATTATATGAGCAATAAACCCCAACCACCCCTTGGATATTAACTCACATTTTTAATTCTGTTTGCCCTCCTCTGTTCCTACAAGTAATTCTCACTTTCCTTCCTGTAACTTTTTAGTACACCTCTTTCGACTTCAGTTGGTTCTACACTGAGTGACAAGCCTAATGGGTGCTTGTAGCCCAAGAAACCATTTACAATATCAGGAAGTAACCACATAAGCAAATGATGGGATGTGGAACCTACTATGGTGCCCCTGTTAACTGGGTGGAGATGTAAATGTAGCATCCACCCTGGAGCCAAACCACTTAACTTTTCACTGTGCCTTGCTGTGGTAAGGTGCTGGCAACCACAAAGAAACGTTAGCCCACTGCATGTGTCAGTCCTGCAGGGGTGTTTGCTTGCCTGTGGTTGATGGGTCTGCTTGGCCAGGAAGACGAGTTGAACAACAACCATATACTGTACTGGAATTTTGTAGGTAATGCCAGTACATTAATGTAATCTCTTATGTCTGACTCTTCAGGATGACCCATTCAAAACCAAGAGTGGCGGAATGGTGGACATGAGCCAAGTAAGGAATGTGAGGAAGATGTCAGATGATGCATATGACACTGGCATTGGCACTGCATTCTCTGCAGAAACCAACCGACGTGATGAGGATGCAGAGATGTAAGTAGAACTGAAAAGAAATAATAGTAGAAGGGAAGGTATTAATGTTAAGATGCTTGGTTTAATTGAGAGAAGATTTTTGGTGTGTATTACTTAGTAGGTAATCAGTGGAAAAGTTTAACACAAACCCACTTGAACCCCTAGGCAGAAGTATATAGAAGAGAACCTTGCCAAACGGAAAGGTGTTGAAGCAGAGTCAGGGAATGATGAAACACCACGACATCAGACTCTGGAAGAAGTGGCCTTAAATGCAGTTCCAGCTATCCTCCGTGAGAGCACTTCAAAGCGATCTGAAGAGATGTTGAGCAACCAGGTGAGGCAAGGGTTGTGGAAATAAAATCAGACTGAAAATGTAAAAAGAAGACAGCTGTGTAGAATAAAGTAACACATGAGTGAATATGTAGGAAAGAGAGAATCGAGAAAAGAATACTCTGGTTAAAAAAAAAAAAAAACGTGCAATGAGTAACCTTCCAGTCAGTTTGGTTGAGGATGGGTTTACGTGATCTGTCAGTTAGAGCAACTATTAGTTAGGTTAACTGATGGAATTACCTGACATTACATTTATAAAATGCACAAAACTGCTTCAACCCCAACATTGTTCTAGCACTGCATAACCCTCTTATCAAGAACAGGCACCAGCACTATACTGGCCTTTTCCAAATGGAGAACTCATTGCTGCAGTGTAAAACTCATTGTCTTTGCAGTGTAGGACTATCAACCATTGGCTGTAACAGTATTAGTGTTGTCCCACCTGCTTTTGCCTGATAGTCTTGACACCTAACACAACTGAACTATGTCCAGCATGAAGATGAAATGGGACAGTGTTTGCATACTAAGGCCCCGCCCATATGAGCGGGCAGTGCCTGACGGGCAAACGTTGTTACCAAATCAAGTTCCAATTCACACGTTTTGAGGGTGGGTGACGGGCACGAGTGTAGATGACATCAGAAGCAGGGAAACCACGGGCAAACCATCAAAATGCCCCTGCCCGTTGTTGAAGCACTGCCTGCTGGGCTGATGGCCGGTATGTAGCCAACAGCCGCCGGGGACTGGGCAATCTAGAAACACTGCTAAAAAAGCGAGGGATATCGACTCAGCGGGCTGTGCCCATCAGGCACTGCCCACTCATGTGGACAGGGCCTAAAGGACTCTCTCCTTTAAATGTCAATCTTGCCTTGGATAGGCTACAGTACTGTATATGCAGCATTGGGAAGCTTAGCTGTTATTTGTGCTTTTTTTTTCCACTTTTAGGTTATCACAGCACGGCCATTATTTTAAATCAGCAAAACCCCAGTAACGAGAACATGAGGTAGTTTTCAGTAGAACAGTTATTACTAGTAGCTTCAGGCTTCCAGTCACATACAGAATATGATCATTCACATACATCAAATATATATATATATATATATATATTACATGTTACAGATGTTGAATGGCATCCCCGAAGTTGACCTTGGATTGGAAGCAAAGATCCGAAACATCGAGGCAACAGAAGAAGCCAAACAAAGATTGCTACGGGAGAGCATGATGAAGAAGGAGCGACCCTCAGATTTTGTACCAAAAAATATGGCTGTTAACTTTGTACAGCATAACAGATGTAGGTGTGAATAACCTTAAATCATGGATTACAGTACAAGCAACTTGATTGAAAGTTTACCTACTTTTTAAATTAATTTAATATTATTTTTCAGTCATCATCATCCGGACCTCCTTTCCCACCCTAGGGCAGGGTGAGGAGCAGCAATGTCCAGACAGCCCAAATGTGCCCAGTCCAAAGGGCCACGCTTCCATTCACTCCTCATTCAAACCCCCGGAATCCTGGCTCTGTCGGATATGCCAAAAACATTCACCACGTTCTGTAGCTTCACATGAACGTATCCAGTAGAGTCAATCCGGATGCTGCCACATTAAAAAGGGGTGCCAAATCCCTGATCATGCACTTCTTCTCACAGCATTCATCCAGCCAGCTTGATCTCTTGTCAGTTCCCTAGCCTCATTGACTTCCAAATCTCTCTTCCTCACACACTCATCCATCATATCCCTCCATCTTCCCCTTGGTCTACCTTGCCTCCTCCCTCCTTCAAATTAGCTCAGATATACCTTTTTCACCACTAATGTCATCCATTTTCTCCACATGACCATACCATCTCAATACACTCTCTTCGATTCTGGTGTCCACCGACTTCCTCACTCCACATCTTTCACAAATCACATTATTTCATATCCTATCCACCCTCTGTACTCCACATACATTCCTCAGCAGTCCCATCTCCACTGCTCTTACTCTTGACTTTTCATTTTCATGCCACACCATAGTCTCACAATCATATGTTAAAGTTGGCACTTAACATTCCTTCATGTAAGCCTTGTGCAGAAATATGAGTTAATGTTCTAATTGGTATATCTCCAGAACCAGTGGTGCTGGAGCTATATGACACTCAGTTTCACTATTAATTTCTGTCAACAGGTAGAAAAAAAACTTACACATGATTTCAAAGCCATGCCCAACAAAAATGTAAATGTTAACATACCTGTAAGTTAATGCAGCATACTTGATGTTCAAAACTACTGTCTGTATACTGTATCTGTCTATCACTAAATGCCTAATCCCATAGAGGGATAGAGGGTGGCCGTAGATGAATTGCCTCCGTGTCACTCTGTCCCCTGCCATCTAGCTGCCCTCTTTTCAACTCGCATCCTCTCATATACCTCTCCATCCAATTCTTCCATCTCATCCTCGATCTCCCCCTCCTCCTCACACACGTGCTTTCTGCTAATAAGTTTCTCATCTCCACTCTCTCCTGCTATATCTTCTTAAGGTATTTCTTGTAATGCATTTGAAAAACTAAATATAAATTACTAATAGTGTTTCTTTTCCTGTACAGTCAACCTAGAAGAAAGTGGGCCATCGAAACGAAAGGAGAAACGTGTGCGAGAGATAGTAGAACCAGTTGTGGGTGGTGGCGTTAAAATATCCACCATTGCACCAAAACGGCCCCCAGGAGAGAAGGCAACTGACGACTTTCACTATGAGAAGTTCAAGAAACAGTTCAGGAGGCACTAGAATCAGAGATGTGATACTGCACAATAGAAGGGGGGGCACCTGGAAAAAGGGATGTATATCCTGAACAGAAACAGTAAAGGTGTTACTTAATGGTATTGTGATGACTGACTATTTCGATAGCAAGTTAATAAGAGGTGTGTCTAGGACTGTAGTTAAGCGGATGTTTCTTTACAGCTAATATCCTCTTCTATGAAGGCTGAGCAACAGAAAGGGGAGCTAGGGATAAGGGTTTCACTTATCATCAAGGAGCATGAAGGTCATCACCACCACCACCACTGTCATCATCATCCTATTTCCCACTAGTAATGATGAAAGTAGCCATAGATAATATTTAAATTTTAACCAGAGTGTATGAAATATAAATA
Source organism: Coenobita brevimanus (assembly GCF_032717465.1). NCBI lineage: Eukaryota > Metazoa > Arthropoda > Malacostraca > Decapoda > Coenobitidae > Coenobita > Coenobita brevimanus. The sequence continues at coordinate 21,150,036 of NC_137049.1, read as the reverse complement.
GAATATATAACATACAGTTGCTATTTGATAATCCTTTGTGACGGAGAATGGGAAGTTACCTAACATCTCCCTTGGTGATCCCCTGTGAGTTATGATCAAGTTAGAACGTATATCTCAAAGTACAGTAGTAAAAGTGGGGTTGGTGGAGGATTAGTGCCCCTCCCTGTAAAACAATTAACTCTAAGCCATTGGCCACCCCGTCTGGGATACATGGCGTCTGGCAATGAATGAATGATGAACAGTAGTAACATCATTCAATTAGCCTATTCATTGTTTGCAGGAAATTTCTTCATTCCTACACACGGCTAACTAAAAGAATTACACTGTAGAACACCAGGGCTACCTAGCAGTGATTTACAGCAAGCTTTGTGATGAAAGAAATTTATCAGGAAGATAATAGGGAGAACTGAAAGACAATTTAAATCAAATACTAAAACCTTACATGTACAATCCTATAATAATGAAAAAATCTAGCATGTTTTTTACTTTGATGGCTGACTGGCCCACAGTGAGCCCTTCTACCTGCTGATTATAGAATTAGTTTTGCCATCATCACTGTAAACCAAATACCACAAACTAGGGTATGTAGGTTCTGGAAGAAAATAAATATCGGAAACATCCTTACCTCTTTTCCCAATTTCCATATTTAAACTGAACAATAAACTAACACCAATCAACAAAATTCACATGACACTAAATCATGTAAAGAAATGGCAACAGACAAAGCGCTCCAAAAAAAAGGAGAAGGTATCGGGTATGAATGAGAAATGACGCTTAACTGAATGGGAGAATTTTCCCACATAATGAAGTGGTAAGGTCATACTGCAATTAAGGAACTGTCAGCCAAGTTTTCCATTATTATACAGTGATCACATTATCTCTTCAGCTGTAGTTAAATGGCTGTGGGAATACACAGGAGGTGTAATTAAATATGCCATGACTGTGAAGTTCCTACTTTACATCTGAAGCAGAAGCTTCAGAGCCTAGGAAGGCCCAATACCTGCCCGGCCCCAACCAAATGGGCAGGTTTGCATGGCCATGTGGAATGTGAGAGGTGCAAATGAGGACAGCAAGAGAGTGGATGTAGTGAATGTGTTCAAGAATGTGAGATATGCCATGATGGCATTGTGTGAAACAAAGATAAAAGGGTGTGAAGTGGAGGAGTGGGAGGGAGTAAAATGTGTAAGATTGGGCATGGATGGGCGAGGATGATGCAAGGAAGAAGCTGCACTGTTGATGAATGAAGTGTGCAGGGTTGCCAAGGTCGCGGTTTTCCCGCCAAATTGGGCTCGTTTTGAAGCTCTTCCGCGGGCAGATTTTACCGGTCGCGGGTTGCAGTTTTTTGGGCTGGTTTGAAAACTGTCGCGGTTGTTTGGGCTAGTATGGAGTTAAACCACATCACGACAATATACTGAGAGAGAGAGAGAGAGAGAGAGTTTAAACATATGGCGGAGAGAGACCCCCTAATACTCCCACAGGGACCAGTGGATGCAGCCAGTGCGGAGACTCCGGAGAGAGTTTTGTTTTATCCCAATTATCGTTGCCAGCAAGCACTGCTGCAGTAGAGAGGATTTTCTCTCAGTATAATTTAGTGAAAAGTAAATGAAGAAACAGACAGCAACATGAAACAGTTGAAAACACTCTTCATGTTAGAGCAATATGCAGACATAAAATGTGTTGTAATGATTTCACATACAAAATTATGTTAGCAAATTTCACATATGACGTACACAGCATCGAAACACAGTGATGATGATCATATAGATTTTTGAATAATATAAGTGTGATGGAAAGTTGACTCAGAGGGAGAGAAAATACCTTCACTTGCATGTTGTATTACCTAGTGTAATGATAAGTATATTTCAACAGAATCATTGTTGTTTTATGGGCAATAGTGTTTTTATGGGAAATAGGGAAAGTTTAAGTGAATCAAGTGATCATTTCAGGCATTAATAGGGACCTATATATGAATTATTAATATAAAACACTAATTTCGCATAAATAGAGGATTTTTAAAATAATTATTGGTGTTGGGCTACTTTTGGGCTGGTTTTCAGTTGGGTTTCCGCGGGCAGAGCAGGGTGCGACTTGGCAACCCTGGAAGTGTGGCTGAGTGGTATGAGAGATTACAAATGTGTCAGCTCGAGATGTATGTATGTCAAGTTCAAGTTTGAGAAGGTGAATGTGGCAGTGATTGTAGAATATGCACCGTGTGATTACATGAGTGAGACAGAGAAAGACAAGTTTTGCAATGACCTGGATGAAGTAGTAGGAGAAATGCCCAAAGTTATAAAGTGTCTGTAATGGGCAACATGAATGCGAGAGTAGGCACTGGTCCTGTGAATGATATAATGAATAACAATGGAGTACCAGGAGAGAATGATAATGGGAAGCGACTGAAGGACATGTGCCAGAAAAGGAGGTTGTGCATTTGTAATTCACATTTCAAACACGAAGGTGCACATAAACATATATGGTATTAAGGGAATAAAGATTGTGTTGAAAGGAACCTGATTGATTATGTGCTCATACAGAAGTTGATGCTGGGATGTGCTGCTAATATGAATGAAGTGAGAGGACGATGTGAAGGTTTGTCACATCATATGATTGTGATATGCAAGATCAAGCTGAGAGGAATGACGTGGACCAAGAGAGAAAGAAGCAGTCAGGGAGAGAGACTGAAAGTCGAAAAGCTGAGGATCAAAGAAATGGCAGAATACAGGGCCACAGTAGGGGAGGAGTTAGAATCAGTGAATTGGAATGTAATGGATCTGGACAGCTTATGGAATGCATACAGAGACTGCTTAGTTAGGAAAGCTAAAGTGGTGTGTGGTGTTGCAAGGGTAACAACAAAGTAGAAAGGTACAGCATGGTGAAACAAAGAGGTTATGAGAGCAGTGGAGGAAAAGAGGAAAAAATGGCTAAATTGGATACAAGACAGGGGTTCAGTTGAAACAAGAACTGAATACACTGAGAGCAAGAAGCATGAAAAGAGACTAGTGAAGAGGAAAATGACAGTGGTAAATGATCTAGGAAGAAAAATGAATGCAAAATTACTCTGAAAACATGATGTTATTCTGGAACGAGGTGCAGAAAAGTAGAGGTGACGGTGGAAAGAAATGTGAAAATGTGAAGGATGTAAGAGGTAGATTATTAACCCATGGGGATGAAGTAAGGACCAGATGAAAAGAATATTTTGAAAGTCTGATGAATGGGAATGGAGAGAGCAAAGAGACTGTTAACATGATTGGTTTTGGTGGTATACAAAGAAGGAATGCAGTGCCAGGAAATGTGACACTTGCAGAGGTGAAGAACACTGTGAAGTGGCTGAAAAAAGGGAAAACAACTGGGGTTGATGAGGTGTATGCAGAGATGATTAGGTGTAGTGAAGAAAACAGAATGAAGTGCTTGTTGGAGATATGTAAGAAGGCATGGATGAGTGAAACTGCCAGCAGAGTGGAAAATGGCAGTGATCGTACCCCTGTACAAAAATAAGGGTAAGTGAAGTGAGTGCAAGAATTATTATGGCATAAGTCTACTGAGTGTTGTAAGGAAAGTATATGGAAGAATTGTTATAAACAGAGTGAGAGAGAGATATCAGAAGTCCTTGCAAGTGATAAACAGGGTGGCTTTAGGAGTGGCAGGGGATGTGTGGATCAAATATCTGCAGTGAGACAGATAGTGGAGATGGCTTGTGAAAAGAACTATGTGTTTATGGCATTTATGGATCTGAAAAAAGCATATGACAAAGTAGACAGAAAAGGATTGTGGAAGGTTTTGCGCATGTAAGGTATAAATGGTAAGCTGCTAGATGCTGTCAAGAGTTTTTATGATGGTAGTGAGGCATGTGCGAAGGTAAATGGGCATCTAAGTGAATGGTTCACGATCAGTGTGGGCGTGTGATAAGGTTGTGTGTCCCCACAGTTGTTCAATATATATATGGAGGGGGTGATGAGAGAACTTAAAACACAGGTAATGGAGAGAGGGATGGCGTTGGTAATTGATGATGGATGGAATATCTCAAATCTGATGAATGCTGATGATGCAGTGCTACTTCCAAATACCATACAAGAACCTGGGAGACTAGTGCTGAGTTTTGTAGATGACTGAGAGTGTTGTGCCTTGAGAATAAATGTAGAAATGAGTAAAGTAATGGTTACTGAAAGAGAAGGTGACTCCCAGTGTGACGTTACAGTGAACGGAGAGAGGCTGGAACTGGTGAGAGTTTAAATAACTGGGTACAATGATAGAAGAGAGAGGAAAATGTGCAAAAGAAGTGGAAAGCAGAGTGACACAAGGAAGGAAAGTAGCTGGTGCTATGAATCCTTGATAAGAAATAAAGGCTTGAGTGTTGCAGCTACACGAAGCAAATGTGAAGGAGTGTTAGTGCCAACAGGTGTGAGACTGAGGTGTGGCATGAAAATGAAAATTCACGGATAAGAGCTGTGGAGATGGGACTGCTGTGGAATGTATGAGGAGTACAGAGAGTGGATAGGATATGGAATAATATGCTTCATGAAAGATGTGGAGTGAGGAAGTCTGCGGACACCAGAATCGAAAGTATATTGAGATGGTGTGGTCATGTGGAGAGAATGGATTACAACAGAGTGGTGAAAAAGGTATATCTGAGCGAATCTGAAGGAGGGAGGAGGCGAGGTTGGCCAAGAAGAAAGTGGAGGGATATGGTGGATTAGTGTGTGAGGAAGAGAGGTTTGGAAGTTGGTGGGACTAAGGGACTGACAAGTGCTCGACCTGGCCGGATGAATTTTGTGCAAAGAAGCCCATGACCAGGGATTTGGCACCCCTTTTAACGTGGCAGCGTCCGGATTGACTCTATCGGATACATGTGTATGAAGCTACAAAACATGGTGAATGTTTCTGGCGTATCCAATAGAGCCAGGATTCTGGGGCTTGAATATTGAGTGAATTGAAGTGTGGCCCGTTGGATTGGGCAAATTTGGACTGTCTGGACATTGCTACCCCTCACCCTGCCCTAGGGTGGGAAAGGAGGTCTGGATGATGATGATGATATGATGACATGACTATTACCGTACTTAGATGGAAATCATGTGGAAGGTGGAAAATTCAAGCTGAATAAACGGTACGGTTTAATATGAATATAAAGTGAGCATGAGATTTTTTGTGATAACTAAACTTCCGGTATACAGTATATGAAACTCTGTGGGAACATAATATACTGGCAGAAAACCAACTTCACACAAATATGTAGAAAAAGGAAAAATTCATTAACCCCTTCACACCCAGGTCTCTCCTTTGATATATAAAAATAAAATCGTCTGTTGTTAGTCATACAATTATAAAAAATAAATTAATAATCCCAATTAATTAGTAGACAAGGATATGAAACAATTATCTACAAAATGTTGCTCATATTCATTAAAATTGTCTGATGATAACCAAATTACAATGAATATACGTTCTGGGCGTCAAGGGGTTAATTAACAATGAACAAATTCTTTATACTATATAACCTGAATACATCTTCACTACTAGGATTATTCTGATTTTTAATTCAATACATGAACAATTTGCAAGTACATGTACTCTTTTTAAATGTTTATAACCACACCATTTTTTCTTCACTATATGTGCATTCAAAAATTCCTACAGTTCAACACAACCCAAGCTACCACTGCTCTGTCACAACTTCACTGTACCCTAATGTAAATGAATGCCATACTCTTCGCCTGAGGTGCTGAGTAATGAAAGGGCAAACTAGCCAAAAGCTGAGTTTGTGAAAATGAGCTCTGAAGTTAGGACATTTCAAGCCCACAAATTTTGAATAATCTGATTCAATGCAGATTCTCAGTATGGTAAAGGCAAATTAACCAAACCATTCATCATCATCCTTGCCATACAACTGAGCATAAGTACTGGAAAACAGTAATACAAAATCGCATTTATCCTGCGATGATGAATTTGCCCTTGCTTTTTCCAATGCCTCATATATCACTGGATTTGTAGCCCATGGAATACAAACACCACACTTACTGATTTTGGTTCCTATCAGAATGTCCTTATATAACTATCCTAACCCTTCTGGAGGTTTTCATTTGTTTACAAGTGAGCCATAAGTTACCTTATGGTAGTCCTCCAAGCTGCCTCAACTCCTGCTACCTCTACCTATACAAAAGGAAGGGCACCAAAGGATGATCACAAACTGAAGCTCAAACTTAGGATGGCTGCAGGCAGAAAGGAGACTGGAAGCTTTTCAAAACTGGCTAGTTCAATGCTTGTCTTCTTGTTCAAGCATATACAGTTGATGATCTGAAAGTATTATTCTTATGCACTGTTTTCAGATTAAACACACTATAATGATTTATACACCACTGTATATTGGTGTATAAATCATTATACAGATGCTTTCTAACTAATGAGGATCTGGTTCTGTGCCAGCATAGCTCAAACTTTATTCAACACACAGTTCAGTCTAACATATTAAGGTAGCTCTCCTTAAACCTACCTTGGCTATTATTTGTTCTTAACTACAACTGCAGAGTTCAGTAGCTTGGCATCAGCCAAGGTTTTACTTGTATCTGTCAACTCAGCATAAGGAAAGGTGGTCATCAGGGCAAAGTCCACTGACTGCAAGTTAGGTCGGGCATTCAGAAGGAATTGCCTCAGATCACCCACTGTGTGTGTGTGGTTCAGCCGCACTGGTAACCTTGAGCCATCAGGAAGCCGCAGCTGAAGGAAAGAAATCAAAATCAGACTGCATGTTCATTATTTGTTCTCATTTATATCATACCCTGTGATCACAGTCCTAACATATTATGTGTTTGTATGATAAATGGTGAAATGGAGTAATCATCATCAATCTCCTCAACTGCCAAGTTTCCATTAACTGTCACTGATAAACTGAAGACTCATATTTGTATTGATGGTGCTCACACAACTATACACAAACTGTTGTTGATGTGGCCCCAGGATCATCTGAACATGTACCCAGTAAACTGCAGACTGCCCTCCACCTGCAGTCCACCATCCTACTACTGGAGGATTGGTAGGGAACTCAGGGATGTCTGTACAGTCACATGTTACTTAGTATTGGTGCCACCACTATACAAAAATAAGAAGTATATATCATACATCCATAAAAACACTACATGGTTGAAATTAGCATTTTTTTTCACACCAAAGCCATTATAATTTACCTGGTGCATAAATTAATTAGTGCACATTTTTCATCATGGAATTTTGAGATCGGTGTGCAGTCTAAATTTAAGCTTACAAGGAAATTATTTTAACACAATGTTTTATCTGACACATCGTAATCGTATAATTGTTCCTCTGTACAAAGGAAAAGGGGAGAGAGAAGTATGTGGTAACCATAGGGGCATTTGCCTTCTTAGTGTGACTGGTAAAATATATGGTAGAATACTCATTGATAGGGTTAGGCATATGACAGAGGAGCTAGTTGGAGAAGAACAAGGGGGATTTAGGAAGGGAAAAGGGTGTGTAGATCAGATATTTGTTCTAAGATGTTTAGTGGAGAAGTATTTAGAGAAGGGAAGGAAAGTGTATGCTGCCTTCATGGACTTGGAGAAAGCTTATGACAGAATAGATAGGCAAGGTATGTGGAAGGTATTAAGAATATATGGAGTGGAGGGGAAATTTTTGAGTGCTGTAAAGAGTATGTACGAGGGAGCTAGGGCTACGGTGCGAGTGGATGGTGAGCTGAGTGAGTTCTTTGATCTCAATGTGGGACTAAAACAGGGGTGTGTGATGTCTCCATGGCTGTTTAATATATATATGGATGGGGTTGTAAAGGAGGTGCAAGGTAGGGCAGTGGATGTGGGGCTGGCCCTAATGAATGAGGGTGAGATTTGGAAGATTCCGGTGTTGCTGTTTGCTGATGATACAGTATTGTTGAGTGAAGATGAATGGGAGTTGCAAGGTTTGGTGAATGAATTTGGGACAGTGTGTAGGAGGAGGAAGCTGAAAGTTAATGTAAACAAAAGTAAAGTTATGGTGTTTGAGAGGAATGAAGTCACGGAGTGTGCAGTGAGGTTGGATGGTGAGGATATGGAGAATGTGAGTGCATTCAAGTACTGTACTTGGGTAGTGTGATGAGTAAGGATGGAACTTTGGGGGATGAAGTACGTGAAAGGGTACAGCAGGGAAGGAAGGTTGTTGGTACACTGAAAGCAGTGATGAGAAATAGGGAGGTGAGTATGGAAGTTAAGAAGTCACTGCATGATAGTATTGTGATCCCTACCCTGACGTATGGAAGCGAGGCATGGACCTTGCAAGAGGGGAACAAGTCAAGAGTAAGAGCAGTGGAAATGAGTTATTTGAGAGGAGCATGTGGAGTGACATGGAGGGACAGGTTGACGAATGAAGAAGTGAAGGAACGTTGTGGGGTAGATGTGGATGTGGTTGAGAAGATTAGGAGAAATACACTGAGGTGGTTTGGACATGTGGAGAGAATGAAGAATGAAAGACTGACTAAGAGGGTGTATGTAGGTGAGGTGGAGGGAGGGAGAGGGAAGGGTAGACCGAGAATGAGGTGGAGGGATGGAGCTGAGAGGTATATGAGGGAGGGGGGAGTGAGTTGGGGGGAGGGTAGTCAAATGGTGGGTGACAGAGTGACTTGGAGGCGTTTTGTCTGCGGCCACCCTTTTCGGGATTAGGGCGTCGGGCTATAGATAGATAGATAGACAGATAGATCGTAATCGTACCCAGGCATTTTGATTTTTTTTTTCCCACCCTACTCCAGAACTTTCATGAATATCTGTTTCCTATCCTATCAAATCTATAAAGCTGAAGTAGCATGCACTGACCTGGATGGTGGTGGTCGCCTCATCTGAGTTAACTGCAAGAGTATCTTGTGCACTCCTCTCCTGCCCCTTAAGGTCTGATGTAGCTGAAGGGAAGTTGCTGGCTCCATCTACTGTCTCAGAGGGCTGACTATGACTCACCACTGTTGGAGCTGGGCTGTATTAAACAGTAAGACTCATAAACACAGCTGTCTACTATAATATACTGGAACCCTGTCCACTTGTGGGGCAGGGCTGAATAAATTAAGGTAAGGTATGACTGGTAACCATACCTACTATACTCAATCCACTATTAGGGCTGGGTTGTACAAGAGGGTAAAACTGATAAATATATCTACTACACAACACCACATCCACTGAGAGAGATTGGGGGATATAATAGGGTAAGACTGGTAAACAACTATTTTATTGTTTATAATGGCTCCAATGCTTGCATGGGTCGGCCTTAGTCACTTACTGGTGGCTCTCCATGCTGCTCGATCTCTGGCAACCTCCCTTTTCTGTTCCATAACCCTGAGATGACCTCGTCCCAGGACCTTTTTGGTCGGCCTCTCACAACCTACTCCCGATGTTCACACTTCTCACCTTCCACACCCAAATGTCATCCTCCATCCTCTCAAGAAGCCCCCATCATCTCAATCTACCCCTCCTTATCAAAACACCAATACATTCCAGTCCCATCCTTCTTTTCAACTCTTCAATTGTAATCTAGCTCCCCCGAGCCTCACACACAAGAATGCACAATACATCCATCTAATCATGGTAATTTCTGTATGTTCAAGCCTATGAATATCCTCTTCCTTTACTGTCCAGATCTCATTATCATACAGCATTACACTCCTAACACATGCCACATAGCTACAAAGATTCTTTAGCATGGAGGAAGAACCCTCTCAATGTGTGGAGAGGCAACAGCTCTCTGAACTTCCTCCAACCACTCCTTACCAAGACCAGAGCTAGCTCCAGCCACACCTCCAGCACGTAACACGTTCCCCGTATAACAAAACTCCAAACACTCACGAGTCTCTCCTGCATGATCAATCCTTTCATGCCTGACAATCTCTACATGCTCTCCCTGATAATAAACAGTTTCCTTGGCTACAGGAAATCATATGACTTGTTCCTCAGAGTAATAAATAAAACCTGGAAATCTTTCATAAACATACTACTGGTGAGTTCCCTGTTGAAAGGACACACGTCAAGAGTGAAAGCAGTGGAAATGAGTTATTTGAGAAGACCATGTGGAGTTATGAAGAGACAGACAGGTAACACTGCAGTATTAACATTAATGAGACTGAAAATATTAACAGAAATACTCCGAGATGGTTTGGCCCTGTGACGAGGATGGAGAATGAAAGACTGACAAGAAAAGTGTACTGGTAGGTGAGATACATGGAGGGAATGAGAGGGAGACTAACGATGAGATGAAGGATTAAGGTGGAGATATGAGACGGCGTGGAGGTGTGAGATGAAGGAAGGGCACACAAATGGCAGAGGGCAGTTGATTTGTTTGTGGCCACTCCTTACAGGATTATGGTGTCTGGTTATTGATACAGACAGAGAGAGTTCCCAGAAGGAAGTATGAGATCAGCAGGATGGATTACACCAAATATTAACTATTACGGCACTGCAAAATTCACAGTGCATAATCATCATTATTCCCAGTATTTCACACCTACTGACAGAGTAGGAAAAAATTTACATAAAATTCATTAATCCTGTGCCTGACCTTCCAAGCGTGTGTCCAGAGCCAGAGAATGGTTTGAGTGCCTGTTTGGGTGGTATGTAGTCTTCATGGCGATGGTCAGCCATGTTGATGTACACTTCCCCACCTCGTGCCTCTCGCACCAGCTCAAATGGCACCTCACTGTCAACATTAATACAAAAAGGTAAGCAAATACAAAGAGCATTATCATCACCCAATCTGGTACTGCATGACATGAGCAACACAAAAATACAGTTTCCAATTACATTAGAAATTAATTAATTAATCACACATGGCACAAATTATGATCTTTAATGATATGTTAGACCACACACTATGTAAAGTTAAAGAAGAAATGATGTAACAGTATTAAATGCTGCACAGTGCTATCATGTGATCAGCACCAGTGTCCCAAATATTCTATAGACAAACTTTGCCTATTTCTTTTTCCAACTTTACCTCCCTACATGTTCAACCTTGCCTTTCTTAACTTACCCTACTTGCCCTTCCTTCCTATTAACTACATTTCTCCTGGCTTGTCAACTTTCCCCAATCTGTCTCACTAAATTTAATTTCTCACATATACAGTATCCTGCACTGTCTCCCAACTTATCCTGTCTCTCACTTTTACCCTACTTATCCTTTCTCTTTATCATATCCTGCCTCTCTCATTCACCATCACTCTCCCTTCCCTTATCTTAACACTTACCTACGCCTGATGGAGTTAAGAAATCGTGCATTGGCTGGGTCATCATAAGCTCTAAGTGGCCCATCATCTACTGTGAAGCCTGTCCTCCACATCTTGAGTGACACATCCCTTGGACGTTCCACTCGGGTAGAAGTGTCAGGAATGACTGCAAATAAGTGGACAAAGGGCTTGAGGTTGACATAAATTTCTTGTGTATTATAACAGCAGCGGTTGTTGCTGTGGTCCTAGACTAATCTTCGTATGAACTCAGCAAAATGATGCCACAATGTGATGGTGTCCCTCCCCAACACATATAACAAGTGTAATAGAAATGTACCAAAACTACAGCTTAATATGGGGGGGGGGGGAGTCATTTTATATTAGGCAAAACTAAGGCACTATGGATTTTAAACAGCAAGAAGTCAATATCTCACCCTCTGTGTCATCACTTGTCTCTCCCAAGCGGTAACCAGTGCCACCAAAGCTGATCTTCTTTTGTTTCTTGCCCTCTTTTCCACTCTCCAGAACCTCTGCACCATGCCTGAGGTTAAATTGCTTACATATATTCTCGTATCTTACTTGAACTAACCCCACAGAAACAGATGTTACCCCAAAAGGCTGTAAATTTTACCAATCCACTATTTTTTATCATCATCTGGACCTCCTTTACCACCCTAGGGCAGGGTAAGGAGTAGCAATGCCCAGACAGCACAAGCCTGCCCAATCCAATGGGCAATGCTTCCAATCACTCATCAATCAAGCCCCCAGAATCCAGCCTCTATCTGATACATCAAAAATTTTCACCACATTCTGTAGCTGCACATAAACATATCCAATAGAGTCAGTTTTTTTATTAACAGAATATAAAATGGCATCCAGAGTAGGTGAACTATCCAAAATTATCGAATGGCTAAATGCTAGATACTCAATATGGTATTAATATGGTAATATCAATAAAAATGGTAATTCACACATAAATCAGAGCTGTGAACAAAGCAAACAAGGAACAAGATAATTCACCTGCCAGGTGTGAAAACAGAACTTACTCTTTGGCAGACTTGAATAATTTTGCCACCACATCTCCCTTCTTCCTGGGTGGGCCGAGTACCTGCTGGCCTGAATGTTCTGACCCACCAGCATAAAAGGCCTGGCCCTCCTCCCCCTCACCCTCACTGCTGTCACTGTCATGGTCCATCATGTTGACGATGGCTCTGCAAAGAAGAGTATGGTGCAGTTAACCCCTTCATTCTGAGGAAACCCATAAGAGAAACACTCAATGCACAATAAGGACCAAGGACTTAATACTGCTGAAGATACCTAACATTCTGCACCTTACAGGGCATTCTGATGCCTTACATTCCAAATCAGAAGATAATACACGAAAAAGAAAAAAAGTACCGGTATATTATCTATTGCTTTAACCCTTTAACCGCGGGTGTCATTCCAGAATGACATTGCAAAAACTGGACCAAACCGCGGGTGTCATTCTCGAATGTTTGTGAATATTTGGAATACCCTGTGTTTTTTCCGTGCGCCAATTGTTTCAAGGGAGAGTAACTAATAAGTTCTTTCACTCCAGCCGACCCCCACCTCCCTCCTCCCCCCCCTGGGGCCCCCACCTCCCACCCCCTGGGCCCCCCACCCCACCCCGGACCAAACACGCATCAGTATCTGTCCAGCTGTGTGAGTGACAACACTGCTGATGTGGCAGTGAAGTGCAGGCAATTACAGTGCCTTTTACCTGCCTCAGTGAACACAGAGTGGGTGTTTATCGTATGTGCAGTGTTCATGTATGTTTATAGTATTATTATCAGAATGAGGTTGGCATTTGCTAATGGTGTGTGAGCGAAAAATAGTGATTACAACACCGCTGATGTGGCAGTGAAGTGCGGGTAATTACAGTGCCTTTTACCTGCCTCAGTGAACACAGAGTGGGTGTTTATCGTATGTGCAGTGTTCATATATGTTTATAGTATTATTATCAGAATGAGGTTGGCATTTGGTAATGATGTATGAGCGAAGGTAATGGTGTGTGAGCGAAAAATAGTGATTTTAGATCGCTCACTTCTAATGGCACTGCCCATCCAGTGATAGTCAAGGAAATCATGAAACCTACATCATTGCAAAGCCGAAGGTTAGTACTTTCTAATGGTACCTTATTTTTCGCTCTAGATTTATTCTGTGCAGAGTTATAAAGGTTTACAGTTTGTTTACATTTTGGTCGAAACCCTCGCGGGAGAGGCCAGTCGGGGCAAAACAATGCCCGCAGTTAAAGGGTTAATATTCATTCCAATGGAAGATTACTCAGTGTCAGCCTGAGATCCCCAGTGATCCTGACAAATTCATCGCAAACCATGGAACACTAACTTCCAAATTACAAGTCATATTTTATGTTATTTTATATACACTCATGCAATGAACTGATATTCCCACGCGGCTGAAAGTGCCTCACTACAGTACGGCATGAGGAACAGTGTGGAGATTTGGTTCCTAGGATGAAGCCGGATTTGCGTCTCTCTATCCAAATAACAGAGGCATCTCAGTAGGCTCCACGTCATCCCGTTATCTGGTTATATGGTTACCATCCAGTGTTATACATGGTTCCCTGAGTTATATGAAACCATTTGGCTTGTCACGCAGTGTACAACTACAGGAAGTGGAAAGAAGAGTAATAAATAGTGATGGGAAGGATGGGAAAAATAGGACAAGAGGAGAAATGAGCAAAAGAAAGAATGACGACGGTGAGGGAAAATGTAGGCAGCGCTACATCACGTGAGAGGAAGATGGGTGCCCCTACTTACCATGAATATTCCAGATGAGGGAAAGTGACTCTACCATTGGAAATATGAAGAAAATTTTTAAGATCTGGGTGAGTCTGAATCTAAGGATATACAGTACAGTACTTATTCCCAAAGACAGTTGTAAACAATTGGAATGGGCTACCTGAAAGGCTGATAAATGAAGACACAGTGGAAAAAGTTGAAGCAAAATTTTACAATTTTTGGAAAAACCAAGAGCAAATAATTTACTATTGGGTACACATCCTCCAGGTGCAGCCATTGTCCAAGTAGAGAAGAGGTTGTTGAACTGGAGTCACAGCAGGCTTAAGCCTCTTCCAGAGGGACATCTGTGAATACCTTGCCCTGCTTCGTGTTACTTACTTCTGCAGTGCTGAGGGCTGTGATGCTGGCCGCTGTGGAGTGCTTGGAGCTCCTTCTGCCTCTGGTCGTTCACCCAGAGCCTCGTTGTCTCTTCCCCCCTCTTCCTCTCCCTCTTCGTAGAAGCTGCTCAAGGCCGACTGGTGAAAATTTAACTTGTTAATGCAACAGAAGACAAAAGTACTTCACAGAATATCTGCATGTCTACTGAGGAGCTGTATCACTGACTGTGCTAAGCAATTACCTACAGTATACATCAGTCAAAACTTCCTAGTTCAAAATTTCCACAGTTGCCTCCTGAGAAAAAGAAACGAAGGTTACATAAAAAAAAAAAAAACTAATCCAGTGCTGCCCCATGAGATGCACAGGAGCCTGGGGCTAGGCAAGCTGGTCCTGACATTTAAGATTAGAGTGACCAGCCTCACTCATCCACGAGTGGCTTTATGTGAGCAATAAACCCCAACCACCCCTTGGATATAAACCTGCACTGACTCAATCCAATTGGAGCACCCTAATTACCCACTAAACCACCAGGGGCCATAATTTGGTTATATGGTTACCACCCAGCATTGTAAATAGTTTCCTGATGTACAGGGAACCAATTGCCTTGTCACTTAGTGTAGAGCCACCCATAGACAGAAGGATGAGAAAAGAATGAAGGAAAGAAAGACAGAGGAGGAAGGAAGGGAAGAAGAAAGGAAGAGAGGAAAAGACAGGCACCTGAGAGCAGCACTACCTCGAGTGAGTGCCCCTCTGTTAAATATGACAACCAAAACTAACTTTAAAAATTATGTTACCATACTTCTCTTACCATCCACAACCTACTCAAGTACCATACTGAATCTCTTTACTAACTGCATTCTTTCCCTCACCTGGCTGGCTACCCTACTACAATTAACAGTATGGCTCGGTAGGAATCTGCTTTTCAAGAAGTAGGGCAGCCCATACCTGCTGGGACGCCAGCCCCGTTTCCAATATACATCATCATCAGAATAGACTATTGATTAGAGGCTGAGTTTTGTGCCATATGCACGGTAGTTGCACTACTTGAAGGACTTCGAATTAAGAGTCATAGTTATTCAATATAGTCGAACAGGATGTGACCTAGTTGTGAGTAGGACTTTTTAAATGATGCAGCTGAGTCAGCGCTAACAGCAGGATACCTTTATTTTCATTTTTTAGTTTTTATAAAATCATTGTCTTGTCATTACAATTTTCATCATTCATTCATTGCCAGTCGCCATGTATCCCAAACGGGGTGGCCAAGGGCTTAGAGTTAATTATTTTACAGGGAGGGGCACTAATCCTTCACCAACCCCACTTGACACGTAGGGATGCCAACAGCATCTGGTGTTCCCAGGCGGTCACCCATCCTAGTACTAACCAGACCCAACGTTGCTTTAATGTACAAAATCTTAATGGTTCTGGAATAAGATATTAGTATTGTTTTAATCCAAAAATCAATCTGATTAATTGGTGAGTATTCTACATTTATATCTTCTCACCTGTGTGAACATCTTTCCTTCAATGACATTTACCTTGGAAATCAATAATTATGTAGAGGTAATCTTCACGGAGACATGGGACCACCTATTTTGTATTTTATTATTATTTTCTTCTGTACCAATGCCCTTCCTATGATTATTTTCTGAGTGTGCTTTTAAGTTTTATATATTTTTAATTTCTTTGGTGAACAGCAAATAAAAAGCAATCTTTGTTTACAGTCCCCAATGGCGCTGAAGATTGATAAATGCCATCCTGTGTGCCGGAGACAGACAGACATCTTCTTAAAATGCCATGTTTAGCACAAAATTACCCTTCCCAGTGCTGATTTATCAACACTTAAATTCATGCAACAACCCAACCACATTTAACCAAGCCTAACCTTATCTAACCTAATTTATCCTAGCTTAATCCAACTTCTCTTAACCTATCAGTAATCTATTTTATCCTAACCTAGCCAAACTTATCCTTGCCTAACCTATCCCTTATTTTCCTTGTTTCTTAATGGATCCTCTAGATACTTGAAATGCACTTTTGTACACCTTCATTAAGCCTCTGAATCCATCCAAGGGCAGATCAAATTTTATACAGATATTTAAAGAGGCAGTTCCATATGTCCTTGAAGTGCGCTGACATTGATACGACACTGCATTTTCAGATCTATCCACTTGGCAATCTGAATGTCATGTGATTTACTGAAGGCAATCACCGACTGAGCTACTGCCTGGAATCTCAGTTTTGCCAAGGCCTAAATGAGCAACAAGAGTCCTCCCACTCCTGCTTTTGTATTTCAGGAATGTGACTGACAGGCCAAAGATAAGATGGAGGGGAGAGATATATGAGAGAGGGGTGTGTGAATTGGGAGTGGGACAGTGAAATGGCAGGGGACAGGGTGATGTGGAGGCAATTTGTTTGTGGCCACCCTGTATAAGTGATTGAGGTGTCTGGCAATGTAGATAGACTGACAGATAGGGTAAGGTTAATTTTTATTCATTAGGACTAAATTGCTGAGTCCAGGAAGAGGGCATATCTATAAAAAAAAAAAAAAAAAATGGTATATTCAATGGGAAATAATTGTTAAAATCACATGAAAAGAGAAAACCCAGATTTATCCCTAAATCGTGTACGGCCTGAAACGAATAAAAAAAGGACTTAATGCAACTGTGAGAAATATTAGCAAATACTGACATTTATGTTACAGATGTGCTATTCTCACAAAGCAACACATGATAATGGTCATGCCGCCACATGAAAAACATGAATGGAAAATGACAGGCGAGTTTATCCGCATATTTGTTAGTTCCTCATAGGAACACACCATTAGACTTCACTAGCATACTAACCTCCAAATTCCATGCAGCAGACTCTAAAAAGAACCTGGCTCGCTCTGTATCGACGCCTGAAATTGCAGTGAACTGAGCTACCAGTTGAGTCTGGCTTTCCTCGTCCGCCATGATGATGAAATGACAGCGACTATTTGTGAACAATTTCCAAACTGAAATACTTCGCCACTAGTTCTAGATAATGAATTATGATTAACAAAGCTAAATTAATTAAATCAGTAACAAAGACATATAACATGTTCAACCCACAGCGAATATTATTTAATAAATTCTCCTCGTGAACATTAGAAATGGTGCACAGGTGACGATATACCACGACGGCGAAGAATCCAATCTATGTTTTGAAGGTATTCATACAATGTTGCCAGAAATAACTTTTCCACAAACCACTTTTCCCACATATGATTGGGGTGAGGTAAGGTCCAAATTCAGGTCTAACTGTGGGCGATCAACCCGTCTGGTGGATGAGCGGGAAGGAAGGAATAATGAAGAATTAGCACCAAACCATAACATGGGTATATGGCACTGTAGGAGTAAAGAAAAATAAAGACCGGAATAAACACGGATTTATTAAGAATCTGAAATTGAAATATTTATTGTTGTAAAAGATTATACATTAAAAGAAGTGGTAGGACAGAAGTGCAGACTAAGACTGGAGGCAAAAAGGACCCTTTTAGTCGCCCTTAGGACAAGCAGGGAGAGGGGAAATATTCCTCTCCCCCCCCCCCTCCCCAGGAGGGAATTCCAGACCCATTAATCACTGGAAAGCAGCTGTTCCTCCTGATCCCGGAAGCCGTCCTGTGCAGTGAACCTTGTTACCGACAGTGACGGCGCCTCGCTACAGCGAGATGCAGGGAAATGTTACAAATGTATGGAAGTTTGTTCCTAGGAGGTTGCCGGATTTGCGTCTCTCCACCGGGTTAACTGGGGCACCATAATAGGATCCAGGGCCAGGTTTGGGCATAAACTAAACAGGCTACAGCTTAGGGCCCTACAGTCTGGAGGGACCTCTCAAAATAGATCTAAAAAGATTTATTTATTACGATATGTTTATGATTTAACCTAAATAACCACTCTGCACGGATTGGTTATGCATCTTGGCAGCATTCAAATTCCGTTCTTAAAGAGCCTAATCCTGTTAACGATTGTCATATACGGCTTCTACTGCTTCCTATAGCACTGAACCCAACGATTATACGGGATATGTGCGACTTGGGCCATCACCGGAAATGCCGCGCTGACGACAAGTACACTCGTCCCGTACCTGTACCGCCCGTACGTTATCAAGTGCCCATCCCATCTCATGATTTGAAATATTTATGGCTGTATAAGATATATATACATACTGTTAGTGATTGTACTTAAACCGCAATAAATGGGGGATCTGTGAGGGATGCGATGAAAATATCTGGCAATAATGGATTCACTCGACTCGATCAAAACATCGCAAAGTCAGTGGGAGTAGTGCCATAGAGTACCGTAAGTTACTTAAAGACATTGGACAACAGAAATTCTACCGATCTATAACATGACTTTTTTTTTTTTTTTCCATCTTGAGCCATCAGCTCCACGCCAGTAGTGTTGCAGATTTGCCCTAGAAGACGGAAAATATACTGTACTTTTCGGGTATGCGTGGACTTAATTGCTAATCAAACAAAACATATCCTAGCCTAACCTATGCCTTATAACAGCGTTTCCCAACCTTTACACCTAGGAGGAACCCCTGAAACAATTTTTCATATCCCAGGGAACCCCTACCTACAGTGTGATGTCCCCATGGTTGTTCAGTATATATATGGATGGGGTGACGAGAGAAGTAAAAACATGAGTAGTGGAGAGAGGGATGGCATTGGTAATGAATGGTGATGGATGGAATACCATGAATTTGTTGTATGCTGATGATGTAGTGCTGCTTGCAAATACCGGTGTCATATGCACAGAGTGACATGCAGGAAGTTACAGTTCCCTTCTCTATTTAGCCTAAATTAATCCAACCTAACTAAACCCAAACTAACCTTAACCTAACCTTATCATAGATCAACCTAAATAAACCTAAACTAAACTAATCTTAATTCACGAAATGACTGATTTCACAGTCTGCCTGTAACATACCTATATATATTTACAAATATCCATGTATCAACCTGTAGTTGCCTATAGGTTGCTAAGGCATCCAATTATCTTCCTGACACATGTATTTCATAAAATGTTGTTGATAAATGGCACAAAACTTGAGATAACATGCAGATACTTTCAAAATAGCAGCTAAAAGGGCACTTCGCGCATGCGCACTGAGCAGAACAGTAACTTCCAGCATGTCACTCTGTGCATACGACACCGGACAAGAACATGGTAGTATAATGCAGAATTTTGCTGATGTCTGTGAACGTCATGCCTTGAGAGTAAATGTAGAAAAGAGTAAAGTGATAGTAATCAAGAGAGAAGATGATTCCCTGTGTGGTGTTACAATAAATGGAGAGACTGGAATTGGTGAAAGAATTCAAATTCCTGGGTACAGCGATAGAAAAGAAAGAGAAATGTGCAAAAGAAGTGGAAAGTAGAGTGACACTAGGAAGCAAAGTACCATACCGATAGCTGATGCAATGAAGGCCTTGATAAGAAACAGAGGCTTCAGTGTTGCAGCTGCACGAGGCTTACATGAAGAAGTGTTAGTGCCAACTTTAACTTATGGGTGTGAAACTATGGTCCATCCATCATCCAATCCTACACTGCCCCATGAGGAGCATAGGAGCCTGGGGCTAGGCAGCCATGAGTGGCATTACATGAGCAATCAACTCCAACCATCCCCTGAATATAAACCGTCACTGGCTCAATCTGATTGGAGTGCAATAATTACCCACTAAACCACCAGGTGCCAAAACTTGTTTATATGGTTACCATCCAGTGTAGTAAATGGTTTCCTGGTGTACAGGAAACCATATGGCTTGTCACTCAGTATAGAGACTATGGTATGGCATGAAAATGAAAAGTCAGGAGTGAAAGCAGTGGAGAAGGGACTGCTGAGGAATGTATGTGGAGTACTGAGAGTGAATAGGATAAGAAATAAAACTTCGTGAAAGATACAGAGTGAGGAAGTCTGTGGACTCCAGAATCGAAGAGAGTGTACTGAGATGGTATGGTCATGTGGAGAGAATGGATAACAATAGAGTGGTAAAAAAGGGATATCAGAGCTAATTTGAAAGAGGAAGGAGGTGAGGTAGGCCAAAGACAAGATGAAGGGATATTGTGGATGAGTGAGAAGAGAGATATGGAAGTCAGTGAGATTAGGGGACTGACAAGGGATCGAGCTGGCTAGATGAATGTTGTGAGAAGTGCATGAACAGGGATTTGGCACCCCTTTTTAATGTGACGCCATTCAGATTGGCTCTCGGATACATTTATGTGAAACTACAGACTGTGGTGAAAGCTTTTTGGCTTATCAGATAAAGCAAGGATTCCAGGGACTTGAATGATGAGTGAATGGCAGTGTGGCCCATTGGACTGGGCACACTTGGGCTGTCTGGACATTGCTACTCCTCACTCTGCCCTTGGGTGGGAGAGGAGGTTCAGATGATGATAATGAGTTACTGTGTGTGTGTGTGTGTGTGTGTGTATACAGTACCGGTATACAGTATAGCTTATATATATATATACAGTATATATATATAATGAAAGACTGACTAAGAGGGTGTATGTAGGTGAGGTGGAGGGAGGGAGAGGGAGGGGTAGACCGAGGATGAGGTGGAGGGATGGAGTTGAGAGGTATATGAGGGAGGGGGGGGTGAGTTGGGGGGAGGGGAGTCAAATGGTGGGTGACAGAGTGACTTGGAGGCATTTTGTCTGCGGCCACCCTTTGCGGGATTAGGGCGTCGGGCTATAGATAGATAGATAGACAGATAGATAGATATATATATATATATATATAATATATATATATATATATATAGAAAATATACTTTAAAAATACAGTTATTATTTCTTTATACTGTATATTTATTTCATGATTTCTTGCAGAACCCCTGATGGTGGTCTGTGGAACCATGGTTGGGAATCACTGTCTTATATAATCATATTTTCCCGATTTAATGATGGATCCCCTTCATACCTGAAAATGTACTTCTGTGCACATTTTCAAAACCACTGAATCAATTGAAGGGTAGGGAAAAAAAAGTTAATTTTTAAGGGGTGGTCTTATGTCTCCTTAAGGATTATCAATGTATTTTCATCCTGTTAAATAGGTTTGGTCCATAAGCCTACTCATGTGCTTGTAGGGTTTAGCCACTAAGTTACCTATATACCGGTATTTAATAATAATAATGTAAAGCATCTCAGCAACATCCCTCCTCTTTCCAACATTACACTTCGTAAACACATACGTGCACACATTGCCATCACCAGACATAACCCCCTCAGAAACTACCTTACATCTGACATGATGACTTGCATTGGAGTTGAGGCCTATTCCAAGAGGAGTTGGGATATCAAAAGCATGGACCCCTAGAGTGTGCAGGCTGTTTTCAACAGTGTTCTCACTGCATAGAACTGGTAGCAGATTAGGAGAAAGTGGGCAACTGTTTCTTCAGGGGTGATATATCGGGGGCAGCATGGGTCTTGAACTAACCCCAATCTATACAGGTGATTTATTTAGCCCAAGTAGCTGATCCTTAGACAAATGAGATTCACATCATGGGCTCCTGAGGTAGCCTTTGCCCATGGATGGGGCAAGGAGTCAGTGTGGTGCTACCCTAGGGGAATGATGAATGACTTCACAGTAAGACGTGCATCCCACTGCCTTGCACCCTGTAGATGTCACTGAGAGTAGAAGCCTCAAGGGGTAGGGACTCCTCTACTGGAGCCTGCAGGGCAATCTGGGCTGCAGTGTAGGTGATTTCATTAATGCGGATGCAGACATGGGAAGGCACCCACTGTAGGTGTAGTTTCCAACCAACGTCAGGTAGGTAGCACAGGAGACTGAAGATCAAAGGCAAGGCCCTGGACTGTGTGTGGCTTGCAGGAGGTTATAAGATGAAAAGAACCCTGTGTTAGTTTAATTATATAACTACCTTCTGAGACTGGAGGTTGGTCCTGATGAACAGCAAAGCCTGAAGGATGGCGAAGAGTTCTGCCACCAAGCTGTTGTGAAGGGCATTCAGTTTCCAGGTCAGATGAAGCTGAAAGTCAGCAGTGCAGACAGCTGATGCTGTTGACACTGGGGACTGAGTGCGTTCTGTCAGTGTAGAACATGGCATGGGGGTGATACTGTGTACACTCCATGTTGGCAAAAGGCTGACATGCAGCAAGGGGCTCAGTTGCCTTGATGACAGTGGAGGGGAGTTGAGTGCTGAAGGAACTCAAGGGGTCTTCCTAGGGAGTTAGGGGACAGTGTTTGGGATCTGGAACCGGCTAGGTGGAGGGATCCCCAATTTGCCGAACGCCTGCATGGGCTGGACCTGGAGGGGTTCACAGGGCTTCATCGGCCAACCTGGGTTCTCGCTGGTGAGAGTAGGCAGGTTTGAACAGTGTGGCGGGAAGCGAAAGGTGGAAACCCACTCTTGGCAAGTAGGGAAACAACTGGAATGGAACAAAAAGAAAGCAAGATCGTCTTAAGACCCACCTGTAAGGCAGTGAAAATGCATGGCCAACCCATAAGTTTACAACTTCTCAACCTAAACCTGATCGACTGTGAAGTCTATGGATGTACCGTAGTAAAAATTGAAGCAAAAGTTCAGGACTAAGCATTTGTTATTTTCAACTTCCTAAGGATAAACATACCAAACAATGGTGGATTCATTATTGTTGCCATGGCTGAATACAGAAAATGCAGTGGTATGCTTGGATATATACCGGTAATTTAAATCCGTTTGTGGTAGGTGGTGGCGACCATCATCCACTCACTTGATGTAGTGTTGCCTACTTCCTTAGCTTTTATCATTCTTTTTCTGTGCCTGCCCTCCTCTCTTCCTGTTTCTCCTATCTTTCCTGTCACTTCTTATTCCTTTTCTTTCCTTTACAGGTGGCTTTACATTGAGTGACAAGCCAAATGGTTTCCTGTAAGCCAAGAAACCATTTACAATGCTGGGTGGTAACCATATAACCAAACCATACGTGCTCCCTACGTGTCAACAAGTGGGTTGGTGGAGGGTTGGTGCCCCTCCCTGTAAAACAACTAACTCGGTGTCAAATGGCCACCCTTTGCGGGATTATGGTGTCTGGCAATAGATAGATAGATAGATAGAATTTAAATCCGTGTACAGAGATTAAATACCTCTTTCTTGGAGCTGAAACACCAAAGAGACAGGGCAGAATGCTGCCGTACCAACTTTTTTTTTTTTTTTTTTTTTTTTTAAATGGATATTGTACAGCAAATACTGTCGAGTGTGATACAGGTGTTGTGTAAGCAATGATACACTTTCCATACTTATTTTTGTAACCAGTGTTTTAACAGACTAATTGGGGGGAAGCCTGAGCCAATAAAGCTGATAGTCCGTTAAATCCGATGGTCCCCCCTGAGGTGCGATTTCAAGCACATGTTTGACAATAAATGAGTAGCCTACAATAGTTTATTGTAATACTAAAAATGAAAACTATACCCATTTTACATTAACTTGGCTCATAATTTTGCCCTTTTGCACTCTATTTCACATCCTTGTCATGGCACTTCTTCATGACTGTTACGCTATTACAGGTGCGACGAAATACCAAATTGGCAGTCATTTACCGGACTGGTACTTTTGGTTGGGAAACATTATAATTTTTCTTACCATATAGGTTCATACACCTAATTATCTGAAATCTGGTCAAAATTTTGTTTAATTGTTAATAAGAAATTCAGGGTTCAGAGTAAAAGCTAGCTAAAGCTAGCACAAGTGTTTCACTTTCAGCTTAACAACTCACCTTGACGGACTTCGTATAAATATTGGTTTAACATGCAAAAATATTTATTTGCACTGTAAATCAATTTTTATGCAAAACTGATGTCTGTCAGGGCATTGGCGATCTGAAGTGGATATACCTGCTAACTTCAGCATGTTTTTCCCCTGAATCCTGATTTTTTATTAATAGTTAAAGTATGCACAATTCTGTGACCAGATTTCTGATAATTAAGTGTGTATGAACCTATATGGTGAAAAAAATGATATTTTTCCATTAAAAGTGCTAATTCAGTAAACGACTGCCGATCTGGTATTTCATCACACTGCAGTATTACTGTAGTCTGTTCTGTTATTACATCTCAGCAATCAGGATGGGGAGAAGGCAATTTCAGGCCAGGCTGGAGCAAAAAGGATAGAAAACACAGATAATGCGCCCAATTTAGGACACTTCGTTACAGCCGACGATGATTCAGTGGCCTTCGTAGTGTCTGTTAAATCTGATGTCCGATCTATTAAGGCCTGTTAAAACAAGGGTCTAGTAACTTTGGTATTTTGTTTCCCAGTTCCTGCTTCCCTTTTTCTTTTGTTAATTTGTCTGCTTTTCCTGATTCACTCTAGTGCAATACTGTAGAGGTATTGATATCTGTATTTACGAAGTGACCATCAACTGAAACATCCAGTTTCTTACCTTCACAGACTCCTCATTGGTTACTTATGATGTATTCCTGTATTGTTAGCTGTTTTACTCTATGAAAATGTGTGGTCTGTTCTTTGTACTAACCTTTAAGTATAACTGATCCACTGCTATTTCTTCTCTTAGCTACTGCGCATGTGGAGAGGCATTAAGTACCAACATGAGTTCAGATAATGAAGATGAGGTCTTTGCTTACACTCCATTACAGCGATGGAGGTGAGTATGAATTATCTGATTTTATACACTAGCACTAAACTAATTTGTTGCTAAGTCATTCAGGACATTAAATGGCTTCTGACTTCATCATCTGATAAATCTGCTGGTGTGATGCAGATGCATGGTAAATGAATGCACTTGCCAAATATTGCCTGTTGTATAACATGCTGTCAAGCTGTCAAAAAACAACAGTTCACTCTACTGTAGAAATGTTAACAATGCTTAAAACTAAAATTATATAACTTCCTTTTAATTCTATTATATCAAATATAAAATTCAGTTATGAAATGAACCAAAAAACAATAATTAAAATTTTAAAGGTGTACTTCAAGGTCACCATGTGAGGGCAAGGTACTTGATATTTTAATCATTACAGCCTGGTGGTTTAGTGGTTAGAATGCCCCATTTTGAGTGACATCCTTGCAAAGGTTCAGTCTCCAAGAGTGGACTGGAGTTTTTCACTCAAACCACTATAAGCATCTCATCTTCAGGAAGGACCCTGGTCTGACCCTGGTGAAGTGCTGTCTACCACAAAGGGATGCTGGATCCATACATGATAATCCTGTAGTGTACTGTACTGTATCTTTAGGACAACCCCACAAAAATGGTTGCTTACCTTTGGGCAATGGATCTGCTTGGCCAGACAGACCTGGGTTATGCAACAACAACAAAAGCAGCTCATAATCTTGTGGAAGCTGGATGGAGGCACCCACCATCCACTAACTTGATATAGTGCCACCTGCATATGGCTGTACAATAACTGACAACCCAAATGGTTTCCCGTAACCCAGGAAACCATTTACTCTGCTGGGTGGCATTCACATAACCAACAGAATTAATAGATACCTGGTGGTTTCATGGTTCAGGCACTCCAACCAGATGTAGCCCATGAAGCTGAGGAATGATTGGTGGTTTACTGCTTACAGGGAAATGTGACTGGTCTTTCATATTAGCCTATATGTCTCTGATTGAGTCATCTAGCCTCAGGATCCTTGTTCCTGATTGGGAAATAAAGAAATGGATGATGATGAAGATATATTGGTACGTTTTTATGTTTACAAAAGTTGATCCACTAACAGGGACTGTATAATACTTAATATACTTTTTTTAATGTGCTATATGGATAAGAATGTTAAATTCATACTTTTTTTTTCTTTTTCTTTCTTCTCTTTCTGTCTGCAGATCACAAATATCTTCATCTGAGATAGCCAAGGAGAGGAAGCCCACAACAAGAATTTCACTAACTCAAACAGGAAACAAGAATAATATTGGTACCAGCAATAAGAAATTAAGAGTTTCCCTTAAAAAGATCACAACTAGAGGTAGAGGGCATTCCAAATCGAGTAGAAGCTCTCCAAAATTTGCTTCTGATGATATAAAACCTTTGCCTTTGGCCAAGAGACAGTTCCTCTATGGGGTACCTAAAGATAATACTTCAGGAACAGCTATTAGTAGCCAAGATAACCCCAGCTGCAGTCAGTGGGAAGAGGAAGATAGGAAATATGCAACTAAGGGGCAAAAGAATGCAGGACTGACTGGAAGACTGGCAGGTGAATGGAGAAGAGGAAGAGAAGATAACTTCAAGAGTGTGAAGCAAGAGGAATGGGAGGACACCGTCTGCCCCCACTGCATGATGCCTTGGAACACATATGACCGAGACAGCAAACTAAAAGAGTTCCACACTGATGAATGTCTGGACAAGGACTTGTCATCAAGGCCAGGTATGTGGAAAGATTGTTTTTCTTGTTTTTTTGATAGTGCAAACTGCTAATATAGCCAATTATCAACACTGGAACCACGGAAGAAAAAGAGGAGGTATGCTAATGTTGTACAAGTATGTGAAAGGAAAACAGAACAGAGAGACTACATAATGTTTGCAGATAGAAGGTCAAGAAAACACACCTGAAAACTGCATAAGGCAAAAGGTGATTACTCTAGATGTACCAATAACTTTGATTTTAGTTTTTATTTATAAAGGCTCCAACATGCTTGCATGCATCTCTCCATAGTTCTTGATCTCTAGCAGCCTCTCTGTTCAGTACCTCATCCCTGAAGTCATAATGAATGACCTCATCCCAAGTCTTATTTGGTCTGCCCCTCACAACTCCACCCTCAGTGCTCACCCTGTGCACCCACTTGTCATCCTCCATCCTCTCACGTGCCCAAACTATCTCAATCTACCCTTTCTAATTACAACACTAATAAATGCAAGCCTCATCCCTTCTCTCAACTCTTCATTTGCAGTCCTAACTCCCTTGGCCTGTCATTCAAGGATGCATTACACATCCATCTAATCATTCTCATTTTTGTACATTTTAGCCTTTGAATATCCTCCTTTACTGACCAAGTCTCACTATTCTGCAACAGCAGACTACTAACACATGCTGCATACCAGTATCACTTAGTGCAGAGGCAGATCCCTTTAAATGTTGGGAAACAACTCCCTCAACTTCTTCCCACTATTCCTTCCTGTACTGTTTTTCAGTGAGAGCAATTGACTTTTTTAACCAGGTACCAAATGTAGTTTGCATCACTCCATCCCTAAATTTCAAGAACTGGTGGCTCAATCGGTAGAGAGTTGGTCAGCTGTCCTAATGGACCAGGGTTCAGATCCCACTGGGGCAGGGAACAGTTTAAGGATTTGAATTTCGTAAATATCAGACCTTACTGATCTACCAAAAGACCTGCCAACATGTCGTAAAAATACCCCCGCTAATACCAACACACCAGTCCTGTATGAGACAGCCCTAGCATGTATTCAGTATGGACTGTGGGTGTTAGCGCTGAAGTGGTGACATGTAGAGGTATGCTGTACACAGGACTACTGGGCCCTGAAAGCAGGCTGTGAAGCCTATGCCCAGAGTCGGTCACATAAGAAAAAAATAATAATAATAAAAAAATACTGTAATAACAGAAGACAGAATATTATGAGCCTAAGTTATGCAAGAACACACACTACCGGTATGCCTTAATATTGGATGATTAACTACAGCACTAAAACCTACATTTGATAATTAGCTGTTGTTCACTTTTTTCCCCCCAGATTGTCAGCATGGACTGGACTGTAAGGAGATCTTGGAGAATCATTTTTGGACATTTAACCATCGAACGTTGGCAACTCTACATGGGATGAAAAAAACTCCTAGTGATGACTCAGGTTATGAGGATCGCAGTGGGGAGGGTTCCTTGGGTGTGTATAGATCAAGCTTTGCCAGGAAAACAGAGGATCCTAATCTAAAAGTGAAACTGCCCTCAACACCGCCGTGTTCCACCTCAAAAGAATTTAGTGCCAGAGTGAAAATGCTGTGCTCAGAGAGTGATAACGATGAAGATGCCATCCAAACTGAGAGTGACCCTCTCTTTGATGACTATGCAGATGCTCATGGTAATCAGAATAAAAGTAGTAAAAAGTCAAATGAAGTACACTGTAGTGAGAGGAGAATGGAGAGTACTGGCAATGCGAATGATTCCAACAGGAAGGGCATTGAAGAAAGCAGTACACAACAGAACTCAGAAACCGTGACTACTCATCAAGGCAATGCAACAAATACATTAGTGACAGCAGGTGAGAATTGTGCAAGCTCTCAGACAAACAACACTGTCAAGAACAACACCTCAAAAGACTTTAGTGCTCTCATAGACTCAGAAGATATTCCAAATCTTGAACTGAACAATGTGTTGTCAGGAAGTGCAAGCAACAGTAGCTCTGAAGATCAAACTATTTTGTTCAACAAAATTGTATATGCTTTTGAAAGCCAATCTTGCAGTAATGCTGAGGATAGTTTAGATGAGGCAAGTAATATTTTCAATCAGTGTACACAGGTATTTCACAACAGGACAAGTACACCCAAAGAAAGTAGTAAGCTGGCACAGGATGACTCAAGTGATATCTCAGCTGCCAAAGTCATGTCTCAATCTGTGACTCAGAATTTCAGCAGGCACCTATTCATACAAAAACAAAGTAGCACAAATGAACACCAGAGGGGTACACAGTCTTCAGCAGAAAGTGAATGCTTAGCAACAGATGCACTTAAGTTAACATGGGATGGTGATGGAAACCAGTCAGACAAAACTTGCTGCTCACAAGTAGAAGAGAAAAACCAAAATGAGATAGACAGGAAAACCACAAACATTAACACCTCAACCATATTACTGCCAACAGAAGAAGACAAATTTGCTTTTAAAACTCACAGCCCCCAGACAGACAAAAGTGAAAGTGCAGCTACAGAGGAAGAGAGAGAGAGAGCAAAGAGAACAGATGAAATACAATCAGGAAATTTAGTGGGAATCGTAGGAGACTTGAGGGAAGATGAAGAATCAAGAAATTTAGCAGGAACCTTAGAAGACTGTGAGGAAGATGAACTATTGGTAAATTTGGTTGAGGCTGCTGTGGAAAAGTATTTTGGGAGTGTTGTGGATAAAGTGCGAGATCAGAAGGGTAGTTCTTTCAAAACTCCCCTAAAAGCAGCTAGTCACACAGTTAACCAATATGATGACAAAGCCACAACCTCCAGCAATCATCAGCATGGTGGATTAAATTTGGAGAGTGGTCAGTGCAAGGCCTCCAGTCACCCCTGCATCCATTTTCACTTCCACATTGACTCTCCTTCCCCCAAGAAAGGTCAGTTGTATGATAATAATAGTAGTTACTGGAACATGTCTGTATTTTACAGAAGGCTAGCCAATTAGAGCTTTATATATACCGGTACTGTAATACCGTACAATGCATATATATATACATATTCTGTATGTGTATATACATATGTATATAATATCCATCCGTCCATCATGCAATCCTATGTCGCCCCATGAGGAGCATGGGAACATGGGGCTAGGCGTGTTGGTCCTGACATTTAAGATGAAAGTGACCAGCCTCACTTAACCCTGAGTGGCATTACGTAAGCAATAAACCCCAACCACCACTTGGATATAAACCTTCACCGGCTCAATCCGATTGGAGTACCATAATTACCCACTAAACCACCAGGCGCCAAAATTTGGTAATATGGTTACCACCCAGCATAATAAATGGATTCTTGGTGTACAAGAAACCATTTGGCTTGTCACTCAGTGTAGAGCCACCCACAGGCAGAAGGAAGAGGAAAGAATGAAGGATAGAAAGACAGAAGAGGGAGTGTAAAGTCACCCGTAGGCAGAAGGTCAAAGGAAAGAATGAAGGAAAGAAAAACAGAAGAGGATGGAAAGAAAGAAGGATGGAGGAGAGGAAAGGGCAGACACTCGAGAGCAGCACTACATTGAGTGTGTGGATGGTGAATGCCCCCACCTATATATATATATATATATATATATATATATATATATATATATATAAGGAGAGAGAGAGAGAGAGAGAGAGACCTAAAGCCTTTGAACCTGTTGGCTGAACACAGTCAAATGTCAGGGTCTCTTGAGGTCCCACAGGCTCTGTTGCTCTAATCAGCCAAAACTGCCTTATGTGGTTAAATTATTTAGACTGGAAGAGTAAGAGTGTCTCAAAATAGAGATGAGGCTCAAGAGATCCCCTCAAGATATACAAGAAGAAGGGCCTGTGGCAGGATAACTAAGGATAACTTAAAACACAGTACCATACCTCATGAAAGGTGTGACCTCCTTCCTTCTTTGACATCGTCCTGAGGTTTTGAACCCAGCCAGCTTTGAGTGAAGAAATAGTTCCTTGCTAAGTCTGGATAATAAATTTTCCTGTATTATAGGTTGTACTGACACGTTACCATGTGTCCCTCCCATCGAGTCACAGCCTTTTTCTTCCTCAATCGCTGTGAGGACATGAGTTCAGTAAGCATTACTTAATGAATACCAGTACTCATGTTGGGTCAGGGGCAATCCAGGCCACGTGGACATGAGTACAGTGATATATAAAACTTTCTACTATACAGTACACCAATGTATTCTTGAATATCTTATAATTCTTGTTCCAAGTCTATGTCATTTTCCAAAGGTGGTGGCCAGACCAGCATCCTAAACTACTTCAAGCCCAAGACCAGCAAAGCCAGCCAAGAGACAGAACATCAGAGCAGTGGATGTATGTGCAAGTGTCGATGTGGCCAGTCTACCTCACAGCACTCAGGTTAGCAAGAGTTTTGTTTGTGTGGCAGAGGATATGGGCAATCTAGTTTTGGACGGAGTTTTGTGTATTGTGTAGAAGTACATGAACTTACAGTCATGTATGCTTGTAAGAGTTTTGTTTTCAGCTGTATTCAAGAAGTTTTCTTTGTGGCGGGGAAGTACTTGAACAGTGCGGTGTTCTTCAGGAGGGGCTGTTACCGAGATGGAAAATACTCTTGTTAGGGCCACCTCTCACATAATTCAAAATTAAACAGTTGATAGATACTAAGGATGCAGCATTAGGCAGTACAGTAAATACATACTGTACTAAGAAAAACTAAAACTAGCGATGTAATGTACACGAAGAGAAAAAAATATAGTAAACTCTCAGTTATGTGGCGTAATTCAGCCAAGCCCTGTGCTGAATAACGTGAAACGCTGGATATTGCATACTGTAGTACCCCCCATCGGCACAATATTTGGCGTCAAGCTGGATATTGCATTACTATCCGTCTCAACCCATTATCCTAAAAACTTTCATGAGTAAAAGATGAAAATTAAGAATAAAATATAAAAACGTAATGATACAATACAGTAATACAACAACGGTTAACTACCGTTTATGAGTCGTTGAGGTGCCCCGATGCCAGATATTGCATAGAACTGCCAGTTATGTCCCATTTCGGCACTAGATGTTGCTTATTTTTGCAGGATAATGCTTTAATAAAGTTGAGCCAGCAGCACCAATATTACTTTAAAAGAGCTGAGCCAGCAGCACAGGATACTGCATTGGGCCAGATATTGTGATGACAGATAACTGAGAGTTTCCTGTATAGTGGCAATGATGACAGAGAGGCTCGATACAGTGATTATACGGAAATGTAATAATAATTGAAAGCTACTGATACCTGCTAATTCTTTTAGTGGGAAGCAAGGTTAGGATGATGATTTAAGTACAGTATCATTGTGAGCTTGACATCTTAGCTTCAGTGGTGCCTTTATAATACACCCTTGCTACCACCTGACAGTTGTGTTCAGCTTGTGAGACTCTTTGTATGGAAAGGATTGGAAACTATGATCAGGCAATCCCATAACTCCAAGATATCCTCAGACTCTACAAAATCATCTGGAGGTTTCAAGAATTAAGTACAATAAGTAACACATCATTATGTTGTAGGGTTTAGGTGAGATTACCAAAAAGAGAGTTTGGAAGAAAAACAAACATATACTTTTTTGAAAACAGAATTATTTGTTTTAATAAACCCTCACATTGTACTGGGGAGTAAAAATGATAAAGTTCCTAGCAGGTGGTGGAAGCTGTTGGGAATCAGTGAATCACTTACCAGAGAATGGTGATTGAGGGGCAGGTTACCAGGCTTGTGGTTACGTGTTACATTTACCGACGTACAGTACCTTCCAGGATCAGCAGTAGCCAGCCACCTAACACCTGTAAGGTTATAGTTTCCTAGCATTAATAATACCAGATAAAACCTAGATGATGTGTTTCTCTCCAGCACCCAGTTTGTTTTCATCAGTTGAAGCTGTACTATATTACAGTAGCTTATTTTGATACAGGGATGTATTAATTTCAGAGAATACAACTAATTGTAATGTGAGGATAGGAGGCAGCAGCAAGCGAAGGGGAGTAGAGGAGTGGCAAGAGGTGATGGCCCAAATGAAGAAGAGGAGAACACCCTTGCCATCAGTGTCTGGGAGCTCGGTGGCCTCAGAGGTGGGTTGGAAGGAGAGGGGAGGGTAACTGATCTCCTGAGATGTCCTTGGCCCATATTCCCATCAGTTAAAGAAGCTCCCTAATACCTCTTCTTAAGCAACTTGTTTTGCCTATTACACCTTACTATCCTCTTCTGTGTTGCTGAAGCCATTTTAATATCACCATATGCTGAATAAGTAACATCATCATCATTATCATCATCATTTAATTCTGTGTTGCCACATGAGAAGCACAGAAACTTGGGGCTAGGCAAGTTGGTCCTGACATTTAAGATGAGAGTGACCAGCCTCACTCATCCCTGGATGACATTACATGAGCAGTAAACCCCAACCACTCCTTGGATATAAACCTGCACCAGCTCAATCCAATTGGAGCACCTTAATTACCCGCTAAACCACCAGGCGAATTGGTTATATGGTTACCACCCAACATAGTAAATGGTTTCCTGGTGTATGGGAAACCATTTGGCATGTCACTTAGTGAAGAGTCACCCATTGACAGAAGGAAGAGGAAAGAAAGAAGGAAAAAAAAAAAAACAGAGGAGGAAGGAAGGAAGGAAAGGGCAGTCACCCAAGAGCAGCACTACAACGTGTGAGTGGATGGTCAGTGCCCCCACCTAACACCTGAATAAGTAACATGAAAAAGGATATTAGCCAGCTGCATCTGCAAATAAATTGGTAAGGAAAAGGTGTTAGGGAGCTTCCTTAGCCATCGACCATACAAGCCCATGTTTTCTCAACTCTTTTTCATTGTCATTAGGTGGGAGGAAAGGTCATGTTGATGATGACAGACAGCCAGTGCACTTCACCCTCTTGAACTCAAGTACATCATGTTTATTTACTGTTGCTATCAGTTGATTTTATTTGACTTATGAGAGCCCTCTACTAGTGAAAGGTTTAATGAAGGATACATCTGACCCTGTCAGCACACAAAGACTATCCCAACATGAATAAATCATTTGGAGATAAAAAGAATAAAATACTTGGTACATAACTGGATCGAAGGGGTTGAAATCATAAGTAATCAGAGGTTTGTTCCACCATCATTCATCATGAAGCTGACTTCCTTTTCCCACTTATGAATCGAGTGGAGTAGGGTCATTAAAACAGTAAGAGAAAGCAAGACAGAGGGATAACCATCAACTGACAGTGAAATTGGCTAGACACTCATTCACTTGCCATTCATACCCCTGGAATCCTGTGTTTGCCTAATGGATCTAAACATCTGCACATATTTCATGGAGTATATTCATCTATAAATGCACTTCACATAACCTGCCAGGTAATCAGATCTGGTGCGTAGTGAATTGTTATCCCAAATTAAACTGGCCTGTCCATCAATCATTGAATTTAATTTTCTCATCACAAAGAATGTAGGGGTCTGAGGCTAGGCTATAGGTCTAGAGAGTTAAGGTGAGCATAAGCAGTAACTTATGCCTGAGCAGCAATGTTTAAAATAAACACCAACCTTTCCTTGGACTGGAACCCTTATGGGTCACATCCAGTTGGAGTGCCTTTACCCACAAGGCCACCAGACATCCCTGTGCATGTAATAGGTTCTTAATAATTATCCATGTAAGTTCTTAATAATCATTCATTTACAGTATTATGAATTTGTTTCTTTTTAGGTTGATACTGGAACTAGTCATGTACAAGAGAGGAGGTGGGGAGGACAACATGAACAAAGAAAGTGTCCCTTTTACAAGTATATTCCAGGTTAGTTACTCTTTTCTGGGAGTTCTTAGTGAATGTACCTTTTAGTTTCTGCACTCTTCATTATGAAATATATGATACTTTGTGCATAGAGGACTCTATTACAATACTAAATCTGTAGAGTATGCTGAACATTTAGAGAATTTTCATTTTTGGAATATGTAAATATAATGAATATTTATACTGTACAGTACTGTAAATTTTCTGTGTATAATGTCACCGATAATTTTGACAATAGCATTATGAAACATTAAAAAATGTTTTGCAGTTTAGTAGCATCCTGCCTGAATACTTTTTTCAATAACATCTGACACCACTTCCCTCTAGACACGAATGTGGTCGTGGATGCATTTTGCTATGGTTCACTGGAGGGTGTAGAAGCGTACTTCCTCTCACACTACCACTACGACCACTACCGGGGTCTCACGAAAACTTTTGCCCACCCCATCTACTGCAGCAGTATCACAGGTACTCATCATCCTATAGTACAGTACTAAGTACTCATCATCAAGTTGTGCCCTTGTTTTACAGTTGTTTGCTTATACGATCAATAAGAATTTAGGACATTTGTGATGCCCAGATTCTCATTATACAATTGGTTTTGTTGTTTATGATATTGATACAACACTAAATTTCTTATAGGGTCAGTCATTATATGATTGGTTTTCAGACACAGATCCCAGGAAAAAAACAAGGGTGTGCTGTACTGTACTTTGTTTAATCTGTAAAGTCTCATGTCCAGCGATCATTGGTTTCTGAACTGGTACGTAAAGTCCTATGTCCGACGATCGTAGAAAGGTTACAATAAACTGCAGAGCTGTAACCCCACCTCTTTTATAACGTAAATGGTACCTGGCCAGTGGGAGCTAAGAGATCAGGTGGTGGGAGGTATAATCCGGCCCCCTCCCCAGGTGTGGGGTGAGACCCTCCCATGCATCTCTCCAGCTCCCTCTTCCTCATTGGATCCTGCCTTCTGTGTCCCCTCCCACCAAAACTACCCCCCATACTCCCTCTAGACCATATTGGCTATGTGTGGCAGGCATGCTCCCTCCTGATGTCCCCCCACACTTCATCCACCTCCCTATTCCCCCTTATGATGTCCCATTCTCAATTATAGCGAGGGGTGCCTTTTTTTTTTTTTTTTTTGACAATCAACAGTGCAGTAACCATGAGGCATATGAGTGAAACATACATTTTCTGGTGTGTAAAACAAGCTCTTCAAATCTATAATACAGTACCAAAATTTACTCGATGCAATTTTTTTTTTCCCCTCTCTATATGAGAGGGGTAACAACAATGTTTATTTTTGACATTCTGTGACAGTCAATAGTGCGGTAACCATTAGACGTATGAGAGTGAAATATACATTTTCTGGTGTGTAAAATTAAGCTTTAACTTGGAGGATTTTGAAAAATTGGACCCTTTTTGTGGTTCCGGGGATAGGCAGGGTCGACGATTTGCGGTCATCAGAAGATATTGCATCCAATGCATGAACCAAGGTTAGGAGATCCAGGAGTCCACCTACCACAATCTTACATAAAACAAGGACTCTGATTCTCATTCTCATTCTTATAGTAAAATATTTATTATGTCACATTTAGATCTGGCGGGAATAATGGTTAGGATATGATATAATGTGTCCATGTTGGATTACATGGATGGTATTGTTTTTCTTTCATCCCATCAGATACCTTTACTTTTTCAATATTAGCCTTCTGTCATTTTTAATTAAATTCTCTCCATAACCGTCTCACTATAATGACATACTGTATTTTAGTTATACAACTTTAAGACCCTTATTCAGAATATTGGACCACCAAGTAGTGAAGGGATTAGTGAAAACAATACCTAACTCATTCACACTAAAACATCTCTCATAAGTGGAATACAATAACCATTAGGAGTGAAAACTATACAGTATAAACATCATTGGATGAATTATTGGTACAACTTTAAGACCCTTATTCAGCATCGTGGACCACCAAATAGTGAAGGGGTAAGTGAAAACAGTACCTAACTCATTCAGACTAAAACATCTCTTGTAAGTGGAATACAGTAACCTTTAGGAGTGAAAACTATACAGTATAAACATCATTGGATGAATATTGATACACATTCATTATAATTTTGTCTGAACTTTCTTGCATTTTCTTTTCTATCTTCATATTGCTTAAACACCTGCTCTTGCATCCCCCACCACCCCTGCATTTTCCATTTCCTAAACACTATATATCACAGCCTCTGTCTGACAAATCCACTACATCACCTGTCTATCTCACACATGCTGTCCTGGCCCAGTTTCCCTACAGTGTGCTTCTCCAGTATGACTAAACAATCTTCCTGTACCCTACCAATGTACCCCTTGGTTAGGTCTTATGTTTTTGTCTTATATTCCCACATTACTGCCTGATTTTCCCTCACATTACATTCTCTGTCTGTTGCATCTGTAAACAGCCTACTAATATGCCATAGCTACTGTATATACCATCTGCTTCATACACTGTCTGTTTTTTCTCCCCTCTTTTCCCATGCACAAATGAGTAACTGATATTTATTAACCTGCTTTCTTTCTTTCCCTGCCACTGTACTGTACTGACTGTAATTATGTTGCAGCTAAGTTGGTGAAGGCACGGCTAGGAGTGAAGGAGCAACATCTCAACCCCTTGCCCATGGGTGAAACTCAGACTGTTTGTGGATTTGAGGTCACACTGCTGGATGCTAACCAGTTAGTATTACTGGTACTGATATATATAGAGAAAAGACAGTGGCTGACGACAGACATGCCTATTATTCCGCCTCTTCTACCTCGCATAATTAGTGGTACTGGATGTCTTGTACAGAAAATAACCAGCGATTAAAGAAAAAATGCCTATTACTGTAATCTACCCCTTCCACCTCACATGTAAATAAGAACTACTGGATGTCTTATATAGGGAATAATCACTGAATGAAGAAAGATGTAAAATAATCTACCCCTCTCACCTCACATAAACATAACTAGTTACTACTAATGGATGTCTTATTGATTGATAAGTCAGTGAATGAAGAAAGATACATCATAATCTATCCCCTTTACCTTACATAATTATATCCATTTTGCTCTAACTTGGCCTAAAATTGCCATGTGTCCATTTTGAATACCGAGTTGTAACAATACAGTAGGTTAGGACTAGAATATGGTGCCAGTCATGAAAAAGTGCTATGGAAGGGATGTACAGTCTAAGTATTGCCTTATTGTGCCAAAAAGCCACATGAAATTAGCCACAAAAGGGTGAAAATCTGGGCCAAGTTAAGGTAAAAGGACTATAGTATTACTGGATGTCATATTTACAGAGAAGAGTTACTGAATGAAGAAAGATGTGTAGCTAGAGAGATTGTTAATGAATAAAGACATCTGTTTTAATTTACCCCTTCTTCCTCACCTAACACTCTACATAAATATAGCTCATTTACCACTCCCCCCTCCCCCCAGTTGTCCAGGTGCAGTGATGTTTTTGTTCAAGTTAAAGAATGGCAAGACGATACTGCACACTGGTGATTTCCGTGCCCATCCCCGCATGGAGTCCTACCCTGCATTCTGGAACATTCCCAGCATCAACACAGTCTTCCTTGACACTACGTAAGTCATTCAGTAATAGCAGAAAAAATGGTTGCATTCCATTTTCTCTTAACAGTCACACAGAAAACCTACTGAGACCAAAACACACTGTATAGGGGACTACTGAATGCATGACAACAATTTGTAAGCATAGGTATTACTGAAGCTGTTAACTGGTAATAAGTGCCTGTTGGTGTTGTGGTTAGATTACTAACCAGTTAATGACAGTGTTCAGGTTATTAATGAAAAACTGTTATAATTTACATAAGTGGGCAAAAATAAAAAATAATATTGAATGGATCAAGACTGATGACTATTGTATTAGAATTTGTTTGTGACACCTGATCTATTCCCCAGGTACTGCAACCCAGTGTATGACTTTCCAAGCCAAGGGGAAGTGTTAGAAGCGTGTGTGGCAATAACACAGCGGCACATGGCTGATAACCCAAACACACTTATCGTTGTGGGATCTTACTGCATAGGTACAATTTAAGTGGTTGGGACTATAACTTTTTTCCCTCCTGTGATGCAGAATTTCCTTTAAAATGTATATATATATATATATATATATATATATATATATATATATATATATATATATATATATATATATGATAAACTACAGCTATTGTATTTTCAAAGTAATGTATCACAGCTAGCCATTGTATTTTCACAGTAATATATCACTTAGCTAGCCTTTTTTTTTTTTTTTTTTTTTTTTAGTAATACATCACTTAGCTACACACCTGACATGTTATATATCAGAATAATCTTTTGATATACAGTATCATCATTGTCATCATCATCCTGACATCTTTTCCCACCCAGAGATGGGGTTAGAGGGGGTCCAGGAAACAGGAAAAGAGATAAATGCGGTAGGGAAAGTTATACAGGGTTCACAAAACAAAGATAAGAATATGATAAAAGGAAGTTAGATAGTGTCCAGAATGCAAGATAAGAGAAAAATATGACAGTCAGACATTGTTCAGAAAGCAAAAACTAGTAAAACAAGGTGATGCAGAGCTACACAACAGCATGCCCTGTGAAATGGACCACAGGCTTATTCAGGCCCCTAGAATCCTAACTCCACCTCAGTGGCATAAGTTCCCTCGCCCATGTGCTTCATACTACCTATCAGATAGACTTGACTCAATCCTTTGACGATTAAATTAAAAAGGAGGTAGTTCTGGGAGCTGTGTGAAATGGATCACAGGCTTATTTAGGCCCCTAGAATCCTAACGCCACCTCAGTGGCATAAGTTCCCTCGCCCATGTGCTTCATACTACCTGTCAGATAGACTTGACTCAATCCATTGACGATTAAATTAAAAAGGAGTTAGATCTGGGAGCTGTTGCCTCTCCTAACACTGAGAGAGGTCTCCCTTTATGCTAAGGAATCATTGTATGATGCATTTGTTTTAAGAGTGTAATGCTGTACCTTAGTGAGACCTGGGCAGTAAAGGAAGAGGGTATGCATAGGCTTAAATGCACGGAAATGACAGTGATTAGATGGATGTGTACTGCATCCTTGAATATGAGTCCTGGGAGGGACTAGGATTGTGACTGAAGAGTTTAGAGGAAGGATGGGACTTCATCGTATTGGTGTTGTGATGAGAAGGGGTAGGTTGAGATGGTTTGGGCATGCTGAAAGCATGGAGGAAGACAGTTGGGTGAGGAAGGCGAGAGGTGTGATTGTCAAGGGTAGGATTACGAAATGCGGACCTTAAAAAAAATAAAAAAATAAATAAATAAATTAAAAGTTACAAGGTGTGACCTCAGGGAAAAGGGACTGAACAGGGAGACTGCCAGAGATATAGCAGTGTGGAGAGCAGCAATCATCTATTAGGTGATCAAGGCTGACGCAAGCCAGGATGATAGGGCCTTTATATATGATACAATCTGTAGTAGGAATAGTTTTGGTAACACACCACAGCCTGTTAACCCCTTCGGGGTGTAGGGGGCAGCCAAGTACAAAAATAATATTGTTGCAAGTAAGGAATGAGTAATCAAGTTTTTACTTACAATTTTTACCTGGGCAACCTGGTAAATCAGCTTCAGAGAGAGCAGAGCAGCTTTAGTGAGTAATCTTCCTTGAATTTATTTATGACTGTATGGCTGAAAAAAGTAATGCAAGAATGCTACTTGTAACAAGGACTGCATGTATTCTTGCACTTCAGGGAAGGAACGCGTGTTCAAGGCCATTGCAGAAGGCCTGAACTGCCGTGTGTGGGCCTCTGCGGACAAGCGCCGCATCCTAAGCTACCTGGAGGATACTGAGATACAGTCCAGGTATTGTACTTACATACTTTCCCAAGCATGACTCCATTTTTCTCCTGATGTATTTCAGACCGTATTTACAAACTACTAAACATGGCACCTTTACTCCTCTGATGTATTTATTTTATTAATTTACCTTCTCATTAGTAATTAAGGTGCTCCAATCGGATTGAGCCAGTGCAGGTTTATATCCAAGGGGTGGTCGGGGCTTACTGCTCACATAATGCCACTCAGGGATGAGTGAGGCTGGTTACTGATCTTAAATGTCAGGACCAACTTGCCCAGCCCCGGGCTCTTACACTCTTCATGGGACAACATAGGATGATGGATGGGTGGATGGACCTTCTTGTTCATGTGGATTTCAATGAAGTGACTGCAGGGTGAAGCTCCCCTTTTTCTGCTGTCTACTATTCTTCATTCAGGGGATTAAGAGGGAGTTGAGGGATCTTTATACAGCCTTCAGTGCCACCACATGAAGGTGCCCCTCTCCAGCATCAGATGATTATATCAGGAGAGATTTTTTTAAGCTGGAGGGATTAGATATAGCATTACTCAACCTGTTTAATACTTGAGATCCTTCCTTAACTTGAATAAAATTATATTGAGGTGGCAAGAATGAATATAAACGTCACTAGGTTCAAGGGGTTGGATAAAATTACCTGTGTATAAGTTTATCTTCACTTGACCAGCTACCAGACACTTCACAGTTAAATTAGAGTAAGTATCAAACTGACAAAATACACAAAACGAGATGTGAAATGTCTGCTAACTGTTATGGCGACTTGTTTATTCTGTCATTTGTTTAAGATCCCATTTACGTTCTTCCCCAGGATTTGCGCTGACAAGAAACTAGCCAAGGTTCATGTTCTCAGCATGGGACAGCTCTCACATAAGGTAAGGCAGTGTTTTGGCTTTATGTCTGATAGTCTGGTGGTCAGTGACAATTCGTTAAGATATTTCAGTGAGGATACGCCTGTCCTCGTATTATGACTGAAATGCGCTTTTGAAAACTGATCAAATAACGAATTATTGTAGAGTGAATTTAGTGTTTGTAGTGACTGTGTGAGAAAACAATCATATTATGAGACGTTAGAGCACCATAATGATTGTGTAAGCAAAACTAAATAATTAATTAAAAAGGGTGCTAAAGTATTGTGATCTTATAATGGTCAGTTGTAAAACGAGGGTCTTCTACTTAACGAGTACCGGTACGACTCAAAATCTTAAGGTAATGTTAGATGATCATTACTCGTGCTTGAACACCCCTTACTGAACCATTACTAAGAGAGCTAGTCACTCACACTGTCACATCATTGTACACTTCCATGCTGCATCACCTACCTCAGAATGAAATAGGGTGCAAGTGTTCTGATGAGTGGGAAAAGAGGCCATGATGATGATGATGACAGTGACGTTGATGATGATGATGATAAGTACAGTACATAAATTTTTCCCCATCCATCTTACAGAAGCTGATGGCATATGTCAGTGAGCTTCATCCTCAGTACAATGTGGTTGTGGCATTCAGACCCACTGGCTGGGAACATTCAGCCGAAACCCCCATCTCTTTAGAGTCCATCACTCCAAAGCAAGTTGGAAACGTCTCAGTATATGGTAGGTCCACTTTGTATGTACTGTATAGTGTTTGTTTTTGTGAGTCTATGATTTTTCTGTTGTGAGTAATTTGTAGTATCAAACATCCCATATATAATTTTCAGCATTTAAATGTAATCCTATTTTATTCAGTAATCCAATTAACCATCCATCATCCATTTTTTTTTTTTTTTTTTCCCCTGCTCTTCTTCTCATCAGGAGCATAGTGGCGTGGGACCCCCACAGTTCAGATATTGAAGGCAATGGTGACCAGCCTCACTTGCCTCTGAGCAATAAGCCCCAACCACCCCTCATATAAACCAGTGGTAAAAATAAAAAGTCTTTTCTTTTCACCTAAAAAGAGTTCATTTTCTACAGGTATGCCGTACTCTGAACACTCAAGCTTCCTGGAGCTTCGTCGGTTTGTACAGTTCACCCAGCCAGATCGCATCATCCCCACAGTCAATGTAGGAAATGCAAACACTCGTCGAATGATGGAGGGACACTTCAATGATTGGCTTAAGACAAGGAGAAAATTTAACAAAGGCCACTTTAGTAGAAAATGAAAAGTGGAGGCCTTTTTTTTTTTTTTTTTTTTTTTTTTTTTACACTAAATGAATGAAAGCTGGAAATGATATTAATAACATCAAATATC
This sequence comes from Coenobita brevimanus, assembly GCF_032717465.1. NCBI lineage: Eukaryota > Metazoa > Arthropoda > Malacostraca > Decapoda > Coenobitidae > Coenobita > Coenobita brevimanus. The sequence continues at coordinate 21,107,427 of NC_137049.1, read as the reverse complement.
TGTTAGATATCCTTTATGCTGTGATATGTTAAAGAAAGAAAAAAGTCTTTGCTACAGCTTACTTGCCACTGAAGTTTAGGCCCCATGTTGGCCCACTATGAGGAGCGTGACATGATTCATATGCATTGAAGTAGGAGTTTTTAGTCAAAGTGTTTTAAAATAAACTATACTTTTAGTGGGGGCATTCACCATCCACTCGCTCAATGTAGTGCTGCTCCCGGGTAGCTGCCCTTTCCTCTCTTCCTTCCTTCTTGTTATGTCTTTCTTTCCTTCTTTCTTTCCTCTTCCTTCTGCCTATGGATGACTGTACACTGACTGACAAGCCAAATCGTTTCCTGTACACCAGGAAACCACTTACTGTGCTGGGTGGTAACCATATAACCAAGCTATGGTGCCTGGTGGTTTAGTGGGTAATTGAGGCGCTCCAACAGGATTGAGCCTGTGTCGGTTTATATCCAAGGGATGGTTGGGGTTTATTGCTCATATAATGCCACTCAGGGATGAGTGAGGCCGGTCATTCACCTTAAATGCCAGGACCAACTTGCCTACCTCCAGGCATGTACATTCCTCATGGGGCAACATAGGACTAGATGATGTGTGTATGCATGTAGTCAGAAAGTGTCTCAGTGGCAGTGTTGATAGGAGTCTGCAGTCAGAGAAGAGCTTCAATGTGGCACAGTTAAAATCCAACTGGTGGATGGAATTTTTGATGAATGGATTTTTTTTTTTTTTCTTTATTTCTCCAGTGCCACCAAGGATCCAGGGTGGTGTATGGTTCAAATGATCTGAAATGCAGTAGCCTAACTTCATGCTTTTAAGAAGGGGATAGTACAAGATTGATTGTTATTATAAAGAGAAACTATTCGAGGACTATAATTCACAACTGAAGCTGTAAATGAATAACCTTTAACTTGCACAGGCACAGATGAGTGGACAAATGAATGTACTGTATATAGTGTGCTGGGTGTGTGGTATGAAACTGTATGGAGCAGGTCAGTATGTGTGCACAATACAGCATACAGGTAATAGTGGTATGGATGGTGTAACAGTGATATTTTGCGTGAACAAAAAAAATAAGCTTACAAGTATTTCGGGGATCATGTGCAAGCAAGAGTGTATGAAGTCAGCTTTGTTACAACTACTTTACCCTGTGAAAATTTTTGTTTTATTCTTGCTGCCTTTAGATAATTTTTTTTTTTTTTTTTTTTTTTTTTTTTTTTTTTAAGTTGGCTGTACATTAATATTTTCATTACTAAATTTCTTTTGAAGCTGAATAAAACTGTCTGGTGACAGCAAGAATTCAACTTCAAAAAGGCATCATCAGTGTAAAATGTTAAAATCGGAAATACAGTGCATTATTACATCAGGTCACAGATATACTGTACACAAACTCCATATTTACAGGCATCATATGTCTGGTGTATTGGATGCACATTAAGCTTTAATAAAACAGTTATGTGATTGGAAGTTTTATGTGATTGGATTTTAGTGTGTAATTTAGCTTGGAGAGTGTTAAAATGTCCATGAGCTTTAAATCAGTGTGTAGCTGAGTTATCCAGGCTAAATCCAAAGTATCTGATTTGTGATAAAAATTTGAACATTCCAAAGGTTATAATTAAGAGAAGTGGAGTGGTTAATTAGGAGAGAGTTTAACTCTTTTAAATTACGGTGCTACAATTTTTCCTCAGCTGAACAAATTCATCTTGGGACAGCATGAGTAAAATAACACAATGCATCCACAGAATACAAAAAGGATAGAAGTGTTTTTTTTACTGTTGACATAATAGTACTGTAACAGAAGATAAAGTTGACTGATGGTGTAAAGTGAGCCCGTATGACCATTCGTGGGTAAAGTTGCCTGAAACTGTTAAGTTTTTACATTAAGTACAAATATTTTTTTACCTTTTCAGGTTCTCTCCCTCTCATATTTTGAGCATAAAATATCTCCTATAAGTAGTATTTGAGATGTATGTGTCAATTTTTGGCTAACTTCATGCATCATTCAACTTTATCCTGTGCAGTGCAGTAAACCCATGCTATACTGAACCTCAATAACCAAGACTTCAAATATAATGACCACCTGGTCCCTACCAAATGAAGCTCGCATAAACTGAATAAAGGATCAGTTTTATGAGGTGACGCGGCAGCTGACCTAACAACCATGTGTGCAGCAGTAAATAAATACTAGTTTCTGCAATATATTTCTGTTGTGTAGTACTTTATTGATTGACAATATTAATGTTTACCAATACACTATCATGGTAAAATATAAGCCCAGAGAATACTGAAATACAGTAGTATGAATATGTCCTTCTGTTGGGTATCTACGAATCAAAATTTATTATGTACAGTATACAGTGTATGAATCTGCGTTGTTCAGAGCCCCCTACACTAAATATAACGAATTATCGGATATCATTCTTAGATCTTTAGTGGAAAAGTTTCTAGAGAAGGGAAAGAAGTTGTATACGGCTTTCATGGATTTGGAGAAAGCATATGACAGGGTGGATAGACAAGGATTGTGGAAAGTGTTAAGAATATATGGAGTAGATGGGAAGTTGTTGAATGCTGTGAAGAGTATGTACGATGGTGCGAAGGCTGCAGTGCGTGTGGATGGTGAACTAAGTGAATTTTTCTCTTTGAAAGTTGGTTTGAAACAGGGATGTGTCATGTCTCCATGGTTGTTCAATCTGTACATGGATGGGGTAATAAAAGAGGTACAAGGTAGGGTAGTGGATGTTGGAGTGGCCCTGGTGAGAGAGGATAGTGTTTGGAAACTCCCTGTACTGTTGTTTGCAGATGATACTGTGTTGTTGAGTGAAGACGAAGGGGAGCTGCAAGGCTTGGTGGATGAGTTTGAGAGAGTGTGTAAGAAACGGAACCTAAAGGTGAATGTAGGGAAGAGTAAAGTGATGGTCTTTGAGAAAGTTGAAGTTAGTGAATGTACAGCGAGGTTGGATGGTGAGGAATTGGAAAATGTGAGTACGTTTAAGTATTTGGGTAGTGTGATGAGTAAGGATGGAGGTTTGGAGGGTGAAGTGCTTGAAAGGGTACAGCATGAAGAAAGGTTGCTGGTTCCTTGAAAGCAGTGATAAGAAACAGGGAAGTGAGCATGGAAGTGAAAAAGTTACTACATGACAGTATTGTGATACCAACTCTAACGTACGGAAGTGAAGCTTGGACATTGTTGGAAGGACACAAGTCAAGAGTGAGAGCAGTGGAAATGAGTTATTTAAGAGGAGCCTGTGGAGTCACATGGAGAGACAGGCTGACGAATGAGGATATAAAGGAGCGTTGTGGTGTGGATGTGGATGTGATAGGAAGCGTTATGAGGAACACACTGAGGTGGTTTGGCCATGTGGAGAGGATGGAGGGTGAAAGACTGACGAAGAGAGTGTATGTGAGTGAGGTGGAGGGGGGAAGAGGGAGGGGGAGGCCGAGGATGAGATGGAGGGATGGGGTGGAGCGGTATATGAGAGAGGGGGGTGTGAGTTGGGAGCAGGGCAGTGAAATGGCAGGGGACAGGGCGACTTGGAGGCGATTTGTTTGTGGCCACCCCAAACGGGATTGAGGCGTCTGGCAATAGATAGATCGGATATAACATTAGCTTTTACCCCCGATTTGTTCAGTACATCAAGGGTTTTCTGTATTTGCATGTATGCTCTTTGTTGGGCATTAGGTTAATTCATCGGACAATTGTTACGATGGACACTTGTTCTAGCCACTATGTTTTTGTTGAATCTTCCATTACTTCTAAGCTGTTATGCTGAATCTTCCATAACTTCTAAGCTGTTAATCCCTTCAGCCTGGCAATATATATTTTTCAGCTTAATCTTGCAACTACCAGGCAATGTTATTCAACTTTGGAAAGACCCTCCTCGTAATGAAGGGGTTAGGAAAATCTGTCTCAACCCATGAGTTTGAAAATGTTAAACTGAATAAAAGGCTTGTAAAGTATCAACTGAATAAAAGGCTAAGCTGAAAACATGTAACTGCATTGAAGGGTTTAGAAAGCTAATGTAAATAATGTATGCAAGTGTAAAAATAGTGAGAATACATTTACTTTGTTGGGTGGGTGACCCTCGGCCAAAAACATATCCCCATTAAATCCATGTTATAACTGACTCAGTATACGATAAATTGTTATGCAATGGATTTTTTCAAATGCATCTTCATCGTAAAATGAAGGCATGCTCTAATTATATTTTCTGCTGTTTTCATTTTCATTTTTGAAGGCTCCATCATGCTTGCATGCGTCGGCCTTGGTCAGCTAATGGCAGCTCTCCTTGCAGGTCAATCTCTAGCAGTTTCCCTAGTTAATCCCTTAACCCTGAGGTCACACTCAATGACCTAGTCTGAGGTCTTTTTCAGTCTACCTCTCACTGTCTTACCTCCAACATTAACACTTTGCGTCTTCTGCACCCATTATCATCCCCCATCCTCTCCACATGCCCAAACCATCTCAATCTACCTCTCCTCATCACAACACCAATACACTCCATCCCTATCCTGCCCCTCAGCTCTTCCATGGTAAAGCTAGTCCCCCCAGGCCATGAACTCAAGGGCACACTGCACATCCACCTGATCATTGCCATTATTGTACATCTGAACCTGTGAATATCCTCTTCCTTTACTGCCCAGGTCTCACTACCATACAGCATTACACTCCTAACACATGCCGCATGCAGAGATCTCTTAGCACGGAGGGAGGAGTCCTCTCAATGTCAGGAAAGGCAACACCTCCCTGAACTTCTTCCAACCACACCTCACTCTAGCCACAGAGCTAGCTCCTACTCCACCTCCAGCACATAACATGTCTCTCAAATAACAAAACTCTCCCACACACTCAAGAGAGGCACCAGCAAGTTCAATCCTTTCACGCCTGGCAATATCCACATGCTCTCCCCGACTCACCGCACACAAGGGAAATATACCCTCGAGCTAGACCTTATTAGATCATAAAGCTCTGCTAGGTGACAGGAGGGCGCTACCCCTCCTGACATGGCAGTTACCAAGCGTGGCTTGAACTCACAACCCCCCAGTCCCAAGTCTGAAGCTTTACCACTGAGCCACCCTGCCCTTACCGCACATGTGAAATCAGCATTATTTTGCAGTCTACCTCTAATACCACTACAGTACATCTCTCATACAACCACTTATCACAAACACTGCACAAGATGGAATTACTTCCCATGCCCTTGTGACAAATCGCATATGGCCACTCTCCCTCTTCTTTGATAGTACCACCCCCAGCCCTAGATACCATCACTTCTGTTTTATCTGCATTTACTCTTAAGCCCTTGCGCCCCATACCATCTCTCCACTTCCTAAGTCTTTCCTTTGCCTCCCTTTCATTCGCTGCAACCAACACCAAATCATCAGCATACAACTTCTCCCATGGGAGAGTTGAGAGTTCTTCAAGTACCATGATAAAGAACAAGGGGCTTAAGACTGACCCCTTATGCACACCAACATTCATGGAAAACTCATCACTCAAATCTCCATTCACCCACACCTGGGTGTGAGCACCCACATACATGGGCATAACCACCCTAACCAGTCATTCTTCGATCCCATGCTTTCTCATTGCCCACCTCACCACATCTCTAGGGACTCTCTAAGGCCTTCTCCAAAACAACAGAAATAAAGTACAGTTCCCTTTTCTTTCCTATATATTTTTCCTGAAGCTGTCAAACAGTGAATATGGCATCAGTGGTTCCTTTGCCTGGCATAAACCCAAACTGCATCTCATCAATATTCACTTTCTCTAAATCTTATCATCATCATCCGGACCTCCTTTCCCATCCTAGGACAGGGTGAGGAGTAGCATTGTCCAGAAAGCCCAAGTTTGCCCAATCCAATGGGCCACACTTCCATTCGCTCACCATTACAGCCCCCGGAATCCTGACTCTATCTGATACACCAAAAACATTCACCACGTTCTGTAGCTTCACATAAATGTATTTGATAGAGTCAATCTGGACACTATCACGTTAAAAAAGGGTGCCACATCCCTGATCATACGCTTCTCCCCACAATATTCACCCAGCCAGCTCGATCTCTTGTCAGTCCCCTAGCCTCATCGACTTCCATACCTCTCTTCTTCACACACTCATCCACCATATCCCTCCACCTTCCCCTTGGCCTACCTCGCCTCCTCCCTCCTTCAAATTAGCTCTGATATACGTTTTTCACTACTATTATTATCCATTCTTTCCACATGACCATACCATCTCAGTACACTCTTGATTCTGGTGTCCACAGACTTCCTCACTCCACATCTTTCATGAATCACATTATTTCATATCCTATCCACCCTCTGTACTCCACATATATTCCTCAGCAGTCCCATCTCCACTGCTCTCACTCTTGACTTTTCATTTTCATGTCACACCATAGTATCACCCCAATCTCACATCCATATGCTAAAGTTGGCACTAACACTCCTTCATGTAAGCCTCATGCAGCTGCAACACTCAAGCCTCTGTTTCTTATCATGGCCTTCATTGTACCAGCTACTTTCCTTCCTTGTGTCACTGTACTGTACTTTCCACTTCATTTGCACATTTTCCTCTCTTTTCTGTCACTGTAATCAGGTATTTGAACTCTCTCTTCATTCACTGTAATATCGTACTGGGAATCACCTTCTCTCTCAAAAGCATACCTTCTAAAACTCTCTCCATTACCTTCATTATCTGGTGTAAAAGCTTTATGCCTCTATAATTTTCCTCTTTCCAGGGCATCACCCTTCCCCCTGTACACATTTACAATTACACTCTTTGGCCAATCATCTGAGACAACACACTCATATATAATCGTATTTATTAAGTCAGTGGCTAACCTCACTCCGATATCTACTGTATATCCTGAGGTTTTCAACATTTCAGCAGTCAACCCAGACACACCAGCTGTCTTCCCCACCTACATCCTGTCTATTGCCCTGCTCACAGTAGCAGCGTCAATCGAAGGCCAAGGGCCAAACACTGGATCTCCTGGCTCCAAGCCTTCCCTGTCTGAGTCAGACTCCTCTTTCAACAACCGGGCGTAATACTCTCTCCACGCGTCTTTAATATCCCCACTGTTCACCACAACCCTTCCTTCATCATTCTTCACACAGGGCTCACCTATGATATCCCTATTCTTTCTCTTCATCTGATTTGCCACCTTAAAAATCATATTCTTCCCTTCCACATGATTTAGGTTATCAAGTACTGTAATAGTCTCTGTGACTCAGACTTCACCCTGTAAACCTCTTTTCTAGCTCTACACTTGGCAACCAAGTATTCCTTTTTGTTACCACCCTTCTTCCATTCGCAGAAAAGCCTTCTTTTCTCTTTGACCGCAGCTTCTGTACTCTCATCCCACCACCAAGTCACTTTGTCTCAGTGGGCCTCTTGTCCATCCACATACTGAATCAGTAAGTCTCAAGAGGTTGGTCGTGGGTTCTCTGTACTGTTCATTAACACTTCCGTCCACATCTCCCTGTTCAGCCATCATTCTCCTCATCTTGCCATAGATGGCATCCCTTAGTGCTTAGTCTTTCAACTTCCCTATTTCTCCTAGGTGCATAGGTCATCACTTGCTCCTTATGCACCATGTAACAAATCAATAACTTGTGTTGCTGCCACACTCCTCACTCCCTATGACTTTAACATCCCTCACTAACCTCCTATCAGCCCTCCTGACCAGGAAGTAGTCTACCTGGCTGTTATTTCCCCCAGACTCACACAAAATCAATCTACTATCTCTTTTTCTAAAATGTCTGTTGCACATAATCATGTTCATTGCCTCCTCAAACTCGAGTATCCTTTCCCCTTCCTCATTTCTTGTACCATATGCACATCCCCCATGCACATATCCAAAAGCTGCTTCACCTACATGATCATCTCCATCTAATACTACAACTCCATCATCCCCCATACCACTTACTACATGTACTGTCATCCCAAAATATATCTTTCTCTACCTCATCCAGGCCTGCCTGTGGAGCATATGCTGATACAATTGCAAACACCATCCCACTGAACAAAATTTTCACGAGTATCCTATCACTTACTGTAATGACATTCATGACATATTCCAACCATTTCTCCCTAACCAACACCCCCACACCCCCATATCCATCTATCATACCCTGCCAAAACAAGTTATAGTAACAATCCTTCCCAGCAATCTTTGTGACTGATCCACCCCCCTATACCGGACTTCTTGCACACATCCCACATCCACCCACTTCCCTCGCTCTACCCCTCAAACTTCCCACATTCCATGAAGCCACTTTATTTAATGTCCTCAGGCTTGCTTTGAACAATCTTTAACTCGGTCATAATCAGTAGAATAAGAAGGGGAGAGACGTGCTATAGGCCCTACCCACTGCACAGACCCAGGCCCAGGCAATGGATCTGGGACCCCTAACCCACTGGCTTTGACCAGTGGTAGTGGCCTCAGGGCACCCTGCCAGGACAGCTACAGGGACACCCTCCAAGCGCACCTTGGCATTGCAACTGCCATGCCATTATAAACCTGTTGAAAGTAAAGTCTCCTGGGGCACTACTTCCAGGTTCAGACCCCTCTCTATTGGGTGGAAGTGGCAGCCTAGGAACCACAATGCCTGTACCCTCTGGCACTGGTTCGAGCCCCATCTCACCCCAGCCCCATGATCTATGCTGGTGGAGCCCTTGTCACACCTCCCCTCAAAAGGTCTACCACTAGGTTCGTTTCGTTTTCGTTTCGTTTTTAAAGGCTCCAACATGCTTGCATGTGTCGGCCTTGGTCACCTAATGGCGGCTCTCCACGCTGCACGATCCATTGCAGCCTCCCTGTTCAGTCCCTTAACCCTAAGGTCACACTTAATGACCTCGTCCCATGTCTTTCTCGGTCTACCCCTCATAACCCCACCCCCAATATTAACACTTCTCACCTTCCTCACCCAATTATCATCCCCCATCCTCTCCACATGTCCAAACCACCTGAATCTACCTCTCCTCATCACAACACCAATACACTCCAGTCCCATCCTACCTCTCAACTCTTCCATTGTAAACCCAGCCCCTCCAGGCCTTGGACGCAGGGACGCACTGCACATCCACCTAATCATTGTCATTTCTGTACGTCTGAGCCGGCGAATGTCTTCCTCCTTCACTGCCCAGGTCTCACTGCCATACAGCAGGGACAAAGTTTTCTGACCGCATGCCCTTGCTGGCATTAACCCCTGTGACGTAGTGGGGTATGTTGTGTGATACATAAAGCACATGTGGTGTAGCGTACAAGATAGAGAAGTGTTTGGGAGAGTATGCTGGACTACTCTCCATGTTAGTGTCACACGGAAAGGGTCAGCAATGGGGGATGGTTAGGTAGCTAGTGAAACGAGCTCCAGCTCTCCTCATCACCTGCATTCCCATTCCCCTTAGGAGTATCACCCAGATTAGCTGGTGCTACAGCCTCCTCTGTACACATAAATTCTGTTTAAGAAAGACCTCTCATACTGAAAGAGTTGCTGGAAGCTCTGTCTACCTACTTAAGTTCTTAAAGTCCCTCATAAGCTTAATAAAACTTGAATAAAATTAAAACACTACATCATTGGACTGAAGGGGTTAAATCTCTCTCTCTCTCTCTCATCTTCCACTTTCTCATTCATCAGCATACTGTTTGACTCCTCCACTACATACAGCCTGTTTCCAGTACTACCAACAACCTTGCTTAAAACAAATGGCAATCTATAAGAATTCTTTAGTATGTCTTCTGTCTGAAAGTCTGCCATCCTTCTTTTGGGAGATGGGGTGGTAAAGCTGTCAGATCTCTGTGTCAATACAAGGGGAAAATAGTTGCTGTCCTTTCTTACCATACTTAAATTACCTTTAAAATACAGTAATACAGTATTCTATCTGTCCTCTCCCCACAGATATAAAAGTAAAATTTGGGTAAAAAGATATATAAATTGTGTGTAAATGCAGAGGGCAGAGTGACAAGGAATTAATCTGAGTAAGACTAGAGGAGTAACTGAAGAAGGATGCTGTCAGAGATTGTGTAACAGGTAAAGCCACTTTAAGGTTAACAAGACTGACATATGCCAGCATGTACAAAACCTTTCAATACAAAATGAAACAAACTTAATTATGTATATAAAAGTGAGTATCAATTTCCTACACGGAATGCAGTATCTTTCTTCTGACCATAGTGATGCTTATGGGCTGAAGCCATGATGACCAAATGGAAAATATGCATTTACAGAGTTTATGAAGTGTTGACTATAATTACAGCATTCAAAAACCTTACTGAAATAACACGACAGCAGTGTGTGTAAGAACATCTGTATTTGAATCCAGTACAGAATTTTTCATAAGTCTGGATACTATACTTTGCTGACTGCTGTTGTTTTTTCCATAGGTATATTTTAAGTACTACAAGAAGAAAGTCATATTGTACAGTATGCAGGGGGGGAAAAAAAAAAAAAAAAAAAAAAACGTACTCTCCAAGAAATAATTCACCCATTCGATTGATGGGGTCAATTAATCCTCTGAATGTGGCAGTTGTCTTTCATTTGTATTTTGACCCATGGGAGGTAATCTTTTTCAGTTAATATCTCCCATAATGAAGGGGTTAGGAACCATCTCCATTTATTTCTACAGCAATGGTCTACATTTCAGTAAATTACGTATTACTTGTTATCATCTGTTAGTGACCATAAACCACGAGTATACGTTCAGCACTGTATTCTCCACTAAATTGGATATCATGGAAACTTTGTACTGTCTTAACTTTATATTCCACTGGTTGTGAGGATATATATCATTATTATTATTAACTCTCATCTTTAATGTCAGGACCAACTTGCCTAGCCCCGGGCTCCTATGCTCCTCATGGGGCAACATAGGATTGGATGATAGATGGATGGATGAATATTTTTGTAATTTTGTAGTTGGCCTTCATTTAATCCTTTGACTTCGCAGGATTATTCTCAAATGAACAACACTGATGGACATTAGCTTGGATGAAATACTGAAGTACACTCAATCCTTGTAAATCACATGTTCATAAATCACGGCTAGGTGGCCGTCAGACTGCCAGCAACCTTAAATCACTGTTAAGTCACGAAAATCACGGACCTAGGCACCCAAGTGGGCCTTTTCCGAGGAGAACTGTAAACCGCGGCATTCAAACTGAAAATCGCGACCCAACAACCAATCACCGCACATCCCTGGTGGCATATGTGCATACTAATGCCGCCATGTTGTTGTTGTTCTTGTCCCGCCAGTCCGCACACTACAAACTGTCGCCGTGGAGTACGAGAGTTACCTGCCTTTTTTGTGCAACTTCCCCCCTCCTCCTACCTGCCATGGCCCCCCCTGACCCCCCGATCATGCGCTGTAAGCAGTATGGCATCAAGAAGCTGCCGCAGTTGTTGTACAGTCAACGTTGGGAGCTCATTAGTCGTGCTGAGAGGGGAGAGAAGTTTTCAAAGCTGGCGAAAGAGTTTGGGAAGAACAAGTGCTGAGAGGTTCTAAGTTCTTCCCAACACCACCCCACTCCATTCATTTAAGCAATTTCATCATAGGATTAAGGTGAGATCCCTTAACATGGCTTATTTCTATTTTATACATGCACTGAATATTCCAATATTTTTTTGTTTGTGTTTGATGGTGCCTAGATAGGTGTAGGTAGGGTGCTGTGGGAGCGGGTTGGCGAAAGTCCAGACCCAAATTAATTTTTCACATAAGTTATTATTCATAAATCACGGAATTTGTAAATCATGGCAGTGTTCCAGACCCAAATTGCCACAATTTATGAGGATTGAGTGTATATCAATACAACAGCATCCACTTTTTCAGTTAGTGGATTCGCTTTACCATAAGGACCCACAAAACACAAAATGAATGTGTACACTAGACTGCCCACCCATGACAATCATGTGCAAGCGAGAAGCAAGAATACATACATACATTCAGTGACCCCTCTGTATGTGCAGGCTTACTGTTCTTGGATTCTTGGTGTGCGGTGACCAAAAGCAGTACAAGGAACATCATGCTTTTGGAAAAAGCATGCCATGTGGACAATATGCTTTTCATACACCATCCCTGACAAGTGAAAAATTTCCCTGCCCTTTATATAACTAATTTAAACCCCTTTAATGTTATTGTCTTATGTCTGCTTTATTCATATATAATAGGTTATCCCCTTAAGATGCATATCTGTAATCTATCTTGGTAAGTGAGGGCTTTTAGTTGACAGTTGAGGTCTATCATGATGAGTTTTCTTCCACTTTTTTTTTTTTTTTTTTTTTTTTCCCCCAGCCCTTTAAGTCTCTTAAATGTCAATGTCTTATGTCAGCCTTACCTATACACAGTAGTATTTGCCCTTAGGAAGCATATCTGTAGTCTAGAAATCATAAAGGGGTTTTTAATAGGCAAGTTGGGGTCAGGCCGGAGGGTTGGTTAACACATTTTAATGGTTTAAAGGGATCGGTATGTGTGGCCTCCAAATGCAAAGAATTGGTTACCACATTATAATGGTTTAAAGGGATCAGTATATGTGGCCTCCAAATGCACAGAATCTTAGGCTAACACTTAACTCACATATACGGACGGGTCATTGCACTTGCATTACAGTATTAGTAATATATTTCTTATTCTGACTGTGCTTTAATTAAGTTACAAATTGGATTTAGTTCAGTTCATTGCAAAAATTTATAACTTTTTTTTTTACAGGTGAACTACATATTTTGTACCATGGATTTTCAAACACAGGTACAGTATTATATACTAAATTCATATGCCTGTACATGTATTTTTCTCAGTATAAGTTAAGTAAATACACTGTACAGAAAATACAGTATGCTTTATACTGGATTTTTCATTTCATCTTCATTTCTAGAAAAGATAGTAAGTACTGACAGTGGCCAGCTATAACTCAAGAGGTGCTCTGAATATCTTTATATATGAATTTGCCTTATGGAGCTCTGATTAAGCTAAACCATTATTTTCAGTGGGAACATCTCACCTAAAAACTACTGGCAGTAGTACTACTGTGGCCAAGTACTCCTTCCCACTATGCTGTCTCTAACCTTTAACTGTGGCACCATCACACACGATTTTAGAACATAATACCGATGGAATATAGCAGCTGTTTGCAGCCAATGCTGGATACATCCATGGAATGTGTGCAACTTTTGTCGTTTTTACAGGTTAGAAATATCACAGTGGGAAGGAATACTTGGCTGCAATATTACGTCAAAAACAAGTTACTGGCTAATGTATTAAAAGCGTATGACAATTTATCATCAAGTATACCATGTGCAGTTAGTAAAGAAAATGTGAGAAAGCATGTAAGGTATGTATGGCATTTATAGATCTGGTAAAAGTTTATGAAAAGGAGGATTATGGAAGGTATTACCAGTACGTATACACAGGATGGATGTAAAGTGGTTGAATGCTATAATGAATTTTTATGATGATTGTGAAACATGAGTAGGTGGATGTCCAGGGTAGCAATTCAATACAAGAGTTGGAGTAACAGAAAATTGTGTTGTTCCCATGGCTGCTCAAAATACAGTATTGGGATTGGGTTATGAGAGGTTAATTCTAAAGCTGTGGAGACAGGAACAGAGGTAGCAATGAATGGTGTTGGATGCAGCACCTCAAAAATGATGCAGGTCGACAATGCTATGTTGCAAGCTAATAGTGAATTGGGGTTTTGCAGACTAGTGCAGGGTTTTGTGGATCTCTGTAAGCATTGTTTTTTGAGAGTAAATGTACATGTGAGTAATTAGCCCATACATAATACTTTCACACAACTACCTTTTCCCCTGGATAGGCTGGATTCTTTAACCTTTGATGGCAGCTGGCTAGTCAAAGGAAAACTCTTAATTCAAATCTGAGGTTCTTCGTATGGCTTGGTGGCAGCGAGGGCATACAGCCATTCAAAAACTTGCCCACACTACTTGGTGGTGACACAGCTGCAGTGCTTGAGTTGCATAACGTAGAGTTTTGCTGTTAGCTGACAAAAGGAGGGGGGGGGGAGTTACATTTGCATGTGTAACCAATGCCTTCAATAATGTAGGCTTATAAAAAGGTATACTCATCTTTAAAAGGTTAGTAGCTGTCAGGTAATACAGTAGTGTACCAGATGATTTTGTTCAGCTGAGGGAATACTCATACATAAGAAAGTCAAGGGTTAACTATACTAAACAGTTTGCCAATTTCACATGATCATCAAAAATTAGCCAAACAACTGCAAAAAAATAAAAATACAACATAGGCAGTGGTATGTTTTAATTTCTGGCATTATTTTTCAATGCTACACATATCAGTATTGTAGTTACATTATTTCTGTACACTGTTGGCCTAGAAACCTTTGATTTAGGTGCTGATAAAATCACTCATTTAAGAAAAACAAATACCTTAGGTCACACCTTTATAAAATATCTATAAAGTACATGAAATGCAGTAAGGTTCTCAGAACTAACAAAGCTTATGGACAGTTGCTGCTTAGTTGCTTATAGTCAAAGTTGTTTTCTTAGCTTTTAAGTTATAAAGCAAGGTGGAACTGTGATATGTAAAATGATAGCACAGAAAGGATAACCGGATAATCATATTACTGTGAGAATAATAACCATGCTGAAACAGCCAGCAGTACAGATGTACTAAAGCTACTGATCAATGAAGATGAAATATGACATACATTATTACAATATTTATAAACTTCTGGTGCATTAAATGATTCGCTCCAACACTAAAAATATGAAGACACACACACACACACACAAACACATTCTCTCTCTCTATGAGTATGGTCTTTAAACATGTCTGGCTTACAAACTCCATTACTGTAATTACTGTACTCCAGGGAATTCTTTATATTCAACACGTAAATACTTTTCATTTAGTACAGTGTACAGGGTATACTGTTGCAGTTACTATGAGCCAATGTTAATTAATGAGATAAGCTGAATTAAAAACCACCAATCTGGATTTCTCAACCAAAAATGAGTGAATTAAAATAACTGGAAAATGTCGTCTTCTTTTTTTCTTCCTTTTTTTAATGCACTACTCACAAAATTTGTTTTGCATTAATGATTTACAATACCTGTATTTCACACTGGCATGTATTAAAAAGTACCTGTATTACTCTTCCGATCAAAAGCCTCAGGACAGTCAAAGATAATATGCCACTGCTTTGAACATTCAGCTGCTTGTAACAGCATCATCCAATTTCACACACATATACCCATCACTGAACTACTATACTTGTCTAGTAACATTTCTCACCTATATCTGTCAGTGCATCCAAGTGATTTGTGTTGCATATTCTATATATACAGTATTATATTTACTATCTTTTTATCTTCTACACATGGAATGGTCTCATCAAATTATCTTCAATGTAGTTTATTATGTAACTGTTCAGAGGGTATGTGACTGAGACTTCCTAATACTGTACAATTTTCAGAAAGATCACAGTACCTGTATACATAAGTAGAGTGTTAAGATTTAAAATGCACTTACCAACAAGTGCTGACAAATTAAAAATCTACTTGTACCTATACAGATACATAATTGCCCTTTGACTAAGTTACTGGAAATATCATCAACAGACAGTAAATTAGAGGCACTGCCTCATGAATTACTGTCTAGTGATGGTTTGATTTCCATAAGAATGATTACGTAACTTGATAAATGTCAGAGGCAAAAACGTGTAGAAAAACTTAAAAGATTACCAGTCCTGTACTGTAGTGTCTCATTACTAAATTAACCTTCAAATAACTATATCCAGTATTTGGTCTGTCACAAAGCAAGTATGAATACCAACTGAAACCAAGTAATGTTATCCATAAGGTAAAATATGCCATTGGTGTCCATGATTATAAAAATCAAGTTTCAAAATTACCTGGTGACTTCTCAGACAAATGATCAAATTTGTTTCTAATTAATAAATGCTGAGTTCTTATACATTAAAAATAAGAAGTTTCATTCATACAAAATTATTAAGTGATAAGAGTATCTGTGTCACACTTTAAACTAGCTAATTATAAAGTCTATTTCCTTCATATTTTACAGTGCTCGAAAATATTACTGTTCTCAATGAGAAGCCAGTACCATAAGCACCACTGTCTAAATCTATACTTCATCATATGACATCTCATTTCATTTGGTCTCTAATTTTACTTACTGAAAACCCAGGATACACACACACACACACACACACACACACACACACACACACACACACACACACACACACACACACACACACCACACACACACACACACACACACACACACACACACAATTCCATATTACTCCCTTTAATGTGCACAGGCACAAGACTTGACTATGGCAGTCCAGTTTAATTAATGGTGGATGACCAGTCTTACTTCCCTTGATGCCAATGCATGACCAACAAATCACCAGTCACCTCTTGGGAATGAGCCTATGTGCATGGCTTGACTGTCACTCTAACTGGGTCAAATCTCCAGTCACCTCTTGGGGAATGAGCCTATGTGCATGGTTAGACTGTCACTCTAACTGGGTCACTCAAGCTGTACAATGAAATTACTTTAATCCCATGGAAATAAATCACAGTAATCATCAAATTAGTGCTGAAATGAATGGTTAATGTAAATACTGACCATTTTTGCACAAGTAAGTAGCAGAGCAACATGAAGTCAACAGGCTTCACTAACTGGCCTCTCAATATCAATCCATTCAGGCCAGGGATGTCTTTTTCATTTCATTCTCGCTGCCTCCTCATGATTTTATTCAGCCCTGTACTACCGACCGCCAGAATAGGAGGGGTCAGACGTAGTATTAACAAACCTCTTTAATACATGAGGTCTTTACTAAGCTGAATAAAATCATCTGGTAGCACTATGAATAGACCAAAAAAAAAAATGGCATAACCAGCCCTAAAGAGGTTTAAATAAATGAAACAGTTACTTGGGCATTTCAGCACTATCCCACACTACACCACAACCTTCTCTTCTACAGACAGTCCTCAATATAAGTTAGGAATATGTTAATAAACATTTTTCAGGGTCACTGGGAAACTGTAATCAGCTTTATAAGTAGCACTGAACCCTCTCATGGCTGGGACAACTCTAGAAATCTATTACAGCATATGCCAGACAGCCAAAGAAGCCATACAAGCCAGTGAGAGTTAATGCTACAGCTGTACTACCATTAACCCTCTCATGGTGGGAACTAGTCTTTTTATTCTACGCCAGTTAACCCAGACAACTTCATCTATCTGACTACGAGACATAGAAGCATATAATTTACTACTGTATGGGGTTAATGGGAAAAATGAAAAAAAAAATGTGACGAATAGTGAGGACTTGCTGTACTGTACTTCCTTACATTAGCAAAGCAGGCACTAAATTCTTATAATGTTAATGGTACTCCAACTGCAAGGTTTTATTTTACTGACAGCAGTGATAATAATACTGTACAATGATGATGATGAAGATGGTGATGATGATGATTAGGATGACAATAACACTAGTAATATGGCAATAATAATAATAATAGTAACACACTGTACTAATAGCAACAACAGAAGCAATAATAATAATAATGAAATCATAAAGTAAAACAGTACCTTACAATGTCTACAGATATTATCATGACTAATGGCTGGTTTTATTGACAAGAATCCAAATAAACTGAAATATTTTACATCAATAACACTATGAGAGTCAATGTCTGCAACTGGACTGATATCAGTATGAAAATTATCAGCGTTCTAAACTTTGCTTATATATCATGCACCTCTTCTACTCTGACAATGATTTCTTGTGTGTAGTAGGAATGGCTCATTCAGTGTTATCAATGTCTATCCTGCATTATTTATCCATATCCTACTCCAGCTATCACACCCACACCCACATCAGCAAACTAAGTTTCCTTGTAAAACATAAGATACAGTTCCACCAAGTCAGTTCCTAGTTGAACATTATTTACAGGTTACCCTTTACTTAGGGCCATATTCTTCTGAGCTTAACCCCTTGACTTTCATAATTATATATATATATATATATATATATACTTTTCCAAGGTACTGACAAAGATGCATGAGAAAGACAAAGGTAGTCTATTTAAAAAAAAAAAAAAAAAAAAAAAAAAAAAAGTTATGGGATGTTTTACAACAAGAGAACTTTTTCATTTTTGTCAATAATAATTTTTCTTAAAAACAGGAAACTCTGAAAGTCTGCAAATTAGTTATCTTGTAAAGAAAATTAATCCAAACAGTGCCAAAATCAAGATCTGTTCAATCCAAGATGCTTTGATACAGATCAGAAAGTGGTAACAGGCAATCCCATTTTAGTCCCTGCCAGGTGATGAGGCCTGAGACTAGGCTACCCATGGTCTAGTACACTCAAGGGCATGGCAAGCTCATGAGCATGGCACAGTTTTCACTCTGACTGATGGGGTATAACCACTGGACCACCAGGTGCAAACATTATAACCAAAGACAAAAATACAATATATCCTTCAACACTGATGAGAATCATATAATACATCAATGTTTTAGTGTACTTATGAGGATATGAGTACAATACTGACAGACCTTGTTGTAAGTTATGAATGTGTTTTAAAATACAGTACCACAATTGTCTGTAGGTAACTCGCAAGCCTCATTTTGCTTCCTTCCCTTCAATGATCACACACTTAAGGTGAGGCTACTGTTGGTCCAGAACATTTAACAGCAGGAAGTAGACCTATGGCCTTGGTAACATTTACACGACAGAAAAACCTCTGTCCACCACTTGGACTCAACCACAGTGTACATGCCACGGCACATTCTAACCTGAGCTCCCTGCTAATTACACCAGATGCTGAGATAGGACTAAGGACTTGACTGTTATGGCTTCATTAGGAATAGAAGCTGTAACAGGTACAATGTTCAATAAATCCTGAGTCCTTTCTTTACATCTGGTGTTTTTCCTCCAAGTTGTAACAAAGTGCTTCTTCTTCACAACTTATCCCATATACAGTACCTGGTTCTGTACTGTAAAGTGGGGGAAACTAGTAAATCAGCTTTATAGGAAACAATGGAGTTTCAACAGCCAATTTTTTCCACATTATGGTAAATATATAGCAAAAATAATATATAAAAAAATATGGTTACTTACAACAAGGACTCTCTGTAATGTGTTGCTAATCTGCTGAAAAAATAATTTCTAATGTGCATGTACAAACACACAACTGAACAGTTTTTAGTCATTAAGAGAAATATGGTGCTGAGCATGTACAAGAATGTAAACTAATACCAAAAATAACTATAACCTACAATGGAATGGATACTTTGCTAATGTTCTGTAGCTGTGAGTGAGTCCTAGATATGATCATAACTTGGGGGGAAAAAAAAAAAACTATACCTAGTTCAAATAACATCCTTCACACATTATTCAGTATAACTAAGTGAATATGAACTAACTCTTGAAAACATGTGAATCACACTTGGCCACTCACAAAATCATATTCAGCGGAGAACGTAGCCTGAGATCTGAACCTAATCTCGTGGTTAACATATTACTGTACTTCGTGTTACCTCAGATACAAGTTAGTTATTCAGGTGATTGGTGTGCTTTCACGCGCTTTATTATTAATTTTTTTTTTCCCATTTTGAGGCAGACAATACATTACAAAGGCAATTATATACATCAGCAGTGCCACAACCAGTGTAGCCATTACTGCTCTGTCTTAAAAACATGAAATGCCAAGGCTGGTACAGTTGTGATCCACAGTCTCTGTTCAGTCTCTAATCCCACACTTGTTTGGAGGAAAGCTATAACCAGGACTCCACACCCCAAGCAAAAAAATGTCCAGTATTATGGTGGCAGATAGAATCTTTGCCAGACTACATAACGAACACTCTGCAACAACGCTTACATCCGTACTCCTGTTGGTTAAGGAGACTCCCTGGCACCTTATCCTTAGTGAGCTATTTGTCATACTAATTTTCCCTTTTATGTTACTTATATCATTCTAATATTAATATGACTTGCTTAAAGAACATACATGTGAATACACTGTACTAATGCGGCATGTCCAAAAATAATTCCTTTATAATGAGGTGCAATGGAGCTTTCTTAGTTGATCAAAATATGGGCATTACTGTACTTGTGCAGTCTAGAAAAACTTTGAACTGTCAACAACAGTTTCTCATCTGGTGTGAGACCCTGGCAATTACTTCCTTCTTGCCAGGGATTGGGAGAGAGGGAGCAGAAACTATGGCTCAGGACTGTACAAATACAAATAATGTACAGTAATATATTAAAATGAAAATTAACTTAGAAAAAAGAAAGTTGACAATCAGTATGGGTTAGGGAATATCACAATGATTCTTAAGTTCTGAAGCATGACTAATATCACAACTCTGCTGCTCTAGGTTGCTACGACGGCACCGTAATAATACTACCAACATGGTCCTGTACAGTCGCAAATGTAAGTACCTGTATTCAGCTTTACAGAGCTTTGCAAACATAAATACAGAATGAGCAAATATTTTACTGCATAATGATGATAATTTGAAATTTTTATACTGTTCTGTTAAACCCTTCAATCTCATGATGTTTTTCATATTTCATCCTCACTACCACCAAATGGTTTTCTTTACATTAGTAAGACAACTTGCAACGAGGGATTAGAAATGAACTCTATTACTGTACATTAGTCCCTACTACAGCAAGAGGTCTCCTGTAAACTGAATCAAATCATCTGCTGGCAACAGGAAGTGAATGAAGAAAATTCATCACAGCAAACTGGGAATCTAAAACTGCCAGTTTAGAGAATGCTGAAGTATATCTAAAGGCAACTGTACAGAACATGTGACTTATGAGTGAAGCAAGAAGTTTTCAGACTGCTTGTGTCCCACAAGGGGAAGAGAGGGAGGGTTCTAACTACTGATATGCCAGGCAGGTTCAAGCACACACCCACAAACCACCACTTACCCAAATGTACATACTTATAATCCATTCCAAATATGAATCATACTCAGCCATAACTCATGCCCTTTTGCACCTGCCTATACTCTCCCACTCAAATTTCAACACCTTTATTTGTAATTCGGTGATGGAGTTAGAGTGAGGGAGTATGGGCAGTTGTGGAAAGATATGAGTCATGATTTAGAATGGATTAAAATACAGTTCCAGATGTACAGTTAAGTATGTACTGAGACAAGCATGAGTTTTTGCTAGGAAACTCATGGTCCTTTCTTTACACATAAGGAAGGCCCAATACAGCCTCCTTGAATCAGCAGCTGTACAGGAAATGTCAAAGATTATTCTGATAATTTGCTGTGAGCCTTACTAACCATCCATCCATCTATAATCCAATCCTTAATGGCCCTATCAGGAGCACAGAGACCAGCTTACAAACACTACAAATCAATGTACTGTATAAAAAAAACAGTCTTTAGCAATGTACAATAAGTTAAAGTAAGGCACATAACAAACATTCTGAATAATAGTTGAAATTCCAATAACTGCTTTCCTTCAGGAACACTTGTTTGTGCTATCCTTAAATCCACTTAGCCCCTTCAATCTGAGGATGTATTTCTATTCTATTCTTGCTAACTCTGAACAATTATATTCAGATCAATAGAGCCTTTCCATACTGGAGAGGTCTGATACAGCATTAATTAACCCCTTCACAACCAGTTGCCTCTCCCTATGCTGAATAAAATTGTCCAAAGACTGCAAGAATACACAGAAAAAAATGTCCTTGGATTGAAGGTGCTGTCCATTACATACACTCACATTGTTACTGCCAGCTTCTGTCACCAAGACCCACATTCTCAACAGCTCAGGAGGCTCTCTCTTGCAGGTTTTTCTTAACTGTTTATTTGCATAAGACAGACTGATGCAATACTTTCTTGAAAGTTATATAAAATTCATATCAACATCACTTACAAGAATAAGTGACAAGAGAAGAGCAAAATGCCATACACGGAAATAAACTCCCCCCCCCCACAAATGCTTTAGCGAGCCTCGTTAACCGATGAGAACTCGGGACCAGATGCAAAGTTTCCGAAGGTTCATGGATGACCACCGAACCAAATGTGTAAACCTGTCTTGGAAAGGAGTTATTGTACAACAATTATAAACTCATGGACACAGTCCATATTCACACACCACCATCTGTAGTCAAATCAAACCTGACACTTCAGATGATGAGCAATGCAGCTATGTTATCCTACACCTGAAATATATTCTTGTGAGACCATCCTATGCATAACATCAAACCTAAAGCAGCTTTCTTCAACCATGGGAATAAATCTCTCTTATATAATACTTATGAAGTAATAAAAACACCACAAACCAAGTCTGTCTTCACTGTAGTGCTTAAACTCTTCTTGCAATATACAATATTACAGTGTGGATACTATGAGATTTATAGACCAGCTCCATATCCAAGTAGCACAGAAGAATAACAAAGATGGAAATTCAGTTGTACGTAATAATTTAAAGTAAACAAAAGGATAAGGTGAGAGTCTTCCTTGTGTCCAGTGTTACAGTATTTACCACTGCCAACTGCAGTAATTATTCTGTCTTCTTATATTTGCTAATGGATTCCCAAGCAGCATATTACAGAAGCTTTCCAGACCTATTATATTTGTAAAAACAGTATTATTTCATATGAACCTGATTAACTGAACCTTTTCACACTCTGCTAAATAAACCTGAAGTTCGTCTGATGAGAGGAAATGAGTTGAAAAACATTCTCAATAAACATAATACAAGACAGAAAACAGCATCTCCAATTTCTGCAACTACCTTGTGTAAAACTTCACCAACTAAAGGAATAAATGATCACAGATTTGACTTTAAAAATTTGATTCCCGTATAACTTTTATGCAAACTTGCTCTCTTAATTCCAATGGCATTTTATATTTAATTCTTTGTTCCCCCTAAGCAATTTCATTAAGGAGAAACTTTTCAAACCAACAGGGTTAAATAAATAATTCATTAACCCAAACAGCCAAGGAGATGTTTCCTATGTCAAATATAATTACCTGGTAACTGCAAGAATAATCTAAAATGGATCTCACCTGAATTCAGGGGCACGTTAATGCCTTTAGTGTGTCATTCTCACTGCAAACAACACCCACTAAACCTTTTCTGAATATTGTACTGTGCTTCTCTCAGCTTCATTGTTGTGCTTTTTTTTTTTTTTTTTTTTTTTTTTTTTGTACAGAGAACTTTAAAAAGTTTACACTGTTGTTCCACAGTTTTAAAACACTGGTAATTAACACCTAGAATCCTACAACATTTACCTATTTTATTCTTGCTACCACCAGTTTTATTCAGTCTTGAAACGATTTTTGAACTAGATGGGTTAGATAATTCACCACAAAAGGTATAAACCTTAAAATGAATAAAATAATCTAGGAAGAGTGAGAGGAAAAAATCATCAGAATGATGGGGTTAATAAAAGGAGTTAAGACACATTCATAAGTTAGCCAAAATTACATTAGGCCAAATGACAGAGTAGGCTATCATCCCAGACTGTTAAAACATATTTGGACTCACTCTCACATTACAATACCTATGACTAAGTTTATAAAGCACTCAGAATGTTCTTTTGCTATGTGCAGAAGGCAGACCGGATTGTAATGTTTTCATCAAAGAGATCAGTTTTCTTAATTACTTCAGTAAAATTAAGTCAAATCCCATCCAAGCCCCAACAAAAGTAAACAACGTGATTCAAGTAGCAACAACCTGCTATCACTTCTACAATACAGTAAATACGGCCTTTTCCTAAGACAAAACAAAACTGTACCAATGCCTCAAAACCACATTACTATATACTGAATCAACAATTTTCTAAAATCAGTAACCATGACATCATTAAATCATGGTACAGTTGTGCTGTAAATCCCACGAGATAGAGGAATCTATTTGGGGGGTGTTGGTATGTTACTGAAGAGTATGTGATGATGCACCTAAGAGATTACAGCTGCAATTAAGTTAATACATGTATAGGTACAGTATTAGCCACTTCCCTCTCATCTGACAAAGTGCTGCACTGTATCAAATTATCATGAAATTTTGCTTTGTGTTTTACTACTATCTGCTGATACAAAACACCTTTACTTCTTTATTACTCACATCTCTAACATCTCTAAAATGTTGATCACTGTACAGTATTATCTTACTGATCAGTATTACACTGTACACTCATGGCATTAGATACCCCCATTTTAATGCTTTGTCTTCATTTTTTACTTCCTGTTGCTAGCTCTGATCGTACCATCATTTTTCATGTTATCTATCCATCAGCATTTATAATTCAGTATTGGTTAGCCAGCTGGCAGTTGCCTGGTCATCCAATTTTTACATTTGTTAGTTTTCTTCATTGTTTTATGTTAACTATACTTTCTGTTACTATTGTAAATATGCATTTTTCCAAGTATATTATTATTATTTCCTTTTTATTACTTTCACTTACTTTAACTTTATGCAATGATCTTGTTACTTCATTCAATATATTCACTCAGATATTATCTTCACTCATAACCCATATGATTTCCACATAATTATTTCAGCCCAATATGCTATTTGCTTTTCCAGTCACAGTCGTTTACTTTTGCACACTTCCTTCTCCTTGTGTTATTGCGCAACTCCGTGCCAGCAAGGGATGGTGCAATCCCATGGCCAGCCAGCAAGGTAGGATGGGCAGGGTGGGTGACAGGAGGAGTCAGGGGTAGCGGAGGAGAACGTATCATACTGTGTCATCTGTGAACCATTGTGATGAATGGAAAAGTACAGCTGCTTAGTATAGGGGAGTAGAAAGATCAGTCATTTATTGCACATTATGCATTTCTCTCAAAACCTTTATTCAATGGAGAAAAAAGCGTTTGTAATTACATTACTTAGGGAGTATATGGCAATCACTGAAGTGAACAATATTTCATGAAAGAAATGTAAAGGTTTAATGTTCTGTATGGTAACTGCAGTGGGCACTTCATTAATGCATCATTTTTTGCACCTTTTCATTAGTGTGGAAGGTAAAATACTTAATCAGCACGGTTCTGGTTATCACGGTAATTTCTCAGAATACATTATCCACATTAACCAAGAGTCCACTGCACTGAATTTGTGCTGCTTCAGTTTTGGGCTCATTACACTAAACACAAGCACGCAAACATGCATGCATGCACGCACACAACGCGCACACACACACACACACACACACCTACAGTACTCAACTAAATTTCACAGAAAAGTATGCTGATTTACCAACATTCATTCAATTACATAAAGAATTAATAATTCAGCAAACCATTCACTAAATCCAGTCAACTATTAATCTTATCACATGCTGTTCTTAATGAAGTAAATTTACAAGCATATTAGTACATAAACATAAAAACTATATTAACAAAACTACAGATACCTTACACTAATGCATATAATACACTTAAAGTGTTGCAGCATAGAACACCAACAATTAGGGATTAGCATATATAGCGCCCATCACAGCTGGAGGAAATATTGCAAATCGTGTGTACATTACTATTAACAAATTATAAGCAAAGCATTTTTGGATAAAAATAAATAAATAAATACATGAAACTTCATGCAAGCAGTATACATAAGCAAGACATAAAACAGATTTACAAAAAACTGGGGGAAAAAAAAAAAATCACGAGGCAATGTCACACCTATCACAGTGATGACTATATTCTATGTATCACAAAAAGTGAAGTATAATACAGGTACTATGCAACAATAAGCAGTAGCTGTGGTTTTGGATGCTTCATTCTACCACTGCATTAAACGATGCAAATGCTAATCATACTAATCATCACTGTTTTCTGATACACAATGAGACTACATGAAGAGCTATTGCTGTACATGTACAGCAAATCAAACTACTGTATTAGCTAAAAATGTGACCTTTCAAGATGATAAACCAAAAAACAATGTTTTCAAGTAAAATCTATTTCCCTGCTCTAGTATCAGTTGTTTAGGCAGTTAACCCTTCACTTCCTGGGGAATTCTCTCTACTAAATCATATCGTCTGGTGATAACCAGGTTAAAATCCAAACCATAAACACTCTAGGAAAATATTTGGGGAAAATAAAATACTTTTCCCTCCACTAACTGCTACAATGTTTTCTCAGCTGAGTCAAAATCATCTGGTAGTTGCTAGTACAAAACCCAAGTGCATCCACTGTATGGGAAAATGGTATAACTATAGGTTTTTAATCCTTTACATTAAATATTTCTGGGTGGAGATGTAGAAGGCCAATAAAACAGCTTACAATCACATGCAAATGTGTAAGAACCCAAGCTATGAAAGCCTACAAGGCTAAAGGAGTGGCAAAGAAGAAGACTGGATGCAAGAAGTATGTATGTAGATGGAAATGAAAAGGGATACCGTACACCTCAAACTGTTCTACTTGTAACTTCAGGCTCATCTGTACATAATTCTGGACTACAGGCTGACACTGCCCTTCTCCAACACTCCATCTTCCTCCTTTCAGGAGACAGGGAAGGAACTAGGGGACATCTATACAAATGGCCAGTGGAGTCCCCTAGTTATGTCGGTGACACCGACTGGAAAGTCTGTTGATAGTTTTACATCTGTGCTCTTCAATTCCTGTTTCTGCATCCAACCCACTAAAAACTTTATCAGTTGTAAAGTGATAATGCAGTAATGAAAATGATGATCTGCCGGGGGGTTTCCTCTACACAATGAAACAATCTAGTAGCACCCAGAGTACAAACCTCTTATTTGGGAAAGTGTTAAGCAACAGTGTATTTTGTCTGTGTCTTTCTAAAGTTTTTCTCTGTAATATACAGACCAATGTACTCAACAATTTATTCTGCTTGATCTCCTCTTTACCCTTTACCACCTACCTATCTCTCTACCTATCTATTGCCATTTGCCTTATTCCCTTAACCCATCACGTCCCAACCGATTTTCCACCACTGACTCCCCCCAGTCCTAACCAATTTTGGAATTTTTTTTTTTTGGCTCAAACCTCCACTTTTGGTGAGAAACATCGAAAATTCATAGAGAAATCGCTCACCTGAGGTTTAAAATACTCGATACAGGTAGCAGTACCTCCTTACCTTACTATGTATTTAAAATACTCGATACAGGTAGCAGTACCTCCTTACCTTACTATGTATTCTATCAGGCTGGCTCCAAAGAAAAACGAGTTCTAGGGGAGGGTTACTATTCCACACCACTCACAAACGGTATTTATTTATTTATTTGGCACGAATTTATATGTAGTACGAGAGTATATTGGTTTTCAAACAGCAATATAGGCATTATAAGCACTGTTTCACTCACTAACTCATCACCATACCTGACCTTTTTTGCCACATTATCTGATCATCATTTCTGACTGTTTCTTCCTCTAATGCTATGTAAACTTTGTCCTCCACATTGTCATCGATTGGGGAACCACTCTGGCCTTGAATGTCTTTATTGGCCAGGTCACTGGTAACAGGTGAATTGCCGAGACAATGGCATGCAGGGGGGGGGGAGGTCATGCGGGATAAGGCATTGTTCCTGCCTGGCATCTTGTAGAGGAATAGAGGAAGGTGTCCCGTGTATACGTACCAAAAATCACGCGCGAAAAATGAAAATTGTGCAAATTATGAACCTTGCAATTGTGCAACGTACCAGTATGTCGACGGGTCTAGCTGTGACAAAATGTTGCGACGTCCCCATACGTCGATGGGATGCCTCGGGTTAAGGGGTGACCACAAACAAATTGTCTCCATGTTGCCCTGTCCCCTGTCATTATGCTACCCTTTCCCCAACTCACACCACTCTCTCATATACCTCCACTCCATCCCTCCATCTCATATTTGGTCTCACCCTCCCTCTCCCCCCCTCCAGCATGCTCATATACACTCTCCTTATAAGTCTCTCACTCTTCGTCCTCTCTATGCCATTATTTACTGTGCCCTATTCTTCCCTTTCAGCTATCATCATTTTGCTTTTGTTAGCACTCTCTTTCAATTTTCTTGTTCTGCAAACTCTTTCAAAGTCAGTCACAATCTTCTAAAGGTCACCTGCACCTTCTGCCATCAAAAATGCATCATCAGTAATGAGACAAGTTAATAGTTTCTCTACATTACCACCTACCTTTACTTCTACTCCTATACTTGCTGTCCTCACATTCAACCTCCTGAGAAGTCCAAAATTATAATAAATAATCAAAGCAACATTACATATCCCTATCTTATACCAATATTATTATCATTACTATATGATATCATTAAACTTCTTCCTCACCTCTACATATGCAGAACTGTCCTCATAAAAGGATTTAACTTCACTCTATAAATTCCCTCCAACACCAAATATGCCCAACACACTCCACAAACCCTCTCAACAGAACCATATGCATGCCAAAAACTAAGGAAAGTACTAAATTAGAAAGAGCATGAAGATGAGTTTCCCATATCCAGCATTCTTCACTTTAATCCATTATGCAAAGCTTTCATATGTTGGGAATGGAGATGAAAAGTATGGCAGTGTTTAAAAAGCTTCACTCCGAGTCCATAATGAGTTAACAGAAATTAAATATAAATATTCAAGCAAAACACTGCACACAGCAAAGCAAAATGCACAAGAAATCTTACAGACAGCACCCAAAACAGCACCAAAACAACATAACTGCAACACAAGCATGCATGTCTTGCATTTGTCAGGCAGGTAAATATATGAAAACAAGAGTATAGTCAAATGCAGCTCAAATACCAAGCAAATTAATCAGGCAACGAAAAAGGCAACACTGAAGCCAACAGAAAAGTACTAAACGATCTGACTTACCGTGATACCACCATTTAGTCTTCTTGGGGTTGGCACTACAGGTCTTAACATAGTAACTGTTGTCAGGCGGCCGCTTCTGAGAATACCAATAACAAAAAAATTAGTACTGGTATATATCAATTATAACTATAACACTATTACAATTAAATCATGTTTAACACTACATATTCATGCCAACCCACACAGCTTTATTAGTCAGCCTTACTTCTACTGTTAATGCTTAACATATTTCAATGCAGTGAGGGTCAAATCAATGATTCTCATGTCAACATAACATTTTTAAGATGCATGTTCTCTTTAATAATAATACAAAGGTAAAGTTGTGGTGAACATCATCCACACACTTGCTGTAGTGCTGTCTACCTCTTCCTTAGGCAACTACATGCATGATGAAAGAACAGAGAACATGAACAGACTGATACAGAAATACTGTATAAGCAAGCTGATGAAGTAGAGAGAGAAACTGACCATCTTCATATCTTTTCCTTAAATGGCAAAATACAGACTGACAAAATACAGTACTGCAAAACAAATGGGGCATAATCATACCTTCTCCTTACATGACGAGAGCATAGAGATGATGGAGAGACATATGGCCTGGACGGAGAGTGCAGGGGACCAATCCTCCGTCAAGATGCTCAGGCAGATATGGCCATTAGAGTATATGTGAGGGTGGATGGGGATGTTTTCGCCCACGAATATCACCTACACAGGAAGTATAATGTTAATTAGCAATACAGTAACATATAATGAATGTAATGTTTATCATGGTACTTGAAGCCCTTTCACGTGACTTTAGAAACGGACTCCCGTGGGAGTTGTTGTATGCTGATGATTTGGTGTTGATTGCAAAGAATGAAAGGGAGGCGGAGGAAAGGTTTAGGAAGTGGAGAGATGGTATGGGGCAAAAGGGTTTAAGGGTAAATGCAGATAAAACAAAAGTGATGATATCTAGGGTTGGTGGCGGTACTGTCAAAGACGAGGGAGAGTGGCCATGTGCAGTTTGCCACAAGGGCGTGGGAAGTAATTCCATCTTGTGCGGTGTGTGTAATAAATGGGTGCATAAGAGATGTAGTGGTATCAGAGGTAGACTGCGAGATAATGCTGATTTTATGTGTACGGCGTGCCGGGGTGAGCAGGTGGAGATCGTCAGACGTGAAAGGATTGAACTTGCTGGTGAATCTCTTGAGTGTGTGGAAGAGGTTTGTTATTTGGGAGACATGTTGTGTGCTGGAGGTGGGACTGGAGCTAGCTCTGTGGCTAGGGTGAGAAGTGGTTGGAAGAAGTTCAGGGAGCTCTTGCCTCTCCTGACATTGAGAGGGCTCTCCCTACGTGCTAAGGGGTCTTTGTATGCAGCATGTGTTAGGAGTGTAATGCTGTATGGCAGTGAGACCTGGGCAGTGAAGGAGGAAGACATTCGCCGGCTCAGACCTA
This sequence comes from Coenobita brevimanus, assembly GCF_032717465.1. Taxonomy (NCBI): domain Eukaryota; kingdom Metazoa; phylum Arthropoda; class Malacostraca; order Decapoda; family Coenobitidae; genus Coenobita; species Coenobita brevimanus. The sequence continues at coordinate 21,077,193 of NC_137049.1, read as the reverse complement.
CAGAAATGACAATGATTAGGTGGATGTGCAGTGCATCCCTGTGTCCAAGGCCTGGAGGGGATGGTTTACAATGGAAGAGTTGAGAGGTAGGATGGGACTGGAGTGTATTGGTGTTGTGATGAGGAGAGGTAGATTGAGGTGGTCTGGACATGTGGAGAGGATGGGGGATGATAATTGGGTGAGGAAGGTGAGAAGTGTTAATACTGGGGGTGGGGTTATGAGGGGTAGACTGAGAAAGACATGGGACGAGGTCATTAAGTGTGACCTTAGGGTTAAGGGACTGAACAGGGAGGCTGCAATGGATCGTGCAGCGTGGAGAGCCGCCATTAGGTGACCAAGGCCGACACATGCAAGCATGTTGGAGCCTTTAAAAACGAAAACGAATGAGTAACAGTCACTTCAAATTACCACATCCCCTTTGAGATGTACAAATACAAGGCTAGGCTACTGTGGACCAGGAAGGCATTATTACTGTTATTCTTATATTATAATTATCAGTACTCTAACTCAATGTAAAAATAATAAACTGGTAATAAGTAACCACCAGTCCCTTAACGCTCCTATATGGTCCAAGTTGGGGACACAAAATCTGTTAACATTTAAAGGTACATGTAGCTATGTGGCCACTGATGACAATGCATGGCTGAAAACTTCCAACCATCTCTTAGGATTCAAATCTGCACAAAGCACTTAACCTTCACCCAGACTAGTACCTCTGATCACTATACAAGCAGTCATCATTATATAGTAAGAATGTGTTTCAAAATACAGCATCACATCTTTATCCATACACCTGGAACCAATGATTGAGGGGAAACTGAATTATAATGAGGATGGTAACTTCATCCTTATCTCTAGAGACTTGAAGAGATATTTGTACAAGAACCTAAACTACAGTTGAAACTTTAAAAGCCAAATTACCTGTAATCAGCACTGGACTTATTGGAGACAATGAGAATGTCAAAACGCTTACTTAGGACAGGGACTTACTATACAACAAGGCATCTCAAGTATCACAGTACAAAAATGGTAGGAATATTTTAGTGAGAAAATAAAAAGGTACATTACAGAATTGCAGCTAGAACTTTAACTGGCAAATTTTCTGTGATACACTTGGACTCAATGGCAACATGAACATCAAAACAGGTTGCTAATAATGACGCATCTCAAACACACACAGCCCTGCCTTACCTCTGGAGAGTCGAAGGGATATTTGGGTGAGAACTTGAACTGCAGCTGGAACTTCTCGCCCTCATAGAGAGTTCCCGACGCACCCTCCATGTGAACCACCCATCTGTAAAAGAAAAGTGTTGAGTAAAGTGGAGGGTGGAGGAGAAGACAGAAGGAGGCACTTATAGACACAGGTCCTTTTATTTTATTGCAGACCTTGATAGCTGGAGAAAAAACAGCACAAATGAGAGAGAGAGAGAAACTGAATCTCGTGAATCTCTAATGGAAGGTGCTAGAAAACCTCCTAAACCAATAAGGAAAAAGTCCATTATCTCCACTCTGGGCTTTTATACTGCCTCCACCTCCCACCCCCACCTCTTGGGGCAGTGTTACAGCTTTTGGCCTGGCTTGGAACCAAGACTGCAGTGCTTTCTTCCTCACTCCCTAACTCAGACTCTTGGTTTCTCTCTCTCTCATCCCACACATTTTCCCTTTTATTTTTGCACCTTTTTTCCTCCCTCTTGCTTTTATCCCCTCTTCTTCCTTTTTATTTTCCAGTTCCCCCATCCCCCCTCTCTCTCTCATTTATATCTAACACTTCTTTCATTTTATTGTTATAGTCTTTTTTTTTTTCTCCCTCTCTCTCTCTTTCACTCTGCATCTCATGTTTACATCCACAATTTTTCCCTGTTATTTTCCCCTCTCACTCCGAATTCTTTTTTAGTTTATCCAGTCCCCCCCCCCCCTTTACTTCTACAATCTTGTTTTTTCTTCCTGCAGTCTATTCACTTATATCCCCTTGTTCTTACCATTTATTTTCATCCTTTTCCCTCTTTTGTGGTAACACTTCTTTATAGTACATCCCAGACATCTCAACTTTCATTATTTTAAATCTCCTCTGCCATCGTTTTTTTTCTCTTTCTTTTATCTTTAACCTTAACCAATACACTACCCTCACCACCTCTACTCTTTCCTGTCGACTTATCAGTTTTCCTTCACCCTTCTTTTGTTTATTCTCAATCTTCCTTTCTTTTTCTTTCTTTAACTGCCTCTCCTTTGCTATTTAATTTTTCCTTCATTCCTCCATCTTTCTTCACCTCTTCACACTTTCCTCCCTTCTTTATTTGTTGTTGTCTTATCATTCTTCATCCATTCATCTTTTCCTCCTTTCTTTGTTGTTTTATTTCCTCTTTTATGTCTACATCCCACACTTCTGTGCATCCTGAACACACAAATCAGATAATACTTTTTTATCACTCAATGTTCTCTTGTCCTCCTAATCTTCCTTCTTCAAACAGTTCTATGTTTCCACTCTCTCTCTCTCTTTTCTTCCCTTTCCTCCCTCAACTACTTTTCTATTTCCGACTCTCATACAACCAAGGGATCGTCAATATATCGAAAAAAATGTAAATAACATTCAACTTCCTATTATGGGACCTCCTGATCCCAAGATGGTGCATATCAAGCATGGAAGTTTATGTCCGACCTTGCTCCAGGGATTTTTTATTTTTTATTTTTTTTTTATTTTTTTTTTTTTTTGGTGGTGGTTCTAGGTCCTGTTTTATTAATACGTGTTAACTCCCCCCCCCCTCTCTCTCTAAAAAAAAATAAATAAAAAAAAATAAAAACAGGAAGGGTTGGAAATTCGCGCTAGTAAACTCTGACAACACTGCTATCCATATTTCACTATCATCTTCAAATAATACGGGTTTCACAAAAAACAAATACTGTACATTAACAGTAGCAGTAATAATAAAGGAAAAACCATCATCGTAGCGAAAGGGTGGCAATTTGCGCTAGTAATCTCTTAGGACAACACTACTCATATTTCACTCCTAATAAATGTAACCACCGTAGTGAACGCGATATCAATAATTAATATGGCTGGGTGGACTAAAGCTGAATTTGTCATCTCTTCTGACGATACAGGGTTTCTGCTCTGCATCTATAAATTCTTAGGAGATCGCTATACAAATTTCACTATCACCTCTTGGAAAAAGGGCTTCCTCCTGAGAAATAAATTTATCTGGGGGTAGCATGAATATTAAACAGTAACTCATTTTACTGAAGGGCTACCAATCTGCAAAAGGAGAAAACTCTTAGGACCTCGCTACCCGCATTTCACTATCACCTCTTTCTGGGTAAAAAAAAAAAAAGAAAAAAAAAAAAAAGGCGACCGGAGGAGAGGGGAGGAAGGAAAGTTAATGGCCACTGTTCTTACTCTCCTCACTACCTAGTGCCCCTCCTGAACTGAATAAAATCGTCTGGCGGTAACACGAATACAATACACTATCCCTCCTCGTGCTGAAGGGGCTGCGAAGGGTTATGGCAGGGTCGGGGAAGAAAAAAATATGGGCTGTGGAAAATACTGGAGGGAGAATATAATGAACGATAAATAAACGCTGGGAGGAGAAGCTGGGGAAAAGGGTAACTGAGGAGAGAAGGGATGTGGAATGGACGAGAAGAGTAAACTGGTGGAATGTGGTAGAATGGAGTGTGGATGAGTAGAATGTGGTAGCGATGCGGGGTTTGGTGGGGGATGAGAGCATGATGGTGGTGGAGCTAGGAGGAGCGAGGGAGTGGAGACAGTTGTAACAGACTAGTGGAGTGTGGTGTAATAGGGTGTGTCAGAATGCAGTATGGCCCACCTTGTCAGCTTGGTGTTATCCTGATCCACACACGCAGTTAACTCTAGTGGTGGCACGAATCTTGTGGAGGGTAAAAGAGTACGTAAGAGTGGAGGGGGTACGGTGGAATTTGATTATGTAAAGCACTGGCATGGTGGAATGAGCCTATGATGGAATGTAAATGTGTATGGTGTGTAACAGTGTGGAGGATTGTGGTGATGTGTGGTGGGGGGTAGAAGAGTGCATCCGAGTACGAAGGACTGTGGTACAGTGTGGCGGAGGATAGAAGAGTGCATCAGAGTGCGGAGGATTGTGGTAAACTGTGGAGGGGTATGGTGGACTGGAGTTGTGTTACAGTGGAATGAAGTAGTGATATGATGGAAAGATGACGGGATGTAAATAATGTAAAGTGTGGCAGAATTTTGCTGAATGTAGGAGAGTATGGGAGAGTTCTAGTGTGTGGTAAAGAGTGGTAAAGTATGTCAGAGTGCAGTAAAGTGTGGTAGAGTGCACCATAACTCACTCTGTCAGCTTGGTGTGTGCTTGGTCCACATCAACGGTGACTCCTGGGGGCGGCTCCTTTAACAGTGACATCAACTCCTTCTGTAGCCGCTTCTGTAGGGGGAGAGACAGGGAGGTTAGCTGAGAGAAGAGAAGAGGAGAGGAAAGGAGAGGAGCGAGAGCGAGAGAGAGAGAGAAGGGGGACATACAGATTGAAAACAAACCCACACACACACACACACACACACACACACACACACACACCGTGCATAAATTACGTACAAAGCAGAATCCAACCAATCCACTTAACAGCGCCAATCATGCAAAAACATACGAACAAGTACATACAAATTCCCTCCATCACTATACAAAATAAACAGTGAATGAATCAAAATAGCCCCCCCCTCAAAAAAAAAAAAAAAAAAAACTTTTTAGTATACTGATTTTTTTTTCATATAATTTTTTGGGGGTTGACTGGGGGGGGGGATAGGTGTAATCTTCAATCAACCTCCTTTCACTATGAGACTATTTCTGTAAACTTTATTAAATAGTTTGTTTATGAGGCAAAATTAAGAAAATGGTGACAGAACTATCTATCTATTTACAATATCTATCTATCTATATTTAGTTCTCTTTACCTTCTATCTATATCGATCTATCTATCTAAATTTAGCTCTCTCTACCTACCCACCTATCTCATCTATCTATCTATCTATCTATCTACCGCCTGACGCCCTAATCCCGGAAGGGGTGGCCATAAATCAATCGCCCCCATGTCATATTACTGAAGAAAAAAAAATGAAAAGAAAAACAGTTCCATCACCCCTAAATCACCGCCATAAGCCTCACAACCCTTTCAGTACCAGGACGTCATTTATTATTTGAGAGAGAGAGAGAGAGAGAGAGAGAGAGAGAGAGAGAGAGAGAGAGAGAGAGAGAGAGAGTACATTTGTTATATTAATGTACACTGCCACTAAATTTAAAGTTACATTCCATCAGTCATTATTTTTCCATATACATTCAATATTTGTGTTTATATATAAATTAAATGTAAGAAATATTGCCAATGAATAAAATCCTATGGCAACCTCGACCCAAAACCCTTTAAATAATAATAATGATAAAAATAAAAATAAACGATAATAATAATGTTCGTTTGGCGGAAGTGCAGTAGGACAGAAACCCGGATATACTTTACTTCCGGTCTCTTTCACCAACTCTACCGCCCCCCCCCCATTTCTCCTCTTCCCCCTCTTTTATATCATTCTGTTTCCTGCTTCCTTTTTTATCTTCCCCCACCCCAATCCCCCCTCCCCCCCTCTCTCTCTCCACACACACACACACACACACACACACACACACACACACACACACACAATCCCCCTCCTCTTCCTGTTTCAACCTTCTCTCTCCTCATTTCCTTACCCCTCCATATAAATTCTCCTCTCCCTCCTCCTCATCCTCCCTCTTATCCCCTCCCAACCCTATCTTCACCTCCCCTATCACTCCACCTTCTCACTCCTCTACCTCCCCTCTCCAGCCCATCCACTATTCCCCTCTTCCAACCCCTCCTCCCCTCCTCTTCCTCACCCAGATGCAGCCTCTCTCTTACTTTCCCCCTCCCCTCCCCCCTTACTAACTTTCACCACCCCTACCATCTGTTTCCCCTTCCTGTCAATTCTCCCCTCCCCCACAAACCTTCCTCCCCCTTGAAACTGCCCCTTCCTATCTTTCTTATTCCTTCCTCCCTTCCTCCCTCCCTTCCTTCCTTCCTTCCTTCCTCCCTCCCTCCCTTCCTATCTTCCTCCTCCTCCTCCTTCTTCACTGTTAACTTTCAAGACCTTTTACCTCTCCACACTTACTCACTCCCTTACATGAATCTCTCTCTCTCTCTCTCTCTCTCTCTCTCCCCCTCTCTCTCTCTTGTTTAACTTCCCGGGTCTCGTGGGGTCAAGAGAACACCTGTAGTCAGAATGAAGAGGTCAACACACACACACACACACACACACACACACACACACACACACACACACACACACACAATGAACCTCTGTCGCACTGCTGCAAACCCCCTCCTCTCTCTCTCTCTCTCACACACACACACACGCTCATTCATCATCATCATCATTGTCTCTGTCTGCCTGTCTGTCTGTCTGTCTGTCTGTCTCTCTCTCTCTCTCTCTACTGCATTGCTAATTGTCAAGTTAACATGTGGCGCTCGTTCTGTCTCACTCACTGGTCCCTCTCCCCCATTCTCTTTTTTTTTTTCTCTCTCTCTCTTTCATTGGACGCTTCCCCTCCCACTAGCTCTAAAACCAATCTCACTCTCCAACTCTCGCACGCTTTCAGTAAAACTCTCTCTCTCTCCCACATTATAATCCTTTCCATCCCCAATCAACTCTCCTCTTTCTGACTGCCTGTCTGTCTCTCGGTCTCTTTCACTCAACTGATCCATTTCTCCTCTCTCTGTCTCTGTCTGTCTGTCTGTCTCTCTCTCTCTCATCAATAAATCGGAGCATAAAGAGGATGGAATAAAGGAGATTGGGAGAAGGTGAGAGAGAGAGAGAGAGAGAGAGAGAGAGAGAGAGAGAGAGAGAGAGAGAGAGAGAGAGACTGAGGAAAAATGAAAGGGGGAGAGGTTAGACAAGAGGATACGACAGACAGACAGACAGACAGACAGACAGACAAACAGATGGGTGTTTATGTAAGTATCTATATCTATCTGTCTGAAAGTAAGAAGGTAGGTAAGTAAGTAGGTAGGTAAGTAGGTAGGTAGGTTAATAGGAGGACAGGCGGGTGGGTAGGTATGTAGATAGCTAAGAAGCGATAGAAAAATGGCCAGACAAACAGCTTAGTGGTTAGATAGATAGATAAATAGTTACAGAAATGGACACAGAAATAAACATACAGATACGCAGACATACAGAATGAAAAATATGTAACTATACAGATAGATAGATAGATAGATAGACAGCTAGATAGATGGGCAAGAGATAGATATGTAGATAGATAGATAACGACAAATAGGTCACTGGTTAAATACTGTAGTTGGGTACATACTAAAAGACAGAATAGACAGTCAGATCG
>NC_137049.1:21029808-21064808 GCF_032717465.1 Coenobita brevimanus | reverse complement strand
GGAAATACCGGGATGAATGAGGAACGTGACCTCAGTGGACTGCAGGCTGAAACTGTCCTTGTCTTACAGTCCGCCATCGTCCTTTCGGTAGGTAAGGGGGGAGGGGGAGGGTCCCTTTGCACATTCGGGCCCGTTATAACAGTGCCACCACGTGAAGGCACCCCTCTCTGGCACTGACATCTCGAAGGAAGGGATGGATGAAGAAAGAAAAAAAGAGAGGATGGAAAAAGAAAGGAAGGAAGGAAAAAGGAAGGAAAACGAAAGGAAGGAAGGAAAGAGAGAGGAAGGAAGGAAGGAAGGAAGAAGCGATGAGAAGAAAAGAAGGAAGGAAGAAGAGAAGAGAAGAAAGAAAGAAAGAAAGAAGAGAGGGAAAGGAAAGAATGACAGAAAATGGAAAAAGGAATCTATAAAAAGGGATCAAAGCAATGAAAACCACATAATGAACAATAGAATAAGAGACGAATTAAATGGAGACAAAGTGAGAAACGAGAGAAATGCAAGCAAATGACGACAACGACGGGGAATAATAAGAGATGGGAAGGATAACGCCCTTCAATATTTAACGAGGAAAGCAATAAAGGAGCGAATATAGCCGACGGACAATGAAAGTAAATGAAGGGACGATAAAGGGAAACGAATGAGAGAAACAGCAATAAAGGAAGGGAGCAAGAAAAGGGAAATAAAGTAATAAAAAGGGAAGCGTGACGATAAAGGCGGGAATAACAATGAAAAGAAAACGGGGATAAATGAGAAAATGAAACAGGGGTGACTTGGGCAAAATGGAGACGCTGAGGAGTAATTTGAATGGGCATTAATCTTATATTACCCCTGGGAGGAATGAGGCCGCGATAAGGAGGGAGGGAGGGACGAAGGGAGGGAAATAAGTAGGTAAGTAAGTAGGCAGGTGGGTAAAGGGGTCGATAGGTTGGTAGATAGGTGGGCAGGTAGACTGGTAGGTAAGCAGAGGTAGGTAGGTAGGTAGGTGGGTGGGTAAAAGGGTTGATGGCAAATAAGTAGGTATGTAAGACAGGTAGGTCAGACAGAGATAGATAGAGAGAGAGAGAGAGAGAGAGAGAGAGAGAGAGAGAGAGAGGGGGGGGGGACAAGAAATTGGAAGAAGGGTGTAAAAAAAAAAAAAAAAAATCCCCCACCCAACTTTTCAGCCGTAATATTTTTTCTCTCCCTCTAATCATCTCACCTCTTCTCTCCCTCCTCTAATCTTCTCACCTCTTCTCTTCCTCCTCCAATCTTCTCACTTAATCTTCCTCACCTCTAATCTTCTCACCTCTTCTTCCTTTCCTTTTTACGATTATTTTCTGTCTTCCGCAGGCTAGAGGTGTCTAATCCTACCCCTCTCTCTCTCTCTCTCCCTATCTATCTTCCTGTGTTAATTTATCTATCTTCCTGTCTGCCAATCTATCTATCTATCTATCTCTATCTGCACCTTAAACGTTCCTAATACCTTAATATATTTCGCCCAATATTTATTCTCACCCTCAGTCAGTCATAATTTTATGTTTCTCTCTCTCTCTCTCTCTCTCTCTCTCTCTCTCTTTCTCTCCTTATCTCTCCAGTTTTCCTCCAGTTCACGCCACCAGTTATCACCCCTCTTGGGAAGCCCTACCCTGATAAAATCTTCCTCCTCCTCCCGCTCCTCTCTCCCCTCTCTTCTCCATTATTCTCCTCTTCCCTTCTCTCTCCCTGCCTCCCATTTTCCTTTTCTTCATTCTCCCTTCTCCCTCCCTCTTTCTTCTCCCCTCGTTATTTCCTCTCCTTCTCCCTACTCTCCGTCTCCCTTCTCTCTCCCTCTTCCTTCCCTTCCCCACTAGGATAAGGAAGGAAGGAAGGAAGGAAAAGGTGTGTGTGTGTGTGTGTGTGTGTGTGTGTGTGTGTGTGTGTGTGTGTGTGTGTGTGTGTGTGGAGAGAGAGAGAGAGAGAGAGAGAGAGAGAGAGAGAGAGAAAATGGACTTAGCACCCTTACCACAACTAACTTGACTGACACACACATTATCCATCACCAACTCTCCTTTACAGACTCAACGTCAAAGGTCCCTAATGGAGTGAAATACCCAGCCCACTATTTCCCTATATCAAGAGTAGAATATACCACTGTTGCTATATCCCTCTTTCAGTATATCAAGGGCTTAATATAACACTGCTGCTATATCCCTCTTTCAGTATATCAAGGCTCAGTAGATATTTGTTGTAAGGATGGATGTTGTTTAGTTATAATTTTCGTCCTTAGCGGTATCTACTTGTAAAATCTTAAACAACAGAAAATGGATATTAGAGATTCGTAATGCTTTTAATAAACAGAATAATTTCGGAATAAAGATTAACGTAATGCTGTTTCGTAATAAAATCCATCTAAATATATATCCACACACACACACACACACACACACACACACACACACACACACCTCAGTATACCTCCATACGAGTAATAAAGCAATTTTTCTTTATTACGACGTTAAGATATAGTTCCGAAATAAAGGCACATTCATATAATAAGTTCGTAAATAAAGGAAAATTCAAAGTAGTATGTAATAATAAAGTAATTTCTCATTATAATTATAGTTTTGTATTCAGGAAAAATTCGTCATACAGATTTTTACTACTGGATAATTATAAAAAAGGACAAAAAATAAAGAAAAGGTCGAAATATTCAGTTTTGCAGTTTAAAAAATAATTATCATGGAGCTTCAACAGGGAAAATTTAGTAACACCAATTCAAAATAAATGGAAATCATAATACAGTACTGCAATAAATAAATAAATAATAAGTAAATAAAAGCCAATATATTAATTTTGTTATAAAGGATAATCGTATTCCACAGCTCCGTTATACAGGAAAATTCACAATGCAGAGAAAATTCGTAAACAAAATAAAATGCTTAATAAAGTTTCGGAAAAAAAAGGACACTCGTAAATTTCATAATAAAATACTTTCGTTGTAACCCCATTCGTAAAAAAATCGCAACACTGATTCGTAAAGAAGGATTTTTTCGTAAAAGTTTCGTTTATATTCCCCGGCCGTCGTTAAATCCAGCTTGAGTTAGGCAGAAACTTTGTTATAAAAAAATGAGGCTTTCGCTATAAATTTTGTACCCGCGACGTGAGAGAGAGAGATTAGTAGTGAAAGCAGGTGTGAAAGTAGGCAAGATTGAACTGACCCACGATGATTCTCTCTCTCTCTCTCTCTCTCTCTCTCTCTCTCTCTCTCTCCTGTGACTGGTAGAACATGACGATACTACGGCTTTGCATCCTTTCAATAGCACTTCTTCGTGACTAGCTCCATATTCCAGTACTAATCTCTTGCTACACCTCGTCATTCAAGATGGAAAGATAACAATTTTAGGCCAAGTTAAAGTGAACAGAATATTGAGTGAGGACCCCAGTCAGGTAAAAATGGACGTAGTACAATGAAAGAGAAAAATGTAGCTTAAATAATGATCAGTAATATGTTTGGAAAATGTGATAAAACAAAAATAATAAAAATAAAGTGAAACAAAACGGAAAACAGGACTGGCGAAATTAGTTAAAGCGAGTGAAGTGAGCAAATGTGAGCGAGAGCGAGAGAGAGAGAGAGAGAGGCAGGTGGAAGGGAAGTGAGGGAGTGAGTTCCTGAATTTCCCTTGGGTGTAAGGTGAAATGAGAGAGAGAGAGAGAGAGAGAGAGAGAGAGAATGGGTGAAGAAGGGAGGGGTTTCATCGGTAGAGATAACGAGATAGGAGGGAGGGAGGGAGGTAATGAGGTACTTCTGGAGGAGGAAACTCTAGCTTTCTCTCTCTCTCTCTCTCCCTAATTACCCTGTCTCTCCCTCCCTCTTCTGACGTCTTTCCCCTCTCTCTTCTTTTTCTGTCTAACCCATTTTTTTTCTCTCTCCTTCCCCTTCTCTCCTCCCTTATTCTCTGCTTCTCTCTCCTTCCCCCGTGTATTCATTCTCTTTTATTCCCCTTCCAATTTATCCTTCCTTCGATTCCTCATTGCCTCGCTTTCCTCCCCCCTTCTTTTTTTTTACGACACTCACAGGGACGACGAAATCCACTGTGTCTCTGTGTCACTCATTCATTTACTCAAGCATTGTATCTTTCTTAGGGGTGAAATCTGGCAAACTTCAACCGTAGACTTTTATGACAGGCAAACTTCACTTTCATCGATTTTACCTTCTGGGGTGTGTTTGGGGTGCGTGTGGCGTTAATCTGAGGTGGGTCTATACGAGAGGTTGTCGATAAGGTTGCGATGGGTGCGGCTATCACAGGTGTCCATTGTCCTGTATCTTCCCAATTCCTTCTTCTCCTACCGGTATCTTATTTTCTTCATTTCCAAATTCCGCCTCTCTTCTTTATTCCCCCTCCCCTCCAACTTACTCTCACTCTTCTCATTTTTATCTCGACCCTCCATCCTCCTCTCCCTTCGTTCTCTCCACTTCATCCTTTCTATTCAGCACTTCCTTTTAACTTTTTCCTTCTCCTTCCCCCTCTCCACCACACCCTCTTATTCATTATCCTCCTACCAACGTCATCCATTGTTCTTCACTCTTTCTCTTCGCTTCCCACCCACACTTCTCTTGCCTACATATTCCTCATCTTTTCGTCACTTCATTTACATCATCTTCCTCCCTCCCTCGTCTCCCTTTCACCCTGTCTTTTCTCCTCCCTCCTCCACTCCCTTTCACCCCGTTCTTTCTCCTCTCTCTTCCACTCCCCTTCACCTTGTCCTTTCTCCTCCTCCTTCTTCTCCCCCTTTTCCTACTTTATCTCCTCCTTCCCCCTTGTTTCCCCTGTTTTCGTGTTCCTCTCTCTCTCTCTCTCTCCAACCTTATCACCCACTTCCTCCTTCCTTCCCTCCACTACGTCATCTTATCTCGTTTCCTGAGTCCTTCCTATTCCCCTATTTCTCCCTACTTCCTCTTATCTCCAATTGCCCTCTCTCTCTCTCTCTCTCTCTCTCTCGATTCTATGTGCTTTTAAATCTCAAATCTCCTTCATAATTCTAATCATCATCAATATTATTATCACATTATCATTATTTTTATTATTATTATTATTCCGTTTCTTCTTCTTAATCATCATCATCATCTTCCTCTTCTCCTCCTCCTCCCTCCTTTCATATATTACGTAATTTCCACTTTCTCTTCCCCTCACCCTAGCTCCATTTCTCTGTTTCACCCTTGACCTTCTCCCTTATGGTTTATTACTCTCTCTCTCTCTCTCTCTCTCTCTCTCTCTCTCTCTCTCTCTCTCTCTCTAACACACACACACACACACACACACACACACATTTTTTATTCCTATCCCTTTCACTCCATCTTGATCTGTGATGTTTTTCTCAACCATTAAATATTTTTCTACCTAGTTCCTACCCTTTAATTTAGTCACTCTCTCTCTCTCTCTCTCTCCTTAATCCCTTCAATTTTCCCGCATCTCCCTCTTCTCAGCCTTTCATACATTTTTCACTCTCTCTCTCTCTTTCAGCAACTATTCCATTTTCTCATTCATCATCCTTTACTGCTGTATCTACCCCCCCCCTCTCTCTCTCTAAGCAAACACACTACAGCCCACACGACACACACACACACACACACACACACACACACACACACACACACACACACACACACACCTCTTTTAATCTTTATTTTCCACCAAATCTCCTTCCTTTCTTTTATTTCCTCTCGCATCTTTTTCACCATCCTCTCTCTCTCTCTCTCTCTCTCTCTCTCTCTCTCTCTCTCTCTTCTATTCGCCTATATTTTTCTTCCTACTCTTTTCAGCCCCAAGCCTCTTTCATGCTGTATTTCTGTCTCTTTTCAATTTTATTTTTAAATATTTTTCATGTGTTCGTGCTTCCACTGGCTTTTCTTTCCCTCACTCACCCCTCTTTTTCCCTCCACTACTCTCTCTCTTTCTCTCTCTCTTTTCATCTATCTTACAATCTTTTTTTTTTTTTAACTTCCTACATATTTATCTAATCTCTCTCTCTCTCTCTCTCTCTCTCTCTCTCTCTCTCTCTCTCTCTCTCCAATTACTTGTCGCCTGGCAATAAAGCAAAATAAATGTACCTGACTCTTAACCGTGCCGTAAATACTTCAAAAACTGCTTCACTGAGAGAGAGAGAGAGAGAGAGAGAGAGACCTAATACAACTCATCGGCACACCAAGGGAAGAACGACACTTACCTGGAAAGAAAATATAAAATTATTAGAAAGAAAAATTATTATAAACTATTATTTAAACTCACAAATAAAGAAAATACTAAAAGAAACAATAATAATAAAGTAAATTTGCATTTTTTTTTAAATATTAAACTGATGCGGACCACCTTACAACTTATATTAATTCTCTGCATATGGGTAATAATAATAATAATAATAATAATAATAATAACAACAATAACAATGATGATGATAATTACAACGACGGCGATGATTATGATGACGGTATTAATAATAATAATAATAATAATAATAAGAAATGGCACGGCTGGTATCTATAATTATAATCCAAATTTCGAGTTTTCCAAAAAAAATTTCCTCTGGGGTATTTACTAGTTCAATGTGCTTCTCCCTGTTATGCATTCTCTCTCTCTTTCTCTCTCTCTCTCTCTCTCTCTCTCTCTCTCACACACACACACACACACACAATCGATAAATATTGGTCTGTGGTCAAAACTCACTAGTTGGCAACCATCACCACACTAATTCTCTCCCTCTATCTATCGATCTATCTTTCTCCCTTCTGTCCGTCCGTCTGTCTGTCTGTCTATCTCACCAAATCATACAAGAGTTATTTAAAGCCAGCCTAATCTCTCTCTCTCTCTCTGTCATACAACAATTACTTAAAACCATCCAAATCTCTCTCTCTCTCTCTCTCTCACACACACACACACAACCCTTTCAATCCTGACATTTTCTTTATATATTTTTAAGTCGCTATCACCCATCACTTCTATTCACCTGGAGAGACTAATTACAGGTGAGATGTTAGATATTCCTTTCACTATCTTCCTGATTTTTCTAACTCAAATATAATCATGTGGAGGTAGCGAGGATGAAGTATTAGGTCATCGTGGTGAATGGGTTACCGTACTACAGGCAGAAAGAAACTAGTCACGAAGAAGTGTTGGCTGTCTCTGGAATCTACGAGTGTTCGGTCCTTAGTCAATACTTATTATTATTACTATTATTATTATTATCATTATTATTACTCCTCCTCCTCCTCCTCTTCTTCTTCTTCTTCCTCCTCCTCCTCCTCCTCCTCCTCCTCCTCCTCTTCTTCTTCTTCCTCCTCCTCCTCCTCCTCCTCTTCTTCTTCTTCTTCTTCTTTGACCCCATGATTTGCAGCTTGCCTCTGGGTGTTGTGTTTCATGTTAGGGAAAGGATCGATATTAAGTCTCTTGCCTCCGCCTCTAATTCGCCTACTCCCATTTCCCTCCCTCCCTCCCTTCCTTCCTTCTTCCTATCCTTCCTTCCTTCTTCCTATCCTTCCTTCCTTCTTCCTTTCCTTCCTTCTTCCCTCCGTCCACTTATATCTTCCTTTCCTTCCTTCCTCCTTCCACTCAATCTTCCCTTCCTTCCTCCCTCTTTCCATCCTCCCATATCTCCTCTTCCCTCCATCCTTCCTCCCTCCCGCCATCTAATCTTCTCTTCCCCCCTCTGTCCCTCCTTCCCTCCATTCTTCCCTTCCTTCCATTAGTTTCCTTCCTTTCCGTCCAGTCCTCCGCCCTATCCCCCCTTTCCCTTCCCTCCCCTTCCAACTCGCCATCCCCTCCCCCCTCCCGTCTTACCTCCATTTCATACTCTCTCTCTCTCTCTCTCTCTCTCTCTCTCTCTCTCACACACACACACACACACACACACACACACACACACACACACAATAGCTGTATAATTAAGAAAACATACACACACACGATTTCTCTCTCTCTCTCTCTTTCTCTCTCTCTCCATGATGACACAAAGCTAATCAGTGTTTGTTGTTGTTGTTGCTTGTGACATTTCATTAACAGTTCCCAGTGGGTGGTGGTGTTTCATGTGTGTGTGTGTGTGTGTGTGTGTGTGTGTGTGTGTGTGTGTGTGTGTGTGTGTGTGAGAGAGAGAGAGAGAGAGCATGTTTCAGTCCCCCCTCTCTCTCTCTCTCTCTCTCTCTCTTTCACACACACACACACACACACACACACACACACACACACACACACACAGCGCCAGTGACAAATACACAATAACAAGAAGTATCTATATGCATGATTCTTTACTGCCTTACTAAATAACGCACTTTACCTCACGCACCACCACCACCACACCCTCAACCCTTTCAGCCCAACGACCCTTTATTTATTTATTTATCCTCCTTTATTCAGCTTTGGAGAGACTATTTCCGACTGACGGTGTTAAAATTTGATAGAGTTAATTTTTTCCCTTCACTATCATTTTTTTTTTGAATGGTACGGTATATATATATATATAGAAAGGAAGCACAGAGAAAAAAATTGTTTTTTTTTTTTTATACCGCTGGGCGATTTTTTTTTTTCTGGGACACACCTCTATAGTCAATGTCCAGTATTTTCCTAAAAACCTTTTCCTAAGCGATTTATTTTCCTTACTACATCTTACTGCTCATCTCCGCCTTACAAAAATCATGCCAATATCGCCATACTCTGCACAGACAACATGCAAAAGCAAATTGCCCGGCCATACCCAAAAATACACCTCAAAGAAGTGGTGTTTTCACTGAAGGGATTTACACAGCCCTCATTAACCCCCTCACTACAAGAGGTCTAAGAGCTGAGGAAAATCGTCTGAATAGCAATAAAGAGAATAATACGCCATCGGTTTGAAGGGGTTGATGGGAATAATATGAAAAATGTCTGGGGGTTGGCAGAAAAAAAATAATTGTGGTGAAAAGGTTGAATGATGAAAGACAGGCTGAGTCAGTGAATGGTTAACTAACTGGCTTGGTGGAGGATTTATGCTGACTCACGTGGCCCTGAGAGAGATGGAGGGGGAGGATGAGAGGGAGAGGGAGGGGGGGAGCGTGGAGAGGGAGTGGAGGGGGAAGAGGAAGGGGAGAGGGAGTGGAGGGGGAAGAGGAAGGGGAGAGGGAGTGGAGGGGGAAGAGGAAGGGGAGAGGAAGTGAAGGTGAGGCAATATGAAAGGGGTGTTGAAAGGGTGGAGAGGGAGGAAAGAGGAGGAGGGGACAGGGAAGAGAGAGAGAGAGAGAGAGAGAGAGAGAGAGAGAGAGAGAGAGAGAGAGAGAGAGAGAGAAAATCGGCAAAACAAAGACAGGGAGGAACAAAGGCTGCCTGAGGATAGAAAAATAAAAATTGGGAAAGCGAATCATAACGAGCATACGATATATATACAGAGAGAGAGAGAGAGAGAGAGAGAGAGAGAGAGGGAAAATGCTGAAAAAAGGCTGACAGTTAAATTGAATGGGGAGGATGGGAAGATGAGGGGAAGGGAGAGAAGGGGAGAGGGAGAGGGATGGGGAGGGAGAGGTTGACTGCAGGAGAGAGCAAGAGCGAAGAGAGAGAGAGTTAGACATAAAAGAGAGAAAAAATAAAAAATGGAAGAATGAATAAGAGGATTTGAATGAAGAGAAAGAGGGATAAGAAAAAAAAGAAATGAAAGAGGGAACAGAGGAATGATAAGATGAAGGAAGAAAGACTAGAGAGAGAGAGAGACAGAGAAATCAGGATGAAGGACAATTACACGGAAAATGCATTAAGGATGAGCAAAGCAGGGGAGCAGTGGACAGAATAATTCAAGGAAGGAAGGAAGGAAGCCAGGAAGCCAGGAAGGAAGGAAGCAAGGATGGAAGGAAGGAAAGAAGGAAGGAAGGAAGGAAAGGGGAAAAATGAAAGAAAAAAACAAAGAAATGAAGGATAAGGATGGGAGAAGGGACAGAAGGAAACAAAAAAGAAGGAAGGAAGGCAGAGAGGAAAGAATGAATGAATGAAGAGAAGGAAAGGACAGAAGGAAGACAGGGAAGGGCGGAAGGAAAGGAGGACGGGAAACGATGGACGCAAGGAGGGAAGGAAAGAATGAAGGAGGAAGGAAGAGTCAGGACGGAAGGGAGGAACAAAGGATAGGTGGAAGGAAGCAAGGATAGACAGAAGGAAGGAAAGATAGATGGTAGGAAGGAAGGAAGGGAGAAGAAAGAAGAAACGGTAGTGAAAAGGAGTGATATATAAGAAAGAAAGAAAGAGAGAGAGAGAGAGAGAGAGAGAGAGAGAGAGAGAGAGAGAGAGAGAGAGAGAGAGAGAGAGAGAGAGAGAGAGAGAGAGAGAGAGAGAGAGAGAGAGAGAGAGAGAGAGAGAGAGAGAGAGGGAGGAGAGAGAGAGAGAGAGAGAGAGAGAGAGCACATGACTTGCCAAGATCAATACAGTGGCATCATGACTATCACAGCTTCTCTCTCCCACCTCTCCCATGAATTTCTCGCTCTCTCTCTCTCTCTCTCCTTTTATGACTGTTACCCAACAATTTCCTCCTCCCCCTCCCCTCTCTCCCCTCCCCCTCCCACTCTACAACACACTTTCCACATCCTCCCACGCACTTCTCTCTCTCTCCAACAACTAGTCAATGTGTACTCCACCTCTCTCCGTAATTATACTTGCTCTCTCTCTCTCTCTCTCTCTCTCTCACACACACACACACACACACACACACACACACACACACACACACCAGCCCATCCCCCTCCCCACACTCTTACCCACACCCACACCCTCTGTCTCTCATCATTTTCTCTTCCCACGCATCCACACCATACGCAGCATCTCCACGCCCTCCCTACACCCACACCCACACCGTCACCCACTTCCATCCTCACCCCTTCTCGCTCATCCACACCCATCTACGTACTCTCCCCATACTCTCACCCACACCCGCACCCACACTCACCCCTTCTCTCCCATGCTCCCCCACCATACACTCTCTCCCACACTCACCTACTCATACGCACCCAACTGTGTTCACTCCTACGCATCACCACAACTTTCTGTCATTTACACAACACCTGGCGTCTATTCATCCCCCATCCCTCCCTCCCATCCTCCCTCCCTACTCCCTCTACCTTTCATTTTTACCAGGTCTCCTCCACGCAACCTTTCATATCCCTCTAAACTCCTAATTTTCTCCCTCCTTTCATTTTCACCTCATCTCTTCTTCGAAACCATCCATCCCTTCAAAACTATCCATCCTTCCATCCCTACCAACACATAATTTTCCCTCAGCCACACCCACATCCATACCAGCACACACCCACACTCTCCCACCCACATCCAAACCCTCAACCTCTTCCGCCCACACCCACACTCCCCTCTCCCTCTCAAAAGCCACACCCACACCCTCTTCCCATCACGCCCACACCCTTACCCTCTCCCATTCACACCCACACCCACACCCTCTTCCCATCACGCCCACACCCTTTTCCCATCACGCCCACACCCTAACCCTCACCCTCTCCCATTCACAGCCACACCCACACTTTCACGCCCACACCCACATCTACACCCACACCCACACCTGCAAGACAAACTACAATTTCCACTTCCTTCCTCCTGCATCGTTATCTCTCTACACCCTCCTCATTCTTATTTTTTCCCCTAATCCCCCTCTCCTTCTATATCTTCCGTTTGTTTTATTCCCCTCCTCTCTCTCTCTCTCTCTCTCTCTCTCTCCGATTTTTCATTTTCTCTCCAACCTTCAGCCGTCTCCCTCCAATTTCTTCGTCCTCAACCCAACTCCATTTTTTGTTCTCCCCCTCCTCTTTATTCTCTCTCTCTCTTCCCCCCTCTCTCTCTCTCTCTCTCTCTCTCACACACACACACACGATTTTATTCCAGTCAGGGAGAACCCCCGAGACTGATAAGATTGGGACGGCGTGGACGATTTTTATTTTTTCTTGATAACACTAAACAATTTTATTTTATTGGGCTAATTATTCTCTCTCTCTCTCTCCATCTCCTCTTTTCCTTTCTCCCTCCATCTCATTTCTCCTCTCTCCCTCCTTCCTCCTTTACTCTCCACCTTCATCTCTTCCTTTCCAATCTCCCTCCTTTCTCCTTTCCTCTCTCCCTCCATCCCATCCTTTCCAATCTCCCTTTATCTCCTTTTCTCCCTCCCTTCTTCCTTCTCCTCCATCTTTCTCTCCCTCTTTTCCCTCCCGGCAGCGGCCAGACTCCATTACACGGTCCACTGCCTCAATTCAAGAGAGGGAGGCCAAAGGAAGGAAGGAAAGACGAATATATTCATTTTAATTAGTTACATTCACCATCCCTCATCATCTTTCTCCCTCTGATTTAGGTTTCTCGCTCTTTTTTACTCTCTCTCCCTCTTCTCTCCCTCTCTCTGGCAAGCCGATTATATTCATTTTAATTAGTTACATTCAGCATTCCTCAGCATAATTCTCCCTTCGTTTCAGGTCTCTCTCTCTCTCTCTCTCTCTCTCTCCCTCTCTCTCTCTGTTCTCTCTCTCTCTCTCTCATCGTTTTGTATTTCTCTCTTTTTTGACATTTTGCGCGCTCTCTCTCTCTCTCCCCTTTGCTACTCTATATTCCTAAACTTCCCAACTAGAGCACCGGGGACGCCTGCCTATTAATATTAAAATCAGACCACAAAGCACACTCGGTGAGTTCTGTGTAACTATGTGTATTCTCTCTCTCTCTCTCTCTCTCTTACTGCAATTAGGTATACAATTCATCCTTCATTCATATTTGTCTCGGCATATGTACACTTTTTGATACATGTCTATCTATCTATTTCTATCTATCTATCTATATCTATCTACCTATCTATCTATCTATCTACCTATTTATCAATCAATCTATCTATAATCAATTGAGAAATTCCTCGCAAATTTAACAACGGCTCAACAACGCTCAACATACACCAAAATTTTCACAACTTGTACGAAAATGCATAACAAAAAATAATCACATACGAGCAATCTAATGAACAAATATGCAGGAAACTATCGAGGAAAAAAATGACGTAAGAAAAATGCATAAAAAATAAACACAATCTAATAAACGACACGAAGAAGAGAACCGAAAAAAAAAATTGCCCTCGTATCAGTACCCCCAAAGGAGCCGAGATGACCCAACGACGCCGTAACCTCCAGCCATCACCCTCCCAGACTGTCAACAAAAATCAGCTGACGACCACGCGCCTCTGGACCTCTCTCTCTCTCTCCTCTCTGTCTTCCCCTCCTCCTCTTCCTCCTCCTCCTTCTCCTTCTCATCTACTTATCTTCCATTCCCCTCTTCCTCCTGCTCGACCCCATCCTCTACCCTATCCTTTCTCTCCTCTCTCCTTTTCCTCCTTCCTCCATGTTTCCCTCCCTCTTGTTTCTCTGGTTTAAGCTATCGGGGGCTCTGCCAATGAATTTCTTGCTCCAGTAGTCAAGGAGGTTATATGTCCTTGTTATTACCCATGACAGGAAAATAATGCAACTAAAATACACATGAGTGAAAACTGAAAATACTGGAACTGAAATAGACATGACTGAAAAATGAAAATAATGCGACAGAAATAAACAGGAGTGAAAAATGAAAATATTGCAACAGAAGTAAGGTAGTGAAAAAGTGAAAATATTGCAACAGAAATGATGAGTGAAAAATGAAAATACTGCAACAGAAACATATACTTGTATATCCGTGAAGCAACGCTACAGGCACATATGAGATACAATTCTGAATAACTGGACTTAAGTCTATTATTATTATAATAGTAACAGTAATAATGATGATGATAATAACAATAATGATAATAATAATAATAATAATAAT
This sequence comes from Coenobita brevimanus, assembly GCF_032717465.1. Classification (NCBI taxonomy): domain Eukaryota; kingdom Metazoa; phylum Arthropoda; class Malacostraca; order Decapoda; family Coenobitidae; genus Coenobita; species Coenobita brevimanus. The sequence continues at coordinate 21,051,015 of NC_137049.1, read as the reverse complement.
AATAATAATAATAATTATTACTACTACTACTACTACTACTATTACTACTACTACTGCTACTACTACGACATACAAAGAGACGGACTGATATAAGAATACATGATATGCAGTAAATAAACAACTCTAAAGATTAATATTAAAAATAATGGAAATCAAAGTACATAAATAAATAAATAAGACAACAAAAGAAAAAGAAAAAATGGATAAGAGGAAGCAATGAAAAAGCCGCCAATGAAGGATAAAATAAGAAAAATTATAACAGAAGAACGGAAGAACAGAAATGGAAAAAAATGGATGAAAGGAAGCCAAAAAAAAAAAAAAAAAAAAAAAAAAAAAAAAAAAGGGAGTCTCGGATTTAAAAAAATGAAATAAAAAATGCATGAAAGGAAGTGATAAAAAAAGAAAAGCCTCTGAAGGATAAAATATAATAGTGTTAGTGTGGTAGTGTTGGTAGCTGTGATAGTGGTTCTGGTAATAGTATATAATGGTTATGGTAGTGTGGTAATGATGGCAGCAATGGTTGTAATGCTGGTTGTAGTAGTAAAATAGTAGTGTTAGTGTGGAAGTTGATGAGATCTGTGGGAGAAGTGGTGATGGTGGGTGTGGTGGTGGTGGTGGTGGTTGCAGTAGTTGTGGTGGTGGTGGTTGCGGTAGTGGTGGTAGCGACAATGGTAATGGTTGCGGTATTGGTGGTGGCTGCGGTAGAGGTGATGGCTGCAGTAGTTGTGGTGGTGGTAGTAGTGGTAGCTGTGATAATGGATGAAAGGGGACGATAAAGAGAGGAAGATAATACGCAAAATGAAAAGTGGCCAATTTATGTATGGTACGTGATAAGGGCGTTGATTTAATGGAAGAGCCGCGATAAATGACAGGAGGAAATAATGTGATAAAAATGGAGAGAAAGAGGGGAAAGATGGAAAAATGTACGGGGGAAATGAAGGAATGATTAAGTGGAAATGAGGGCCAGAGGATGAGAGTGAAGGAGGAAGGAGAGATGGACGAGGGAGGAGAAATGAAGAAAGGAAATTGACAAGGCAGAAGCGGAAAGAAGCGGAAGATAGAAAAATGAAGGAGGGGATTTGGATGAATGATGAAGTGGAAATAAGAAAGATGATGAGAGATGGAGATGGCAGGACAGGGGAAAATGAATATAGAAAAGGAAAAAGACAAAAGCAGAGAGGAAAACAGAAGACTGAAAGAGGAAATTAAAGGCATGACTATGAGGAGGTGAGGAAAGAATGATGAGAGTAGGAGGGAAGAGAGATGGAAGAATGATGAGAGTAGGAGGCAGGAAAGATGGAAGAATGATGAGAGGAGGAAAGAGGAAAGAAGGAAGAATGATGAGAGTAGGAGGCAGGAAAGATGGAAGAATGATGAGAGGAGGAAAGAGGAAAGAAGGAAGAATGAAGAGAGAGTCGCAAGATGAAAGCAGAAGAAAATTATAAAAAATAAAACAGGAAATAAAGGAGCTGTGAACCAGACGAAATAAAGGCAGAGGGTAGAAAAAATGAGAATAATACTGAGATGTGAAGAACGGAAAGATGAAGAATATTAAGTGGAAATGTGAAAAAATGAAAGAAGAAAGATGAAAGATGCAGAAAAGGAAAATGAGTTCTAAGGCATGATCGTATGGCACTAACAAGAATTAAGACGCCAAGGTACTGAAGGTGTACAACAGGGCAGGTAAAGGGGGGAGAGAGAGAGAGAGAGAGAGAGAGAGAGAGAGAGAGAGAGAGAGAGAGAGAGAGAGAGAGAGAGGCATTTGTCCAGCAGTGAAATGAATCAGGCTGATGATTTAACCTTTTACGGTGGATCTCTTCTACGCAAAAATAAATAAATAAATATATACATAAATAAATAAAGGGCAGACACTCGAGAGCAGCACTACATTGAGTGAGTGGATGGTGAGCGCCCCCACGTACCACCAAATAATATAAACAACTAATAAAAATGATAAAATCCAAATGAAGATGAATATAAAAAAACAACAACATGGTGGAACGCAAAGATAAATCACTCTTAAATGAAAAAAAAATAAATAAATATATAAATGAGGGAGAACAGGGTGAACGAAAATTAAAGGGGAAAAGGAAACAGAACAGAGGGTGAAAAAATATGACAAGACTGACAGAATAAGAACGAAGATGAAATAAAAAGGAGGAAGATAGGAGGGAGAAAGAAAAGATGATATAGAAAGAAGGAAGACAGGAGCGAGAAAGAAAAGATGAAATAAGAAGGAGGAAGATAGGAAGGTGAAAGGAAAGATGATATAGAAAAGAGGAAGACAGGAGGGAAAAAGAAAAAGCTGAAACAGAAAGGAGGAAGATAGGAGGGGGAAAGATGGTGAATTGGAAGAAGAAAAATTGGAAGCAAGAGATATGAAAGGAAGACTGAGATGAAGTGGGCTAAAAATGAGTGAGTGAGTGAGTGAGTGTGTGAGTGAGTGAGTGAGAGAGAGAGAGAGAGAGAGAGAGAGAGAGAGAGAGAGAGAGAGAGAGAGAGAGAGATGTATGTATTCTCTCTCTCTCTCTCTTTCTCTCACACACACACACACACACACACAAAACAGCAGTGCATACATACATACGCACACACGCTTCCTGAAGACGGAATTGGCAGGCTTCCAGCATTCCCAAGGACGATTGTGGTAGTGCGGTAGTTGTGGTAGGTGTGGTAGTTGTGGTGAACGTGGTAGGTGTGGTAGTTGTGGTAGTTGTGGTGGTCGTGGTAGGTGTGGAGGTCGTGATAGGTGTGGTGGCTGAGGTGGTTATGTTAAGTGTGGTGGTTGTGGTAGGTGTGATGGCTGTGGCAGGTGTGATGGTTGTGGTAGTTGTGGTAGTTGTAGTGGTTGTGGCAGTGCGGTAGCAGTGTTGGATGTGGTAGTCATGGTGGTGGTGGTGGAGAAAGTATTGTGGACTGTGGTAGTTGTGGTTATGGTGGTGACTGTGGTAGCTGTGGCTGTGGTAGTGGTGTAATGCGGTAGTGATGGCTGGGTGGAAATGATGGATGATGTGGTACACGCGGTAGTGGTGGTAATTGCGTTTATATGTCCTAATACTGTTACTGGCGGTAGTGCTGATGGTTGTGGTAGTAGTGGTGGTGGCTGTGATGGTAGTTGTGGTTGTGGTGCTGGTGGTAGGGGTAATTTTTGTGTGGTACCGACGGTGACTGGTGTAGCAGCAGTAGTGGTTGTTGTGGTTGTGGTGGTAGTAGTGGCTGAGCTGGTGACTGTGGTAGTGTGGTAATTATGGTAACAATGGTAGTAGTGGTGTGTGTGGTATGATGACAGTAGTGGTAGTGGTGGTGGTGGTGGTAGTAGTTATAATTATGTTTGAGTGGAGACTGTGTTAGTGGTGATGATGCGGTATTGTGGTAGTGGTGGTGACTGTGGCAGGAGTGGTAGCGTGGTGGTAGTGATGGTGGTAGGGCAGCAGTGGTAATTACTGAGGGTGGAAGCAATTGTGGTAGTTGTGGCAGGTGGTGGTGATCGTAGCAGTGGCAGTGGTGTTGACTGGTAGAGGCAGTGATGATTGTGGTAGTTGCGGTTACTGTGGTTGTAGTGGTATGGCTTCTGGTGGTAGAGGTGACTCTGGTATATGCTATAGTGACTGACAGAAGACTTGAAAGAGCTGGTAGTGACTGTGGTTGCAGTGGTGACTGTGGTAGTAGTAGTAGTAACAGTAGGTCGTGGTAGATGAGGTGATTGTGACTGTAGTGGTAGTAGACAGGATAAGTAGGATCCAGAGAAGAAAACAAAATGCAAGTGAATCCTCCTCTTCCTCCTCCTCATCATCATCATCACTAACACAACATAATTCAAACACAATATAACCAGTCGGGTAGATGGAGGGGGTCTAGGCCTTCACTTCTCACTGCCACCCACATTATTGGTCTAGCACTCAAGAACGTGATATGGGACGCTGCGTGGTGCCTCTTCCTTAGCGATTTATTTTGCATTTACCACACGAAGGCGTCCCTCTCCAGCAACACTGGTGACGGTAAAATCAATGTGTGTGTGTGTGTGTGTGTGTGTGTGTGTGTGTGTGTGTGTGTGTGTGTGTGTGTGTGTGTGTGTGTGTGTGTGTGTGTGTTTATGTATGCATGTATGTATATGTGTTTATGTATGTATCTATGTTTGTGCATGTACATATCTATGTAGTGTGTGTGTGTGTGTGTGTGTGTGTGTGTGTGTGTGTGTGTGTGTGTGTGTGTGTGTGTGTGTGTGTGTGTGTGTGTGTGTGTGTGTGTGTGTGTGTGTGTGTGTGTGTGTGTGTGTGTGTGTGTGTGTGTGTGTGACCTTGCAGTAATAACGCACAAGGATAATGACAATAATCACCCCTTTGATCCATACACCATCAACACCAGTCTTATTTCACCCACACCGACTCCTTTTCATTCACAACGCCATTCATTTCTTTTTTTTTTTCCAACTCGACTGGCCTTGAGAATGAAGATGATTTTATATTATTACTCTGCCAATACAGACTCCACATATCCACAACGGTATTACCATTTGCCTTATTTTAATTATTATGTCTTTTATTTGCATTCATATTCGTCTTTTATTCCCATCCCACTGCCTATGTATCTATCTACTGCCAGTCGCCTTAATCCCGTAAGGGGCGGCCACAAACAAATTGCCTCCATGTCGCCCTGTCCCCCGCCATTTCACTGCCCTGTCCCCAGCTCACACCCACCTCTCTCACATAATGCCACCGAGATCAAAAGCAATTTAACCCTTTTCCCCCTATGTACAAGGTGTTATAATCCTCTTTCCTCACGGTTCCATTCACCTTATTGAAGTAACGTTAAATAAAGTACTCAATTAACCCCTTCAAAGGCGGGACGCTCTCGTAAAATTATTCATTCCTAAAAATAATAATTCGGCGATAAAATGTGTTGCGAACTTGTACTGAAAGGGTTAATCTCTTCAGAACGATGACGTCTTTTGATTCATCCTTGCCAGTGTCGAATGATTTTATTCAGTGAACCCCCCCCCCCTCCGGAGTTCGAAAAATCTCGCCTAAGCTGAACAATAATCTAAAATGCATGTGGATGATGGTGATGGAGATGATGATGATGATGAAGATGATAATAATAATAATAATAATAATAATAATAATAATAATTCTCTACCGATGCTGTTGTGATTGCAGCAGTCTTAGCATGATAATTAAATAACAATAACAACAATGACAAGCTTCTAGCAGTAACGTAGCGCTGGCAATAACGCAGACGGCCTTGCGTAGCGATGGCAGCAACACCCCTAGCACGTAGCGATCTCAACAATGTCCATAACCCCTTCGCTACAGGTCTGCTTTCCGCTATGTAAATCTGTCTAGCGTCTGCGGGGATAAAACACAACAAGACAACATCGCGGTGAAGCAATAAACATCACATTTAGCAAAACAGCGAAAAGGCAGCGTCAACATGGTAATAAAGAGCATGTGTAGCAATAAAGTAGCGATATAATGGCTGCCAATAAAACAGACCTGCCATCGGGTGTTGTCAAGGACGTGCTTGTGTCCCTGCGCGGCGGTGGCAACGCTGGTCTTGGCCACACTCTGACTGGCGGCCTTGGCAACACTGCTCTTGGCCGCACTCTGCCCGCTGGACTTGGCAGCGGTGGAGCTCTTGTGGCCCAGTTTGGTGAACATAGGCATGGTGTGGTCGCTGTGGTGATTGTGGTAGGAAGTTCCGGTGGTGGTGGTGGTGGTAGGAGGAGGGGATGCGATGATAACTATGTCAGAAGTCGTGTTAAATGTGGTGATAAGTTGTGGTATTTGTGGTAGCAGCTGTTAGTTGTGGTGCTTGGCTGTGGTACTTGTGGTTGGGAATATCAGTTGTGGTTGGCAGGTTGTGGCAAAAGGCTATGGTAGATTGTGGTAATGTGGTAGAAAACCCTATCAGATGAGGTCGTGAAAGCTGTGATGGACGACAGTGGTGGTTGCGGTAACTGTGGTAGAGGGTGTGGTGCTTTGGGTGATTGGAGAAGGTCTTTGGTTGTGGTAGGAGGAGAATGTGGCTGTGGTAGTTATACTGTGGTATTTGTGGCAGAGACTGTGTTATTTCTGGGGTACTGGTTGTGGTGATTGTGGCAGAAACTGTGGTGGAGGTCTTCTTAACTGTGGTGGTAGGGTGTGGCTGTTGTGGCAGGAGGGTGTAGTATTTGTGGGAACTGTGGTAGAGGACTTGTGGTGGACGTTGTGTTAGCTGTGGTGCAGATTATGGCAGCTGTAGTAACTGTGGTAAGAGCCCTGGTTGCTGTGGCAGGAGGATGAAGTTGCTGTGGTTGTTGTGGTACGAGATTACTGTCTGTTGTGATACTAGAATGAAGAGGCTATGGTAGTAGGTGGTAGCTGTTGTGGTAGCAGGCGGTAGTTGTGGTAGTACGTGGTAGTTATTGTGGTAGTAGATGGTAGTTGTTGTGGTAGTACTGTTGTGGTAGGGGTTGAACTAGTAATGGGAGGTGTATTTAAACTCGACTGTTGGGGACGTGCTGGTGATAGGATGTGGTGAGGACTGTGGTATGGGGTGGGATGTGTGTGGTATGAGGTGGTCGGGACTAAGGTATGGAGTGGTATGTGTGTGGTGTGGGGCGATATGTGTGTGGTATGGGGTGGTAAGTGTGTGGTACGGGGTGGTAAGTGTGTGGTACGGGGTGGTAAGTGTGTGGTATGAAGTAGTGGGGTTGTGCGCTAGGACTGTGGCAAAAGTGGTACTGGTTGTGGTGTGAAAGGACAGTAGTGTGGCAGCAAGTGGCGTCTAGTTACAAATAAAAGACTTAATAAACGAAAAAAGAGAATAATGCTGGATAAATAACAATAAATCCGTATTAACAGGGAATTTAATCAGACCGCAATACGTATCAGTGGTTACGAAATATTACAAAAAATATGTTTAAAAATTATTACATAGGAAGCACGTCTGAATGATACGTTTTTCAATATTTTTTTTAATGACACTGAAAATGAAAGTAATGGAAGGACGTGCTGACAGTAAAATGTTAATAGTAATAAAAATAGTTATGTGAAAGATTTTATTTAAGAGTGATGAATGTAGAAATAAAGGAAGAATATGTTATTAGATAAGGAAAATGTAATTTATCTATCTATCTATAAATCTGAGAGGGTGTAATGTATGGTAGGACTTATGGTAGTTATGGTGGGGACAGGAGCACTCTAGAATGGTACAGTGGTAGGGAAATGAGTGGTAGATCTAGTGTGAGAAGTGTGGTAATAAAAGAGCTGTAGTGTGGTAGTGTGAGGGGGAGATTTGCGGTCAATTTTGATAATGAGAAAATTGTGGTGAATGTGGTAGTGTTGGGACTGTGGTACACCCGACAGACAAGTGTATCAGTGTGTGTACTATATTACTGTATTTAATTTGCTAGTGTGGTGACTGTGGTAGAGCAGGAAGTATGGAGAAGTTTGGTGTGATGTCTTGTAATGCTGGAAGTGTGATAAAAGTGGTAGAAGACTGTGGTAAATCTGTTAATGTGATGACTTTGGCTGAAGGTCTGTGGTAGTAAGTCTTAAGTGTGGCAATTGTGGTAGATCAGGTAGTATGGAGAACTGTGATAGGAAGCCTTGTAGTGCTGGTAGCGATGGTGGTAGTTGTGGTAAATCTGGTAATGTGATGATATTGGTTGAAGATGTGGTATTATGCAGATTGTGGTAGTAAATCTTAAGTGTGGCGAATGGGGTAAACCAGGCAGTATAGAGAAGTGGTAGGAAGCCTTGTAGTGCTGGTAGCGATGGTGGTAGTTGTGGTAGTCTTGGTCAGGACGGCTTCAATGGACAGATATAACAACAAGTCAGCTCACATATGACTTCACAGGTGCCTCACTCCCACACACCTGCCTCCACACACGTACATCCACAACTGACCACATCCACACACACAGCATCACCTTCCACACACGCACACACGCACGCACACACACCAGCTTCCCTCTCCACCAATCAGGAGGGGGTATTGATTCCAGGGGTGCTAGGAACGGGCGCTGATTGGCTCTTTCCTCGTGACGTCACATTCCAGCCAAAAACATCAACTGCGCTGACTCCGCCTCCTTTCCCCTCCGTTCCCTCCCCTCTCTCACATCTGTTTTTTCCCCCTCCTCAGTTTCCCTCCAGTTTCTGCCTACCCCTCCCTCCTCCTTCCCCCCTCCCCCACTCATTCTCCCTCCCACTCAAGTGTCTCTTTGAACTTTTCCTCCCCTCCACCCCCTTCCCTCTTTCTCTTTCCCTTCACCCAACCACTTCTCTCCATTTTTCCTATTCTCCCTCTCCCCGCCTCTCCCTCTCTTTTCTTCTCCCCTCTCCCCCCACCTCTCTTTCTCCCCAACTTCATCCTCTCTTTCCCTCCCACTGTCTCTCTTCCCAACCTCCCTCTCTTCTTTTTCTTTTCCCTCCTTTCTTTCTTTCTTTCTGTCTTTCTCAACGCACCTCGCTTCTCATCCTCATTACACTTCCTTTTCCCTTTCCCCTCTCCCTCCCTCCCACTCTCTTCATCTCTTTCTCCCTAATGCACCCCCTCCTTCCTTCCTTCCCTCTCACGTCTCCCCACCTCACTCTCCTTCGTTATTTCCTTCTTTCCCATTCTCCCTCTCCTTCTCTACATCCTTCCTTTCTTCCCTTTAACTCCCTCCTCTCCTCCTGTTTCCTCCTTCCCTATCTCTTCGTGTCTTTCCCTACTCTCTCAGTTCTCTCTCTCTCTCTCTCTCTCTCTCTCTCTCTCTCTTTGTTTATTGATCACAACCACGACTTCAGCTGTCAGTGAAGGTCTCGCAAAAAAAGAAAAAAAAAAAAAAGAAAAAAAAAAAAGTCGGCTGTAGGGAGAATGATGAAGCAACAGACACAAGAATCAGTGGTATAAGGAAGCGGTATAAGGAAGTGGTATTAGGAAGCTGTGTGAAGAAGTGGTATTAGTAAGTGGTATATGGGAGTGGTATAATGAAGTGGTATTCGGAAGCTGCATAAATTGGTGTACAGATGTGGTATACGGAAGTGGTATATGGATGTGGTATAAGTAAGCTGTGGAGAGTGGTATATGGCAGTGGTTGATAATGGTATATAAGTGGTAGATAATGGTATATGGCAGTGGTAGATAATGGTATATGGTAGTGGTAGATAATGGTATATGGCAGTGGTAGATAATGGTATATGGCAGTGGTAGATAATGGTATATGGCAGTGGCAGATAATGGTATATGGCAGTGGTAGATAATGGTATATGGCAGTGGTAGATAATGGTATATGGCAGTGATAGATAATGGTATATGGCAGTGGTAGATAATGGTATACGGCAGTGGTAGATAATGGTATATAAGTGGTTGATAATAAAATAGTTCCCCGATGTTGCCTGTATCACGCTACCCATGAATGTATGATGTATGAGCTGTATTACGGTGTCCCTCAATGTATGATGTATGCGATGTATTACGATGTACCGGGATGTGTGAGGTGTATTTTAGTGTATCAATATTTTCTGTCCACATTTTCCACTGCCTCATTCACCAACCCTACACCAATACACGATTCATTTTGACTCTCTCTGTAAATATAATCGTACTGATGCAACACTAATAGCAGCATTTATTTTTACAAGCAACTTAAATTCCTGAATATTTACTGTATACTACACACACACAGAACTATACTCTCTCTCTCTCTCTCTCTAAATATACATATACCGGTACATATAATAAGCTCATCACCATTGCAAAACTGCTAAAATTTTATGTCACCTTTTATCATTCACATAAAATTTCTCATTGCACGCGGCACTGGTCCCTCATAACTATGCAATGGCTGTCAACATCACTACATCAATCGGGTATATATATAGAAAGTTTCGTGAATATATGCATGTTACAAAAAATATATACGTGAGGCTTCATACAGTATCCCTCCCCCATTATTTTTTTTTTACAATATATGTTATGTATACTGGGAACACACACACACACACACACACACACACACACACACACACACACACACACACACACACAACATGAAATACCTTGAGATGGCTTGGCTAGGTGAAGAGAATGGAGAATGAGAGACTGACTAGGAGAGCGCATATGAACGAGGTGGAGGGGGAGATGGGAAGGGGGAGACCATGGATGAGATGGGGGGATGGGGTGGAGAGGTATAGAGCCGGGGATGAGGTGGAGAGGTATAGAGAGGGGGGTGGGGTGGAGAGGTATAGAGAGGGGGGGACTGTTGGAGAGGGGTGGACTGAATGACATGGAGGCAATTCGTTTGTGGGCACCCCTTCCGGGATTAAGAAGTCTGGCTATAGATAGACAGAGAGACAGACAGATAGACACAGACAGACAGATAAATAGTAGACAGATATAGATAGACAGATAGATAGACAGCAACACACAGACAGACATAGGCCTACATACACAGAGGGACAGACAGATATGTAGACACACAGACAGAGACACAGGCACAGACAGACAGACAGAAACATACATACTGTACATACAGAAGGATAGACAGACAAAGAGAGACTGACAGATATGCATAGGGAGACAGACACAGACAAACGGACAGACAGATACATACATTCATACGGACAGATAGACAGACTGATATTAATAAATCTGGATAGACAGACAGACACATAAAAATGCTGTGAATATTAACCACCCAAACTCTACATCAAAAGCCATAGTGTCTTGAAAGGGGCACTCTAGAAGGCAACATGCTAACAATCTGTAAGTCGGAGGGGGGAAAGCTGGGAGAGTCTTGGAGCCGATTTTGTACCGCGTTATTTTTTCTATCGGGAATTTGAGACGAGGAGGAGGAGGAGGAGGAGGAGGAGGAGGAGGAGGAGGAGGAGGAGGAGGAGGACGGGATGATGATGATGATGAAGATAATGATGATGATGATTGATGATGATGGCAATTATTATTATTATTATTAAAATTATTATTATTTTTTACTGTACCACCATCATCATCATATACAACTACGAGGGCAACGATGACGAGGACGAGACGAGAAACCCCCAACCATTCCACAACAGCACCTACACATTGGCAACTACAGCAAGCCGTCAAGCAGCTCTGTAATCTTTGGTAAATGGCGACGGGAGAAGGTTTAAGTTAATGTTTAAATCAATCTTACATGTCAACAGCGGCGAGAGACCTGGTTCCGGGTTAAATTGTGCCACGCATTGCCATAAGGGTGTCTGAGGAGGATACATCTTGCATACACACATACATACATACATACTGTACACATACATATGGTACACACACAAAAACAAACTCATTCACTCACATATACATGCATACATATACAGTATATACAAACATACATACACAGACACATACTTTACATTCATTCACACACACACACACACACACACACAATCACACATACATACATAAATACATACACAAACATAAACAGAACTCATTCACACACATAAACATACATTCATACAACATTCATAGGTAAACACACACACACACACACACACACACGCAATTTTCTATGCCACAAGGTCTCTATAACCAACACACGTGGGACTAAACACGACCTCGATATTACGTTTCTACTATTATTATTATTATTATTATTATCATTACCAGGATTATTTATTATTATTATTGTATATTGATGATGATGATGATGATGTGTAAAATTATATTGTCATCATCATCATTATTATTATTATTACTATTCTTATCATGACGATATGCATCATTATTTTTTAACAAGCACGTCTCCCCAGCATTATCCTCTTCAATTACTGACGAAATGTTAACAGCCTGGCATAGAGATTGACTAGAAGAGCAACCAAAGAGAGAGAGAGAGAGAGAGAGAGAGAGAGAGAGACGTAAGGGCAGAACAAAGGTCAAAGGTCAAGGATACAAATGATAAGAGATGCTGCACTGACACACACACACACACACACACACACACACACACACACACACACACACACACACACACACACCTGTAACGCAACCGAATACTTTTTTCTTCGTTTTCAGTTCTCTCTCTCTCTCTCTCTCTCTCTCTCTCTCCTTATTCATTTATCCTTCTCCCCTTTGACTTATTTTGCACTTCCTCTCTTCATCCCTTCAATTATGCTCTCTCTCTCTCTCTCTCTCTCTCTCTCTCTCTCTCCTCCCAAGTGCGTCTCGAGTACATCCTTGAAGCCCATCCAGACAGGAACCGAGGTCGACCTTGACATCTCACCCTCGTCCTTGAACTGGGTCGTCGAGGAGCACCAACCCCTTCACCATCCCATCACGTCAATCTTAACCTCTTCAACCCGACGGTGCATTTTTCACTTCAATCTTGGCGTCTCTCTTAGATGATTTTAAGAAGCTATGGAGAGGAGCCACGGAAGAGGTTAGGACCACACACACACACACACACACACACACACACACACACACATACACACACACACACACACACACACACACACACACACACACACACACAAATAACTAAGCAACCCAGTTATTAAAAGAGATCTGTCGAGGGCTGAATTAAATCGCTTGAAGGCAGCAAATCAAACAAACAAATAAAACACGATGCCGGACTGATTAAGCCAATTCAGAAAAAAAAGAAAGAAAAAAGGAGAGAAGTGAGAAAGAAGAAAAGAAAGAAAAATGTGAGAAAACTGTACAGCAACTTCGATCTGTGAGACTAAATAAACATACTGATATATTGATGGGAGTAGCTGTTCTGAGAGAGAGAGAGAGAGAGAGAGAGAGAGAGAGAGAGAGAGAGAGAGAGAGAGAGAGAGAGAGGGGGAGCAACACGTGGAATAAATCGCCCAGGAAGTGTTAGAAACCTTGCTGGACTCTTAAGAACTGGGAATTAGCGACTTAGGAGGATTTCGGGCACGTATTCCTTAAGTTTTCCCGTAAGCGACTTTTTTCCCGCAAACTGCACTTCAGTACACGTATATACTGTGTTTTTATCTATTTACCACCTACACACACACACACACACACACACACACACACACACACACACACAAGTATTTTCCACTTCATACACTTGTTTATTGTGCTTTTATCTATTTACCATCTACACACACGCACACACACACACAAATGACTCACTGTGTATCAGGCTGGTGACGCAAGTGGTGGCCAATTATTTACTGCCCTTATACAGCTCCTCGCAGGGAATACGTGGCTGGAATCTCTCTCTCTCTCTCTCTCTCTCTCTCACACACACACACACACACACACACACACACACACACACGTCCACGGCGGTGTGCGTGTGTGTATAAATGGAAAAGTGTGAGGGTCCACGTGATGTCCTCAGAAGCCTTAGTTTTTAGCCAGGAATCCAGGAACACTGTAGTCTCTCTCTCTCTCTCTCTCCAACCTACCTGAATATCTACCTACCCATCCATCAATAGCCTTTCTGCCTGCATACTTCCCTACCTACCTCTCCCTCTCTCTCTCTCCAACTTACCTAAATATCTACCTACCCATCCATCAAAAGCCTGCCTGCCTGCCTACTTCCCTCTCTCTCTCTCTCTCTTTCAGAAATTAAAATTCCAAGAATGTGTATGCAAGCGATATACGGGTAAAAGGCGGAAAGGGATGAAAGCGACGAGAGAGAGAGAGAGAGAGAGAGAGAGAGAGAGAGAGAGAGAGAGAGAGAGACAGACAGACAGACAGACAGTGAGAGTCTAAGGAGAAGTATGTTGGTAAGAAATAGAGTGAAAATGCAAATGAGGTAGGGTCGTACATTTGAGAGAGAGAGAGAGAGAGAGAGAGAGAGAGAGAGAGATAGGAGTGATATGACGAAGTTAAATGTAGTGAGAAAATGGAAAGTTAGTTTGGGAAAAGGAAAATTAAAGCAAGTGAGTGAGAAACTGTGAGCAAGTGGAGGTGGAAGAGTGTGGGAAAGAGTAAACGTGACAGAATGTGAGTGACTGAGTGAAAGTGAGAGAGTGAGGTGTGGGTGTGAGAGAGAGAAATGCGAGGGAAGGTGGAATAATCGAAGAGGAAAGTTAATAGGAGGGGAGAGAACTGGAAAGGTAGGGAAGACAAAGAACGAGGGGATGCGGGGGAGGGTGATGGATGGATAGATAGATGGATAGATGGATAGATAGATAGACAGACATATATAAAGAGGAAGATCAAGGGGTTAATGCCACAGGAACGTATATGGCAAAGAAGTAGGTGACATGGATTAGGTATACTGTATGAATGTATGTATGTATGTATGTAGATAGATAGATAGACAGACTGACGGACATATACATTGATGGAGATACAGATATATACCTGTAGAGAGACAATTAGAAATATAGATAGGTATACAGGTGATAGATAGATACACTGATAAATATATAGATAAATACATAGAGAGAGAGAGAGAGAGAGAGAGAGAGAGAGAGAGAGAGAGAGAGAGAGAGAGAGAGAGAGAGCACTACCTTGGCTTCCTTGACAGTAACTCACATGACACGTGACGAGACACTCCCAAGGGAGAAAGGTGCTTTCTCTCTTTCTTCCCTCCCTTCCTCTCTCTCTCTCTCTCTCTCTCTCTCTATTCCCTCTGGCATTCTCAACTTTCCCTGCCTCTCTCCAACTGTTTCTCCTGGGGACAGTAGTTCAGTTTCACACAAAAACTATTTTACCTTTCATTCATTCATTCATTTATTCACTTCTACATTAAGCCATTCGTTCGTTTTTCTATCAACTTTCCTTCTATTTCCTTTCTTCCGTCCTTCATTCCCTTCTAATTTCAGTCATCCTTCCTTCATCCTTGCTTTCATTCCTTCCAATTCCTTCATTCACTTTAAATTCAGTCGTCCTTTCATTCTTCCTTCATCCTTCCTTTCCTTCCTTCAATCCTTCCGTCCTTCATTCACTTTTCAATTCAGTCATTTCATACTTCATCATTTCTTTCCTTCCATTTCCTTTCCTCCTGCAGTCATCCTCCTTCTCTTCATATTTTCCTTCATTCCTTTCCACACTTTCCTTACTTATTTTTAAAGCCTTACCACTCTGTTCAGTGTTTCTCTCTTCTTTCCTCTCTCAAGTTTCTTTCCTTCCTTTCTTCTCCCCTTCTCTCTGTATCCAACTTCCTTTTTCCTACCCTTATATTCTCTTACACTCTCCCTCCTTTCTCCAATTCTTCGTTTATCATTTCCTCTTCCTGTTTCTTTTATATTTCGCAGGTTTACTAGTATCTCTCTACTTACTGTCTTCATTCTTTCACTTACTACCCTTCCTCAATTCCTTCTTTCATTCTACCTTAATCTCCCTCCTTCCTTTTTCTCCCTTTCTCTCCTTATCTTACCTCTCTCTCTTCCTACTTTCATTCTCTCACAGTCTTCTTCCTTCCTTCACTCCTCTCCTTATCAATCATTCACTTGGCCTTATTATTATTCTCATACTCCTTCCTTTTATTTTTTCTTTTCTTCCTCTCTACACTGTTCTTCATTCTGTTTACTTACTTAATATCTACTCTTTCTTCTTCTGCCCCCCCCCCTCTCTCTCTCCTTCCTTCCTTCATTTCCTCCCTGCCTGCCTGCCTTCCTCCCACTGTCACTCTCCCTTTCCTCCCTTGTACCCTCTGCACCTCTCTCTCTCCTTCCCTCGCTCACTTTCTTTAATCCCTTTATCTTATTCTCGGTATCCCTTTACTCCAATTGCTTTTCAGTTCTCGTTAGTAACAAGCTCTCTCTCTCTCTCTCTCTCTTTCTACTTACCTAACTGAATATACTGTCTACCTGCCTATCGGTCAACCTACTTACCAACCTGCCTACCTACCTCATCCACCATCCTACCTACCTACCTACGTTTCTACTTACGTCCCTATCGTTCTGCTCACCTACCTATCCACCGGTCTATCTACTAATCTATCTATCGCTGTCGACCTACCGATCCACCCCGCTACCTTTCTTCCCACCTACCTAACTACCTACAGTACCAACGTTTTTCCCCATCTCCTTACCTACCTACGTATCGTCCTGAGATCCTACTTACCAACCTACCTACTTACCTACCTACCTACCGAACATAACCTCATACTGATCCACCTACATACCTACCTACCTACCTACCATAACTTCCGACTAATCCATCATCCAATCAACCTACCTACCCAGCAAACTACCTACATACACCTACTTACCAATTTACATACCTACCTACCTACCTTCCTACCAATCTACTTACATATCTACCTACCGCACCTACCGACATATCTACTTACCTACTTACAAATCTACCTACATACCACACCTACCGACGTATATACCTACCTACCAATCTACCGACCCGCTTTCGCAAATATCATCCTCTCTATCCTTGTCACAATCTTCTCTCCTACTCTTACTTTCTCTCTCTCTCTCCGGCTATCGTTTTCTCTCCATGTTTCCTTTACTGCATTTCTCTCTCTCTCTCTCTCTCTCTCTCTCTCTCTCTCCCTTCTCGTGTTCTCTTCCTGACTCATTCAATTCTTCGTACTCACACCCTCCTTCCTCCCTCTCCCTCTCTCTCTTCTACCTTTCCTCCGCCTTCTCTCCCTGTCTAGTTTCTCTCCCTCCGTCTGCAGCCCTCCTCCCTTCTCTTTTCTCCCTTAGGTCTCTCTCTCCCTTCCTCTTGCTTCTCCTACCCTTCCTGTCTCCTCTTCCTTTCTTACCTTCTCATCATTTCTCCCATCATTCTCCTTTCCCGCTTTTACACCCCCCCCCCGTCTCTCTCTCCATTTATACCCCTCCCTTTCTCTCCCTTCCTCCCTCCTTAGCTCTCTTCATCTTTCTTTCCAACACCCTGCAACTCCTTTCCCCCTGCCCTCCTCCCTCTCTCTCTCCCTGCTTCCAATTCGTCGTTCTCTCCCTGCATACCTTCCTGCACCCTTCTCCCCCCCTGCACGCCTCCCCCTCCCTACCTTTCTGTCTCCACCTTTCTTTCACTCTTACTCACTCTTTCTCTCCTTTCCTCCACCCCACCTCTCCTTTCCTCCTCTTCCTGCCTACCTCCCTTCCTCCTTCCCTCCTTCTCTCTCTGCCTACCTCCCTTCCTCCTTCCCTCCTCTCTCTCTCTCTGCCTACCTCCCTTCCTCCTCCTCCTTTTCCTTCTGCCTACCTCCCTTCCTTCTCATCACTGCCTGTCTGCCTACCTCCCATCCTCTTCCTTCTGCCTACCTCCCTTCCTTCTCATCACTGCCTGTCTGCCTACCTCCCTGCCTCACTCACCTCGTTAAAGGCCAGTAAAACGACACTGGAGTAGGCAGGAAGGCAGCACCTCTCTCACACCCACTCTCTCTCTCTCTCTCTCTCTCTCTCACTATCGGAAAAAGGTGTGTTTCTCCTACTCCCCGGCAGTTTCAATACTTCTAAGTCTGCCATTTGTAACGCCAGACTGGGGGGGGGGAAGAGAGGGAGAGAGAGAGAGAGAGAGAGAGAGAGAGAGAGAGAGCAGACTCACGGTATAAGAGAGAGGAACATTAAATAAGAAGGGGAGGATGGTGACGACAAACCACTGCAGAGGACGGGAAATAAAATAAAAACAAAAACAAAAAAATAAAACTAATACAGCTGAAAGAATTAAGGAACTGGAAACAACAGGAGGCAGGAAAGAGAAAAGAAGAGAAAGAAAACAGGGAGAAATACTGAAAGAAAAGAAAAAAGAGGACGACAGATTAAAGAAACAGGAGAAAAAACACAAGAGAGGGGAAAGAGAAAGCAAGCAAGCAAGAGAACAAATTTACATCATTAATATTCGCACCAAAATACGGCCGTAATTTTGCGAAACGTTCCCAGCGCATTAACTCCATTTAAAACGTTTTCAATGCGTGAGTTGCATCGCCGTAAAAGCAGGCAGGAAGGATGGAAATGAGGAGAGAGGAGGGATGGAGAGAAAGGAGGAAAGGAGAGAAGGGAGGGAAGGAGAGAAGGGAGGGATGGAGAGAAAGGAGGAAAGGAGAGAAGGGAGGGAAGGAGAGAAGGGAGGGATGGAGAGAAAGGAGGAAAGGAGAGAAGGGAGGAAAGGAGAGAAGGGAGGGAAGGAGAGAAGGGAAGGTTGGAGAGAAGGGAAGGTTGGAAAGAAGGGAAGGTTGGAGAGAAGGGAAGGTTGGAGAGAAGGGAGGGAAGGAGAGAAGGGAGGGAAGGAGAGAAGAGAGAGGGGGAAAAAGAAAAAGAGAGGGGAAGGAAGGAAGAAGGGAGGGAATAAGAGAAGAGGGGAGGTGAGAGGGGAGAAAGCAAGCGAGAAAGGAAGAAAGAAGAAAACAAAGAAGAAAGGAAAGAAAGTACGTGAAGGAGAGAGAGGAGAGGACGGCTTGTAAACGGAGTGGGGAAGGAATGAAAGAAAGAAGGGAGGAAAAGAGAGGGGGAGAGGTAAGAAAGACAGACTTAAAGAAAAAAAAAGGAAAGGAGGAAGGGTGAAAGAAAGGTGGGGAGGGAAGAAGGAAGGAGGAGGAGGAAAGTTAGACAAGGAGAAAGAAACAGGAATACGTGACTGCATTATTGCGAGTGTGAAGGAGGAGGAAGGAGGGAGAGAATGAACGAGGGAGGGGAGGGTGGGAGAGAACAGGAGGAAGAAGAGGAGTAGGAAGTGGGGTATGTCGGTGAATTAAAAGGCTGAGAGAGAGAGAGAGAGAGAGAGAGAGAGAGAGAGAGGCATTCGCAGGTGAGAGGGTGAGAAATATGACCAGAGAAACAAGAAAACCTCTCTCTCTCTCTCTTTCTCTCTCTCTCTCTGACACACACACACGCACACACACACACGCGCACACACACACACACACACACACACACACACACACACACACACATTTACTCACTCACTCACTACTCACACCCATTCACCCCCTCCCGACACACACACACACCTACCCCCCCCCCCACACACACACCGACATGCGAAAGTTTTAAATGAAACACCCAAAGTTACAGCCGATGCTATTAAAAAAAAAAAAAAAAAAAAAGAGAGAGAGAGAGAGATAGAAAACGGTAAGATTTCACTTTGGCTGCTGGCTCTCCTGGGGGATGTATATATATTGAATGATTAAACCCCGGTGCTGCCAAACAAGGACTGGCTGAGCTGGGTTATGTGGGATGGGATGGGATGGGATGGGATGGGATGGGATGGGTTGGGTTGGGATGGGATGGGTTGGGTTGGGTTGGGTTGGGTTGGGATGGGATGGGATGGGATGGGATGGGTTGGGTTGGGATGGGATGGGATGGGATGGGTTGGGTTGGGTTGGTCGAGACAGGCTTTATTACACAAATCTTGGATAAATTTGAGTAGGTGAGGCAAGGCAAAGGCGAAGGTAAAGTAAGGAAAGGTAAGTTTTTTTTTTTTTTCTGACCTTGCTAAGCAACAGATAGGTTATTTTAGAGAATGAATTACTAACCCATCCACTACCCATCCACAACAACAGCAAGAAGAAGCAACGAGGGAGCGTAGGAGCAAATAGCCTCCCTGACAAGAACCAGAAGACCAACGCAAGACAAGTAATTCGCAGCCGCCACACCAAAAACGTTTCCTACTGAGAGGGTTATCCATCCACGTGGTCTTAAAAACGTTTGCCCCACGAGGGTTCTCACGGAGTTGCATTTGTCAGGAAAGCTTGTTAGAAGTTCCTGTCCCAGTTCCTTGCCAGCTTGCTCTTTGGGGGGATATATGTTACGTTTCTCCTCCGTTTATCTCTTATATTATTCTTTGCGTTATCTCTTGTCTTTTATATCCCCTGGTTTATTCTCTCACTCTCTCTCTCCCCTTTCGATTCTCACTTTTATAATCTGTTGTTTCTCCTGCTGTAGTTTTTTCTTTTTGCTTTTCCTATTTTCTTCTTGTTTCATCTCTTTTCCTTTGCCTCTTCCTGTTTTCAGCTTTCTTGTGCTTACTATTTCCTCTCTCTTTTCTTACCATTATCTCTATTGTTACTTGCATCGTCATACACCAAGACCATGGGATATGCTTATGCCTTATTATTCTTGTTCTAAAAATAAACAAATAAATAAAATAAATCACCATGCCCATATCAGTCACCTACAACCCCTATCCTGACATGGTTTCGTATCATACCCTGTCGCACCACCCACCACACTCCCAGCCCATCCCAACCACTCCTACCAGCCCACCTCACATTTAAACATCAGGCATCGAATTCTAACAGAGATACGTGACAAATATTCTCCCTCACATAATCCCTATCTTAACAGGGTGTACTCATTCTACCCTGCCCCACATCCACCGCACTCCTAGTCAATCTCACCCACTCCTCTCTGCCTTACTTCTGAATTACATATCACTAATTTTTCTACAACGATCATCTTAATGCAAATCGTCCCCAGCATCACCCACCAATCATCACCCCAGCCCATCCAGCTCACTCGTATCCCCCCACACCCAAACAAGCATGAACGACCAAAATTGACCTCTCAGGGGAACCACTTCATTGACAGGGCTAATTCAGAGGTCATACTCCTACTGACATGACCCGAGGCGATGTGTATTGACCTGATTTACGATCGCTCCTAACACATTTTACTCAGTGATTTATTTTGACCACTACACGCTCATATTCCCTACTGTGACATGACCTAAGGCGATGTGCATTGACCTACTTTCCGACAGCTCCTAACACATTTTACTAAGAGATTTATTATGACTACTACACGCTCATATTCCCTACTGTGACATGACCTAAGGCGATGTGCATTGACCTAATTTCCGACCGCTCCTAACACATTTTACTAAGCGATTTATTATGACTACTACATGCTGATATTCCCTTTCGAGCTAGTTATATTTTTCACGACATACATTGCTTGAGTGACACCGGATTATAGGGTACAGTAAAAAAAATAAATAAATCGGAGAAGAGTAGGTGTTAGGAAACTGCCCTTGCCACCTACATTTCGGTCTTTATAATGTAATCTGATGGGCCAAAAGGGACGTGAAAAGACCTCAGCTGATAGAGTCTATATTGAAAACTATTGCATAACGATGGATAGATCTGGGTTCACGATTTTCCCTCCTGTTTTTCCTCTCTCTCTCTCTCTCTCTCTCTCTCTCTCTCTCTCGAGGTTCCATTTTTCCCTTCCAATTTTTCTATAATCTATTTGATCTTCCTCTCCGCGTACCCAGACACACACACACACACACACACACACACACACACACACACACACACACACACACACACACACACACACACACACGCCATTCTCTCATTTTTACTTT
>NC_137049.1:20934808-21027308 GCF_032717465.1 Coenobita brevimanus | reverse complement strand
AGGTGGAAGGAAGGATATGGAAAGGTGGAGGAAAGGAGGTGCAGAGCATACATATCCAGAGGTGGTGGAAAGGAGGTGAAGAAGAACAGAAATGGAGGAAAAGTAGAGAAGAAGGAAAGATGTGGAGAAAAAGAGAGGCGGAAGAGAGAAGAGGATGTGGAAGACGTGGAGAAAAGGAGAGGCGGAAGAAAAGAAAGGAAGTGGAAGAAGTAGAGAAAAGGAGAGGCAGAAGAAAGGAGAGGAAGTGGAAGACGTGGAGAAAAGGAGATGCGGAACAGAGGAGACGAAGTGAAAAAAAGAAGAGGCGGAAGAGAGAAGATAAGGAAGAAGTGGAGAAAAGGAAAAGCGGAAGAGAGAAGAGGAAGTGGAGGAAAAGGGGGTGAGGGAGGGAAGGGGCATGGAGGAGTCACAAGACAGCAGTTTCCACTAATTGCTTCCTGAAGACAATTTTACACTTGGTCACACACACACACACACACACACACACACACACACACACACACACACACACACACACACACACACACACTGCACATCCCCCCCACACACACATACCCCCACACACATACGTTCACAGCCAGTCATTAGGAAATACAAAGCGATCATTACACCAATACAGCATACATATTTCCAAGCAGCGACCGAAGCATTTACACACTGATGAAATACCTGATTAAACAAGTATACACAAGCCCACACAAACAAACATACCAGCACAATAATAAGGGTAATTAAGACCTAGGCAACACG
This sequence comes from Coenobita brevimanus, assembly GCF_032717465.1. Classification (NCBI taxonomy): domain Eukaryota; kingdom Metazoa; phylum Arthropoda; class Malacostraca; order Decapoda; family Coenobitidae; genus Coenobita; species Coenobita brevimanus. Next base: position 21,026,558 of record NC_137049.1, on the reverse strand, counting down.
AAGCCAGTAATCAACACAAACAAGGCTTACGCAAAACAAACACAAGTAAACACACAGGTAAACACAAACACTAAAAACCGCTTAAAAAACAACACACAAACACTCATACGCACACAAACCCGAGCGTCAACAAACACTAGAATAAAATACTGCGAGAAAGCTTACACAGGGAGGTTTCTCTCTCTCTCTCTCTCTCTCTCTCTTTCTCTCTCTCTCTCTCTCTCTCTCACACACACACACACACACACACACACACAAACCTTCAACCTATAATCCCAAACCACCACTACTTTTTCCTAACCTAACCTAACCTCACCTAATCTACCAACCTAACCTTACTCCACCCTCCTATACAGACAATCCCCGCTCTCCCTCACCCTCTTCCCCCACCTGCAACCCCCAACCCGCAGCCTCCCTCTTCCTCCTCCCTCACACACTTCAACATTCCAACATTATTAACTGTGGTGTCTGAACGAACGGACGCTTCCCGCCAATTAATTCTCACCAAGCAACTTGACTTACCCTAACACCTTTTCCTATGCGATTTATTTTGTTCGGTACACCTTGAAACTTGAGATACCCTTTTCAAATTCTCACCAGGTAACTTGACATCCCCTAACACCTTTTCCTCAGCGATTTATTTTGTTTATCACACCTTAAAACTTGACATACCCTTTTAAAATTCTCGCCAGACAACTTGACATACCCTAACATCTTTTCCTAAGCGAGTTATTTTATTACACCTTAAAACTTGACATACCCTTTTCAACACAATATCCAATGTAAGCAACGCGTTCTCCTGGCCTTACCAGACTCCCTATTTCACCTCTTTTTCTACTAATTTATGTATAGACTTTTTTTTTTTTTTTTTTAAGGGCAGCGTTCTCGTGCCTTAGTAGACTCCCAGGTCCGCATTTCCCCCCCTGTATCTTAATTAAATTCTCCAAATTTCTGTGCCTTTTGCAAATTATTTTATCTTTAAATATCAGGAACAAACTGACAGTTTTTGCAATACATGTTCCCGCATAAAGGTGGCATTTTTGGCTCATTATGCTTCTTGTATTACCTTTTCCTTGGTTATTACTTTATTTATGCACCGCCTGACGTTGCTATCTATCTATCTATCTATCTATAGCCAGACGCCTCAGTACCGTAAGGAGTGGTCACAAACAAAACGCCTCCAAGTCACCCTGTCCCCTGCCATTTCACTACTCTCCCCCCAGGACACACACCTCTCATATACCTCTCCACTCCATCCCTCCTATCTATCTATCTATGCTATAATTTTTTGTATTATACTTGCTTTATATAGTAAATTCTCAAGACACAAGCTCACTCGTCACTGAATAAAAATTAAATAATAACTAAAATAATAAAAAATAAATAAATAATCTACACCACAAGCATGTACCAGTATTTTTTTACAACTGAGAAAACTTATGGAGGTGATTAATCCAGTAAAGGTCTATGGGATTAATGGTAATGGCGATTTATATACAAACAGCATTATCAAAACACCTATCATTATTTAAGCCCAATATATCTGATCTGTTTACAAAGGCTGTGATAAATGTTTCGACCTGGGACTAACAAATTGCTTATATTTTTTTGCCTCTTCAGTACAATAACGTCTACTTAGCCTTGACACCACGCTACGATTTTATGCAGCTCGAGAGAGAGAGAGAGAGAGAGAGAGAGAGAGAGAGAGAGAGAGAGAGAGAGAGAGAGAGAGAGAGAGAGAGACTAACACTTCGACGTGATGGGGTGTCAAAGGGCTTAGGCTAGGTAATGAAATTTGGGTTGCAGTTACCGTAGAGTTTTACGCAAACCCACTTTCTCGCTTTCATCCAAGATTTACCAACACCGCATTTAATCTAATCCCCCCCCCCTCTCTCTCTCTCTCTCTCTCTCTCTCTCTCTCTCTCTCTCTCTCTCTCTCTCTCTCTCATGCATACAGAGAGCCAGTCAAGATAAAAATGCAAAGATCAGCGAAGAGATACTGAGAGTTTTGGTACTTATCATCCTGTATTCCTCTTTCTCCACTTCCTCCTCCTTTCCTTCCTTCCTTCCTTTTATACTTCCTTGTTCCTTCACTGTTTCTTTCTACCTGCCAATCCTTAACCTACCTACCTACCGCCTTCCCATCTACTACCTACTTATCTTCCTTCCTTCCTTCTCTACCTACAGGTCTTCCTTCCTTCCTTCTCCTTCACCGTCTACCTGTTTATCTCTCCATTTTCTACCACCTAATATTCTTCTCTTTCCTTCATTCCTTCCTCCTCCATTTCCTTCCTTCCTTACTCCCTCAGTCACTCAAAAATGTCTCCCTTTCTTCCTGAATAAATTCCTTCTTTCCTTCCAAATTCCTTCCTTCCTTCTTTCCCTCAAATTTCCTTCCTTCCTTTCTTCTTTCCCTCAAATTTCCTTCCTTCCTTCCTTCTTCCCTCTCTCTCCTTCCTGTTTTCGTTTCTTCCTTTAAAACTTTCCAAATTTTGTTTTCCAATACCATTCAACAGTACAATAATCAATTCCTTATTTCCGCTTTCCATTCTCTCCCTTTCCATTATTATCTTCTTTCTCTCTTTTATGATATTTTCCTGCTCTCTTTCTCCTCTTTTACTACCTTCTCTCTCTTTCACTCACTCCCTTTCTTACTATCTTCCTCTCTATCTCTCCCTTATTTTAAATTCCTCTCTATTGTGTCTTCTCCCTTCTCTTATAATTTGCCTCTGTCTCTCCCTTTCACTTTTACATTCTTCCTTCACATCATCTCATTTTCTCCCTTTCTCTTACCTCCCTCTCTTTATCCCTCCCTATCTTTTTTATCTTCCCTATCATTGCATATCTTTCCCTCCATATTGTGAGCTTTCTTTCTTTTTCTCAACCCTTTCCTTCTCTCATTTTCTTCCTTTCTCTCTGACATCCATTAATTTCCTCCTCCTCCCTTCTTTCCCCTTCCCTCCTTCCTCCCTTCTTTCCCTAACCCTTCCTTCTTCTCTTCCATCCTTCCCACCCATCCCTACTCTCCTTCATGCATACCTTCCCTCCCTCCCGTCTTCCCGCCATCCTTATTTCTAACTCATAAAATAGATACCACAGTCACAATCATCTGTGAGAGAGAGAGAGAGAGAGAGAGAGAGAGAGAGTCGATAGCCTGTTGCTGTTTGCTTTCCTTTCCACTTGTGTGTTTTTTTTTTTCTACTTCCTACGCACTGCCCTACACTTCTTCCCTCCCTCTTCGTTTCCTTCCCCACTTTTATCCTTCTCCCTCCCTGTTTCTTTCACCATCCTCTCTCGCCATATTCCATCCCTCTACTTCCTCCTTTCTTCCCTTTCCTTTTACTTCTGTCCATCCCTCACCTCCGTCTCCTTTTCTCTCTATAAACCCTCCCTCTCTCCTTTCCTCCCTCTTTTCTCCTCTCTCCCTTTTTCGTGCCTCCCTTCATGCCCCCTCACCCTTCCTCCCTCCCTCCAAATTTTCCTCCCCTCTTCCTTCTCTCTCTCACTTCCACTTTCCCGCCTTCCTTCCTGCTCTCCCTCCTTTCCCGCCTTCCTTCCCTCCCTCCCTCCCTCCAAACTTCCCTCCCCTCTTCCTTCTCTCCTTCCCTCCCTCTTTCCCGCCTTCCTTCCTGCTCTCCCTTCCTCCCTCCCTCCCTCCTGCATATCCTCCCTCCCTACCTTCCTCCCTCCTGTATATCCTCCCTCCCTCCCTCCACCTCGCTGGGACAAACATCTAAGTCTAAAGCTGTAATTTTTCTTCCGCACGCCTCGCATAACCCAGATGTCTCCTCCCTCCCTTCCTTTCCTCCCTCCCTCTCTCCCTCCCTCCCATTCATTCCCCGCCCTTCCCTCCCTCACATTCTCCTCCCTTCCCTCCATCCTCCTCCCTTCCCTCCATCCTCCTTTCCTCCCTCACTCCGTCTCCTTCCCTCATGTTAATTTTCCTGTTTTCCTTCCTTTCATTCTCGACTCTTCCTTCTCATTTACCTCCCCTCCTTTCTTCCATCAATTCCCCCCCCCCTCTCTCTCTCTCCGTCCTTCCTGCTCCTCTCTCCCCTCTTCCACTCCTCCTCTCCTCCCTCCATCTTACCTCCCACACAGCTCCTACGTAGCCAGCTGTCCTCTCTCTCTCTCTCTCTCTTTCCATCCATCCATCCTTGTCGTCGTCCTTCACTCACTCTCAATCTCTCTTTCACTAAAACTCTCACTCCATTTCTCATTCGTCTCGGTAGAATTTACTGCCTTTCTCTCTCTCCTTGTTTATTGTCTTCGTCTCCCCTTGCTTCTTAACTCTCTCTCTCTCTCTCCAGCAGCTGACGTCGCCGTGTGTGTGTCAGTGTTATAATCTGGGCGGGATAAGAGCTAGTCCTTCCACTTTCATCCTTAAACTCCCTCCATCCACCCTTAATTCCCTCCTTCCTTCTTTCCTCCCTCCTCCCTTCTTCCCCTCTTCCCTTCTTCCTTCCTTCCTTCATTCATTCCTGCATCCTTCTGTCCCTTTCCTCATCATCTTTCCTTCTTCCTTACCACTTCCATCTTTTACGTCCTTCCATCCAGCTTTTATTCTCTCCTTCCTTCCTTCCCTCCTCTTTCTCCTCTCCTACCTTGTTCTTTACTCTCCCTCCCTCCCTCTTCTTGTACCTTCTTCCTTCCTTCATCCATCTTACTTTCCTCCTTATTATTTGAACTTTGAACTCTTAGCAGCTTTCCTTCTTCTTCCCCTCCCACTTCTATTCAAAAGTGTCCTCCATCTGGCTGCCCTTAGCTCCATCCTTCCTTCCCTCTCCTTCCTTCTTTTTCCCTCTACTAAGCGTTCCCTTTCCTCCCTCTCCCCCTCCCTCTTTCCAACCCTTCTCCTCCTTCTCCTTCTTCCTTCCTGCTTATCTCCCTCTTTCCTACCCTCCTCCTCGTTTCTTTCTTCCTCCTCCTCCTCCTATCTACCTCCTTCCTTCCCACTTTCCTTCTAAGACTCCCTCTCTTCCTCATCCTTCCTCCCCACCTTCCTTTCTACACTTCCTTCCGTCGTAATCTACCTCTCTAATCCTCTCCATCTCACTTCACATTTCCTCCTCCCTCCCTTCTACCTAAATCTTCTCCCTGCTTCCTCATAACTCTTCTCTCTTTCTCCTTACACCAGTGTCCTAATTTCGTCTTAATCCTCCCTTCCTTCCCCTACATCTAAGACCCTGCTTTCTCTCTCTCTCATAATCCCCTCTTACCTTATTACTCTCTTATGTCTTTCCCCTTCCTCCATTTCTCACCCTTCCCCTCTTCTTCTTTATTACACTCCTTTATTTCCTCATCTATATTTTATCTATTACCATCTTCTCTCTCTCTCTCTCCAGCTTTTATTCCTTGATCGATCTCTCATTTCCTGATCTCCTCCTCCATTTCCCCTCTTCAACACACACACACAACTCTCTCTCTCTCTCTCTCTCTCTCTCTCTCTCTCTCTCTCTCTCCAGTCCTCTCCCTCTCCAATCCCTCACGTTACTCCCTCCTCTCTTACTCCTCTTTTTATCCCCTCTTTCTTTTTCCATCTCTCTCCTCCTCTCCCCTCTTTTCCTACCCCTCCACCTCATCCTCCCCCTCGCCAGCTGTGCCCCCAAGCAAGCCGAGGGGAAGGGGAGGGGGAGGGGAGGGGGAAATTGTTATCACCAGCACCAGCTGGGGGACACGATGGAGAGAGAGAGAGAGAGAGAGAGAGAGAGAGAGAGAGAGAGAGAGAGAGAGAGAGTTTTTGCGAATAATTTTGGGAACATAAATATACATTAGAAAAAAATAAGTGATATGTGAAGAATCTATAACATAAGAAGCGGTATGCCACCCCCCCCCTCTCTCTCACATGACCTTACTTCGTCTTAATCCTCCTGCACATGTAAGGTCCTACTCTGTGTGTGTGTGTGTGTGTGTGTGTGTGTGTGTGTGTGTGTGTGTGTGTGTGTGTGTGTGTGTGTGTGTGTGTGTGTACAAAGCATTTACTACCTCCATTACAATTACACTAACGTACAGCCTCGTTACACCTACGAGTATTTCTTATACATAAGTTAAATATGACATTCTAGTAACTAACATGCAGAAAAACAACATAAAAAATAATAATAATAACAATAATGATAATAATACTAATAACAATACTAACACAAATAATAATAATAATAATAATAATAATAATAATAATAATAATAATGATAAATCCGTTCTTAGAGTTTTCCAAGATGTAATAAACGGCGTGAAGGAGTCTGTAAGCACTTACTATTACAACCCATTAGGCAAATTTATGAGGCTTTAACTTTATGCAATTAGTGTAAGCAAAAGGAGGGGAGCCAACACGGAAGAGAGGGAGAAAGAGGATGAGGGAGGAAGGGGGAAGAAAGGAGGAAAGGGGAAAGAGACTGAGGGAGAGGGAGGCAAGAGGAGAGGGAAGGAGGAAGAAAGGAAGGAAGGAGGAAGAGGTCGAGGGTAAGGGAGGCAAGAGGAGAGGAAAGGAGGAAGGGGGAAGAGGTCGAGGGAGAGGGAGGCAAGAGGAGAGGGTCGCAAAAGACAAAGGAAGAGGAAGAGGAAGGAAAAGATAGGAGATGAGAGAGAGAGAGAGAGAGAGAGAGAGAGAGACAGGGGAGAAGAGGAAGATGAGAGGAAATAAAGTGGTGAGGGGCGGGGAAGGGAGGGATGAGGGTGAGAGGAAATAGGGGAGATGAAAGGAAGGGGGAGGAAGAGGAAGAGGAGGAGGAGGAGGAGGAGGAGGGGAGGGGGGGGAGGAGGAGGGGAGGGGGAGGAGGAGGGGAGGGGGAGGGAGGTGGTGATCGTCAATATCCGAGAGTCGTCTATTTAGGGGAAGTTTTAAAAGCCAGCGTGGTTCATCACTGAGGAGGGAGAGGGGGAGGAGAGGGAAGGGAGGGGAGGAAGAGTGAGGGAGTGGAAGGGTGAGATGGGGGAGGGAAGAGGGAGAGAAGAGGAGGAAAGGGAAGGGGAGGAAGGGCGGGGAAGGGGAAGGGAGGAGGGAGAGAAGGGAAAGGACAGAGGGGGATGGGGGAGAAATGAAAAAGGTGTTGCAAGAGACGGGGATGAGAGAGAGAGAGAGAGAGAGAGAGAGAGAGAGAGAAAGACAGACAGACAGACAGACAGACAGACAGAATGCCGACACAAATGGAGGAGGAGGAGGAGGAGGAGGAGAGAGAAAGATGAAGTGGAAAAGGAGAAGACGAAGGAAAAACAGGAAGAAAGATGGAGTAGAAGAGGAAGAGGAAGGAAAGACTGAAGGAAACAAGAAAGATGTAGTAAGAGTATATGAAGGAATGATGGAAGGAAACAAGAGTATATAACGAAGGAAAAATTGAAGTAGGAAGATGGAAAGAAAAAGAGAGGAAAACTTGAAGATGAAGGAAAGAAGGAAGGAAACAGATGAGGAAAAATGGAAGACGAGGGAAAGGAGGAGGGAAACACGAGAGGAAAATGGAGGAAGAGTGAAAGTGAGAAAGGCAGGAAGGAAGGAAACAAGAGAGGAAAATGTAAGAATAATTGAATCAGAAGGCAAGATTGAGGAAAAATTGGAGACAGATAAGAGAGAAGAAATGTGGAGGGGAAAATAATGGAAGGAAATGAGAAAGTGGAAGGAGTAAGACACTGGAGAGAAATATGGGAGGGAAAGATGGAGGGAAAGTGAAAGGAGAGACAGAAGAGTGGAGGAAAAACGCTAGGACAATTATCTTCACATATCTCGATACTGACAAGATTATATTATGATTAAGGTGAACGTCTTAAGGTGAACGTCTTTAGGTGAATGTCTTAAGGTAAACGTCTTAAAGTGAACGTCTTAAGGTGAACGTCTTTAGGTGAAAGACTTCAGGTGAACGACTTCAGGTGAACGTCTTAAGGTGATGGGATTAAGTCAGCTTTTAACTCCTTCACTATCTTAAATCTCCCGCAAGCTACGCAAAATCGTCCTGAAGTACTACACACACACACACACACACACACACACACACACACACACAGTAGGGTACTGATGAACGCGGACTCTCTCTCTCTCTTAAAGAGGGGAGAGAAGGAAAGAAGGGAGAAAAGAATGGATGAGAGAAAGAAGTGGGTGGGAAGGGATAGAGAGGCAGGGGAGGAAGATGGAAGAGAAGGGGAGAGGAGAGAAAGAAGGGGAGAGCAGAGTAGGAGAGAGAAATGGGAGAGAAGGGGAGATGAGAGAGAAATGGGAGAGAAGGGGAGAGGAGAGATATGAGGGGAGAGAGTTTTATCTCATCATCTCCCCAGTATTGGCTTCTGTTATTGGCTGGAACACGGTGAGGTAGGGTGAGGCACATGGATGAGGCAGTGTGAAGGAGGAGAGGCAGGGGGAGGCAGATGGATGAGGCAGTGTGAGGGAGGAGAGGCAGGGGGAGGCAGATGGATGAGGCAGTGTGAGGGAGGGGAGGCTGGTTGAGGCAGATGGATGAGGCAGTGTGAGGCATATGGATGAGGCAGTGTGAGGCAGGGGAGGCTAGGTGAGGCAGGGAGAGGCAGATGGATGAGGCAAGGGAGGAGGGGGAGCAGATGGATGAGGCAGGGAGGGAGGTAGAGATAGGGATGGGTAAGGCAAGGCAGAGAGTGAGGCAGGTGAGTGAGACAGTTTTCGACAGGAATGGAGGCTAAGATAGGAAAGGTAAGGCAGAGAAAGACAAGTGGGTGTGGAAGGGGTGAGGCAGAGGCAGGTAGAGGAACAGATAAGATTGGACGAGTCATATGGAGGAGCAAGTGTGGGGAAAGGAGGGTGAGGTAGGGAGGGACAGATGGGTGAGGCAGGGGGAGGAATGGGGAAAGGTAGGGGGAAGAAAGGCGTAAGGTAGTTAGGGAGATAGTGGGGGGGGGACAGGCAAGAATACAGAGTAGAGGCAAGGTAAGGCAGGGGGATTAGGCAGAAAGGAAGATAAAGGTAGGAAGGGGTCAGGCAGGGAATCAGTCAAGGATGAGGGAGGGCAAGAAAGGGAAAGGCAAGGAGAGGCAGACGGAAGAGGCAGGAAGGCAGGAGGGAGGCACAGATATGGAGGAGAACAAGGAGGAAAGTAAGGGTGAGAGAGAGTGCAAGAGACAGGCTAAGGTGATTCTGAGACAGAGGTGAGAAAAGGAGAGAGGGAGGGAGAAAGAGAGGGACGGAATGAGAAGAAAGGAAGATGGAGGAAGGCAGGGAGGCAATTGTGAAGGGAGGAAGGTAAGTAGGAGGAGGAAGGGAGGGAGGGAGAATGGTAGGGGAAGAGACAAACGGAGGTTGTGTGTGTGTGTGTGTGTGTGTGTGTGTGTGTGTGTGTGTGTGTGTGTGTGTGTGTGTGTGTGTGTGTGTGTGAGAGAGAGAGAGAGAGAGAGAGAGAGAGAGAGAGAGAGGATGGAGGAGTGATGAAGACAGGTGGTGATGGAGGGGGGGAGGGAAGAATGCAAAGCAGGGAAAGGATGTGAAGGGAAAAGAATGAATAATGAAAAATACATACATACACACACTGACACCTGGAAAGATTGGTAAGCAGACAGGTAAGAAAAATAAATGACTACAAGTACAGAATATGAATGAATGAATGAATGAATGAATAAATGAATGAATGAATGAATGAGTGAATGAATGAACCTACGATAGTGAATGAATGAATGAATGAGAGGAGGAGGAGGAGGAGGAGGAGGAGGACTGGATATAGAAATGGTAAGTGATGCAACAGAGAGAGAGAGAGAGAGAGAGAGAGAGAGAGAGAGCCACTAGAGCTATAAATGTAATATTCACGCTCTCACCTCCTCCTGCCCCTCCCCCACCTCCTCCAGATGTCCCTCCCGCCCCTCTTCAACAGATTCACTCTCCTTGCGCCGTCTCTCTCTCTCTCTCTCTCTCTCTCTCTCTTCTTTTCCTTCTATTCCTCACTCTCATGTATTATTTTCCTCTCTTCTCTCGATAACATTCTCTCTCTCTCTCTCTTCGTCCTTCCATAATTTATTCCTCCCTTCCTCCCTCCTCCTTCCAATCATCCCCCTCCATTCATCTCCATTCTGCTTCCTCCTTCCCCTCCCTTTCTCTACCTCCCCTCCCCCTCTCTCCTCCCCCTCCCCTTTCTTCCCTCCTCCTCAGCCTCTCCTCTCCTCCCAACTTCTCCTCCTCCTCCTCGCTCCACTTCACCACACTTTCCTCCTCCTCATCTTCTCTCTTTCGTTCTTCCTTCTTCTCTTCCAGTCTATCTCTCTCACTCTTACTTTCCTTTTCTTTCTTCCTTCTTCCCTCTTCTTTTCACTCTCCTATCCACTCTCCTTAATTGCCTTTTCTTCCGCCTCCCGTATTTCTTACACTTCTTTCCTTTCGTTCTTCCCTCTTCCTCTTTCCTCTTATTCTTATCCTCTTCTTTTTTTCCTCCCCTCTTACTTACCACTCGCCAATTTGCGTTCTCTCTCTCTCTCTCTCTCTCTCTCTCGTTTTTTTTCGCACAATTTTTATCCTTTTGTCTTTTTCTTTCCTTTGGTCTCTCTTTTACTTTCTTTCTTTCTAACCCTTTCTCACTTTTCTCTTTACCTTCTCTTTTTTCTTTCTCTATCTTCCTTCTTCCCGTTCATCCATCCATCCATCCACTTTCCCTTCCTTCCATCTATTTAATTCATTTATTCACTCATTCACCTTTCCTTTATTTCTCTTCATCCTTCCTTAATCTTATTCCTTCCTTCCATTCCCCTATTCCTTCCTTTCCTTCCTTCCTTCCCATTAGCCAAAGACAAGGCGAGAAGGAAGATAAGATGAGGTTGTGCTCCCTCTACTTTAATCCTTCTCCTTCTTCCCTCCCTCCTTCCTTCCTTCTCTCCTTCTCTGTTCATATCTTCCTTACTTAGTTCTTTTCTCCACTCATTCCCCCACCTTTCCTTCGTCTTCCCTCCTTCCTTCCCACCCCTCCTTCTCTCCCTCCACTCCCATCCCTCCTTCCCTCCCTCCTCCCTTCCTTCCTACCGACCCGAGACAATGCCTGAAGGAAACAGTGAAGAGGTTACCATACGTAGTTTCTCTCTCCTCCTTCTCTTTCTTCCTGCCTTCTCTCTCCTTCTTCCTTCCTTCTCTCTCCTTAAACGGTCCCTACATAAACCGACAGAAGACAGACACACAGATAGATAGGCAGATAGACAGATAAAAAACAAAATATAAGCAGAAAATAACCAATAAAACTAAACAAATTGAATATATATATATATATATATATATATATATATATATATATATATATATATATATATATATATATATATATAACACCAAGAAAGACAAGACCAAAATAATATGGAAAATAATGATACAGAAAACAAGGAAAAAGAAAACAAGATAAAGAAAATTAAAGAAAATGATGTGAGAAAAAAGGCCGAGAGAGAGAGAGAGAGAGAGAGAGAGAGAGAGAGAGAGAGAGGAGGGCGGGGTGAGGGGAGAGTGTGCGAAAATAGTAGTAAGGAAGTGAGATGGAAGGAGAGGACAGTGAGGGAAGAGAGTGAGAAGAGGAAAAGAGGAGGGGGAGGAAGAGAGAAAGAGAGGAGGAAAAGAGAGAAGAGGGAGAGGACGAAGTGAGAACGGGTGATAAAAACTGAGGAGGGAGAGTGTGAGTGAAGAGTGAGAAAAGGAAGTGAAGGGTACGGGAGAAAAAGGGGAGGAAGGGGAGAAAGGAAGGAATCAGGAAGGAAGGGGAGGGGGGCGCGGAGACGGAAGAAAATAAAAAAAGAAAGAAAAACAGACGAGAATGGAGAGGAAAGGAGGCAAAAGAGGAGATAAGGGGAAAGGAGAGTAAGAGGGAGGGAGGGAGGAGGAAGAGAAGGAGAAAAAGTTGAAGGAAGGAAGAAATACGAAAGAAAAAGTAGAGAGAAGGGAAGAAAGGAGGCGGAAAGGAAGGAAACAGGAAGGATGGAAGAGATGGAGGAAAGGGAGAAGGACGGAACGAAGGGGAAAGGGAAAGAAGTAAAGAAGGAAGAGAGAGGATGCAAGGAGAAATAAAGGAAGGGAGGGTATGCAGGAAAGGGAAGATGGAGAAGAGGGAGGAAGTGAGTAAAAGGAGGAAGGAAGTTACATGACAAAGCTAGCGAAGTCATCTCTCTCTCTCTCTCTCCAATTACAATGGAAATACGAGCCATATAAATTAAGTTTACTGAACTAATATTCGTGATAAATTCTATGGGTTCCAATAGCCATGTTTCACTACGAGAGAGAGAGAGAGAGAGAGAGAGAGAGAGAGAGAGGGGGGGGGCACATTTTCGCCATTTCGCCTTAAAATTCAGCCTTCCCTGCTTTCAATTCGCGTGTCCTCATGTTTATTCATTACCTCCCTCACTCTCTTTCACACCCTCATCCTATACCTCCTCCTCTTCTTCATTCTCACCTCTCATTCTCTTTTTCTTCCTCCGCCTTTCTTCCCTCCCCCCCTTCTCCTTATCTACTCTTATCTTTATCTATCTCCTATTCTTTCTCTTTCCCCTTCTTTCATCGGTCTCCTCATATCTCTCTTTTTTTTATTCTTCTCTTCTCTCTCTCTCACTTCTCTTTCCCTCCTATTTTCCTTCACTCACCCTTCCCCTTCCCTGCCTTTTTTCCCTCCCCTCTTCTCCACCTACACCTTTCACCCTTTCTCACTCTTCTTTTCTCCCTTCGTACCTACTCTTACCCGCCCTTCCCTCCCTTTCTCCCCTTTCCCCTCTTTTCATCTCTCCTCCTCTCTACTTACACCTTTCACCCTTTCTCCCTTCCATCTCTTATCTTCTCTCACCCTTCCCTTCAAATCCTCCAATTTCACCTCTTCTCCTCTTCTATTACACCTCTCACATTTCTCTCCCTCTCCTACCTTTTCTCCCTCTTTCCCTTTTGCTCTCCCTCTTTACTTCTCTTCCCTTACCCTCTCTGACCTAAATCCATTTTTTTTTCATCTTCATCTTCCTTGTTTCTCCTCCTCCTCCTCCTCCTTCCTCACGTCACCTCATCTTCTTCCTCCCTCCTATCTCTCCCTACCTTCATCTTCCTTTTCCACTGTTTCCCTTCTGCTCTCTGCCATAAATCTATCTTCCTAACCATCTCCATCATTCCTTTCTTCCCTCTCTCCCTCTCTTATTCTCTCTCTCTCTCTCTCTCTCTTTCCCTCTCTCCCTCCCTCCCTCCCTCTCTCTCTTAATCTCCCTTCTTATTCCCTCCCTCTCTTGCACTAAAACTCTGACAATTCACACTCTCTCTCTTCTATCCTTCCTCTTCATTTTCCCTCTCTCTCTCTCTTGCTTTTCTCTTTTCTCCATGTCTCTCTTTACTCTCTTCCTATGTCCTTCCTTCCCTCTTACTGTCTTTCCCCTTCGTCTTCCTTCCTGCTTTTCTCTTTCACTTTCCTCCACGTCTATCCCTATTCCACCCCTCTTTCCTTCCTTCCTTCTTCCTCCTTACTGTCAGTTTTTCCTACTTCTTCTTCCTATCTTTACCTCCCTTTCTCTTTCCCATTCACCTCCTATTCCTCCTTTCTTCATTTTACCCTTCATCTCGTACTTCTCTCTTTCTCTCCTTCCCTCTTTCTATCCTTCCTCCCTCCTATTTTTCTCCCTTTCCTCTTTTTTCCCTGCTAATCCCCTTGTCTTTTTCCCACCAAAATTCATGACTTAAATCTTTCTTCCTTACCAACTCTCTCTTATCCTTCCTTTCTCTCCCCCTCCTTCCTTCCTTCCTCCTCCTCTTTCCCCCCCCCCCTGTTAATTCCCTCCACTCTCCCTCATTACGCCACTTCGTTAATAATGCAAACCATCCTATTATTACGTTTGTCTATTTTTCCCTCCTCTGGCTTACTTAATTATCTTTGCCTCCATCTTTTTCTTTCCTCCTTTCTTTCCTTCCCTTTCCTTCTTCCTCCCTTGCATGTTTCGTCCTTGCTCTTCCCTCCTTCATTCCTTCTTTTTCCTTCATCTACCTTATTATTCTATTCACTTATTTATCTCCACTACCTTCCTTAATGATCTCAGTCTACCTTCTTTTCCTTGCCTTCTTTCCTCCCTTTCCTCCTTCCTCCCTTGCATTTTTCGTCCTTGCTCTTCCCTCCATTCCTACTTCCTTCCTTCCTTCTTTTTTTTCTCGTCCATCCACCTTACTATTCTCTTCTGTTCTCCTTCCCTCCTGTTTTCATCCCTTTTGTTAATGTTTCCTTCTTTTTCGCACTTCTTCCTTTCTCTCCTCCTCGACTTTCCTCCTCCTTCCTCCCATTTCTTCTTGTCTTCTACTCCCGTCGGCTTCTCCCACTCTCCTCCTTTTTCCTCTCTCTCTTTTCCTCTTTTTTCAAACTGTGTGCTTAACTTTCATTTCCTCTTTCTCCTTTTTCTCATTATTTGTCTTGCTTTTCCTCACTTTCCTCCATTCTGTCGACTCCTCCCCTCCTTCCCCATCACGGAGCTTGCCTTGTTATCTTTACTTCCTCCTCTCCTCCAATCTCTCCATTCCCTCTCCCTCCCTCCATATTTTCCTTTTTATCTCCCTTTTTTCCTTCTCTCTATTCCCTCCCTCCCTCCCTCCCACGCTGCTTTCCTCTCTGCTTGCTAATAGTCTCACTTTACAGCGTTAACTGTGTGTGTGTGTGTGTGTGTGTGTGTGTGTGTGTGTGTGTGTGTGTGTGTGTGTGTGTGTGTGTGTGTGTGTGTGTGTGTGTGTGTGTGTGTGTGTGTGTGTGTGTGTGTGTGTGTGTTCTTCCATTCTTTCAATCAATCCTTTCCTTTCTTCTCACCCTTCCTCCCTCATTAGTACAGCTTTCTCCTTTCTTCCCTCCCTCCTCTCCCCTTCTCCATTCATCACTTATTCAGCTCCTTTCATTTTTCTCTCTCCCTGTTTATTCAACTTTCCATTCTCTCCTCCCTTCCACACTGTTCCCTCATTTTTATATTTCTCCCTCCCTCCCTCTCTTCTTTCCTTCCTTCCTTCCTTCTTTCCGTCCTTCCTTCCTTCTTTTTCTTTCTTCACTTATGTCTTCTCACTATTTTTTTTACCTGCATTATTCAGTTAGGTCTCTCTCTTTCTCTCTCTCTCTCTCTCGCCGCATCATTAAACTCAAAACCAACTAGCCCAATTAGTTCACGAGATAGTGGGCAGGAATCTCTCTCTCTGTTTCTCTAATCCTTCTATTTATCACCCTTTATTCCCCTCCTCTCTCTCTCTCTCTCTCTCTCACTCTTCTGTTTCACTTATCCCGCCATTTATCACCCTCTGTCTGTCTGTCTGTCTGTCTCTCTCTCCGACCTCGATTCTCCCTTCCCCACTGACCCACTTTCTCACACCTCTCTCTAATCTTCCTATATTAAGTTACACTGCCATTATTCATTTTTATCCTTTCATTCTTCCTCTTCATTGCTCTCCCTCTCATACACAGCATCCTCTCTCTCTCTCTCGCTCTCTCTCTGTATCCCTTCATTCTTCCTCTTCATTGCTCTTCCTTGCATACACAGCATCCTCTCCCTCTCTCTCTCCGCATCATTAAACTCAAAACCAACTTGGCCAATTAGTTTACGAAATAGTGAGCAGAAATCTCTCTCTCTCTCTCTCCCTCTCTCGTGCAATATTCAGGATTCACAACAGGTCAAAAGTGCTAAGTTTAACCATTTTTCTCACTTCCTACCTCCCCCCTCCTCTTCTCTCTCTCTCTCTCTCTACCTACCTTCCTCCATCCATCCTTCATTTTCTTTGTTATCTACCTACCTACCTACCCGTCCCCTACTAACCTACCTACCTACCTTCCTCCATTCATCCTTTCTATTTCTTTGCTACCTATCTACCTACCCCTACTTAACCTCCCTCCCTACCTCCCTTCCTTCCTTTCTTCCTTCCTCCCTCCCTCCCTGCATCTTCCTCTCCATGGCATCTTCCCGTGTGTGCTTCAGTGTGATATTCCAAGACATATTTCACCCCACACTCCACTCTGCCTGAATTACCACACCCGCCCTGACCTGCGCGGGTGGGAGAGGCAGGGAGGGAAAGGGAGGGAAAAAGGAAAAAATGAGACATAGGAAGGATGGAAGAAAAAGAAATCGAACGAACGAACGAAAGAAGGAAAAAAAGAAAAAAAATGAATGAAAGTAAGGAAGGAAGGATGGATGGATGGGAAGAAAGAAGGGAAGGGAGAGAAAATGGATAAGAGTTGAAGGAGATGGATGGGTTGGAAGACAAGGAGGGAGGAATGATTACAAGAAAGTTAGAGAGAAAGAAGTGACAGGATGCATGAAATAATGGATGAAAAGGTAGAGAAGAAAAAGAGAGGGAGGGAGGGAGACAGTAAAAAATTTAGGGGGGTGAGAGGGAGAGAAGTGAGGAAGGACAGGCTGAGAGGAAAGTAAGAAATGTGGGAGAGGAAGGAAGAAAATGAAGACACAAGGGAGGGAAAGAGGAAGGGCAGAGGAAGAGAAAAGAAAGGCGAAGTAGCAGGAAAGGTGGATGACAGTGGAAAAGAGAGAAGGGGAAAGAAAATGTTGGATGAGAGAGAGAGAGAGTCTAAGCAGATTCCAAACACACAACTACCACGAAAAGACATCACAACACAATAAACTGAAAAATACCGGAATTAGCACATAAGGACGGAATTCCCACCCCCACACACACCCACTCTGACCCTTTCAACATCAGACTGCAGATAATTACAAACTGCAGAGGTGTATTATTACGATGGGGGGCAAAACAGGGCCAAACCACGCATAATACATCAGTCCGTAGGGGCGAGAGTCGAATGGAGCACTGTACGAGGTCTCCGTTTTCTATTTAACCTGGAACAATTGGAGGGTAGGGGGACTGAGCTAAATCCCCTACATTTGTTTTAGTTTGTTATTTTGATGGATATTGTGACTGACTGACTCTCTCTCTCTCTCTCACACACACACACACGGAGAGAGAGAGAGAGAGAGAGAGAGAGAGAGAGAGAGAGAGGGGGGGGGGTGGAACAGGGGACAGGGAATAAGAAGTGTAAGGAGAAAAGGGGAGGGAGGAGAAGGAAGCAGGGGAGGGGGGAGAAAAGGGAGAAGGAAGGGAGGGGGCAAGGAGGTGGAAAAGGATGTAGTTCAAAGTGAAAAGAATTAAAATAAAAATCAAACAGCAACAGATCTAATGGTCATTTTGAGAATGCCTGTTAGAGAAGACTGTGTCTACGATATCTAATTCTATGAGGTGAAGACAGGGATGGCAGAGCAGAAGAGAGAAGAAAAGATTCAGAGGAGAGGAAGGGGTAAAGAAAGAGGGAGAGGGGGAAAAGAGACGGGGAGGGATGGAGGGGGGAGAAAGAACGGGTGTAAGAGTGGGGAAGAACAGAGGTACCAGGGTTGGACCAAGTGGAAAACAAACACCCAATATGTAAATAGGCTCCTCCCTTGAGACCATCCTCTCTCTCTCTCTCTCTCTCTCTCTCACACACACACACAGGTTTCCTCCCTCAACCCCCTTTTTTCTCTATCCTGCCTCCTTCTCACCTCTTGCTACTTCCCTTTTCTCACCATCTCTTCCTCTCACACACCTCTTACATACCCCTCCACCCCCCCCCCCTTTTTTTTTTTTGCTCCTATCTTTCTCCATTTTATTCTGTTTCTCTTTACCTTTTTTCCACGTAACTTTCCTCACCCATTATTTTTTCATGTCCCGACACCTCTTCCCCCTCATTCCCTCCTACCACCCTTTTCTCTTCATCTTTTTCTCCATGCAGCTTTCGCCCTTACTTTTTTCCCTGTCCTTCCTCCCTCTCTCTCCTTCCTCTCTACTTTTTTTCTCTCCATCTCCTCCTATCCTTCCTCCCGCTTCAAAAACGGCTAAGTCAACGCCATCACATCTAGGTACATCAACAGTGAGCATGAGAGATAGAGGAGGAGGAAACTGCAGCAAGAAGTGAGCACATATTAATATATTCTATCTGCTATGTATGCTGGATTTCACTCTTAAGTTGCCTGTATACTTTATTTTGTTTCCCCTTCCTTGCTCTTTCAATCATTACTGTATTTTACTTCCTACTCTTTTCCCAATAAACACGGTACTTTCTCACTCTAATAACCATCTTCCTCTTTCCATCTTTCCTCTTTTCTCAAATTCCAACCATCTTCCCCTTTCCACCCTTCCTCTTTCTTCAAATTCCTTCCTCCTATCCTTATTTCAATTTCATCCCCCTTCCTTTTCATTCCTCCACCCTTCCTCCCACTTTATGAATGGCTAAGTCAACATCATGTAGGATATATGGGTGGAGGGGACAGGATACGAGATACCTTCCCTACGAGGCAGCCTTCCTTACTAAGCTTATGAAAAGAAAGGGAGAGAAAAAATAAGGCATCTATAGACTGAAAAGGGTATTAAAGATTGTTTCTAATCTATTCACAATGAGTGATTTCACCTAAGCTAAGCAAAAAAATAAAATACAAAATATATTACTGTCCTGAAGGATCAACGAAGACCTTTTCCAACACTTCCACAACAACAGATTTCTCCTAAGCTTATCTGGTAGCAGCAAGAATTCAATAAATCAATGTCATCGCTGCAAAGATACACCATAACACCTTCTCACAGCTGATTAAGACTACAGGATTCCATTATGTTCTTTACACGCTTCTATATTCATGCCTTCCCACCCCTGCCTGTCTTATTCTTCCAACAAAAATACACCGTATATACATTACTTAGCAATGAAAACAAGAAAAGAACAGCAAATAATCTCTATATAAAAACCACCTTGCTGCTTCAGAGCACTGTAACTAAGGGATCGTGTTCTGAAAACCTTACAGTGTGAGAGGCACCAATGACGTCAGGCTGTCAACACATACTGTACAGTTGTACTATATCTGAGCCGATTCCAACATCATCCAATATGTTTTGAGTGTGAATACAAATAAACAGCTAGCTATTTTATAAAACACCATTATACCAACTCACTGGTGTATATACAACACATCTAACCCCTAAGCTGCAGTGGCCCTAAACATTTCTTATGTCCGTGGTGTGGGAAAACTGGTTAAAAAAAAGTGTTTTCACCATGTGTTTTGACCTACTTATACCTAACCAAACATGATAACATTTCAGTTGGATAAAGTTTACACTCCACACTGACGATTCGTGGGCCACTCATCAAGCACAAGCATGCAATAGGCACAAAACATGACCGAAAAGGTCACAATATTTCACGCGGCTCTTCCGGAATGTACGACGCAGTCTACCAATTGGCATTTCCACAATGCTATACGCAACTGAGGGGTTAAACATCGTCAGTATCATGTAATACTGTAGGCCATATTTATATAGTGGTCGTTAACCACGAACCTGAAACAGACAGGGTTCTTAGAATCATTAATACAGAATTATGTAACTTCTACCCACTGCTGCATACACTGGCAAACCTTTCCAGATCAGTACAGACATGGCATATTGTATGCTTACCCCTTCTGGCCAAGTAAAATAGCCCTTTGTTTTAAGCAAATTGAAGCAGTAAAACAAATCTGTACTACAATGCAGTAACCAAAATACTGTATTATAGTTAAACCACTAATGGATAAGATATCATTCCTATGATGAAATGAATCATTCGATTGTGGCCAGAACAAAAGTACTGTACTCCAATTTCTATTATGAAGAGGCTTGAGAATATTTAATTATCAATGGATGAAACACCAAGCCCATGACAAGTAAAATGGTCTGGTAAAGATCATGGGAAAAAAAGAAAAGAAAAAAAGCTAGGCTTAGCCCCCCATAAAAGAGTTACAGTAACCATAATGCATTTCCATGACACTGTGACGATAATACATACAAAAACAAACACATGAAAAATGCTTAGGACTGTATGAATATCTGGAATATGTTCACCCTTTCAATCTGGTGATGTTATTTTTAATCTATTCTTGCCATCTAGGCTACTGAAAATGTTTGTCTGTTTAGATGAGACTCACAATAAAGAAAACTGTTCCATAAATAACATCTCCAGTGTGAAAGATCCTAGGATGACTAAAACCATCTAACGACAGCAGTACAGTTAACTTGAGAAAAAAAGAAAAAAAAAAGTTTGCCACTGGACTGAGGGACCTAAGTTCAAATGCAGTCTGTGCCTAAGTCTGTAAATGTGTCTGTGTGTTAGTAGGTACCACGGGTGCCGAAAGTGGAGGGGTGAGGGAGGCAGTTCCCATCCGAAATTTTTAGTGGCAGAGCAAACGGGGGTTTTGTCCTCCGTCCTCATATCTTGTTCGAAACATAACTAAGAAGAAATTTTAGTACAGATGCCACAGTACGTTACTTTTCACAGAAGCATGATCACATCATAATCTGTCCACTTGAAATAAATAAGGATGATATGTTACTTTCTAGGGTAATCAATATCTATATGGTGAAGAACTTCAAGATATATACAAGGGTGATAAAGAAAGCATAATTACTTTCTATTTCTACCTCTGATGTGTTGTTCCCTTCGGGAATTCCTTCAGAGGGGTGGCCATAAGGCAGATGAGCTTCCAGATGACCTTGTTTAAATGTGCATTCTTCACAACGTTGTCTAAATTCCCTCTTATTGCATCTCTGTCTGTATCTTGCACTTGGTCTTTTAACATACTTGATGTACCCTTCTCATATCTGCACCTAGAGTTTACTTTTACATACTATTAGCAAATTCAGTCCTCTATGTGTGTGTGTGTGTGTGTGTGTGTGTGTGTGTGTGTATATATATATATATATATATATATATATATATATATATATATATATATTGTACAATCTGTACTGTAACCCACACTGGCTGTACTCCCCCCCCCCCCAATCTTGGAGGGCCTCTGGCACTAATGGTAGGAGCAGGTAGCAGGGTTAAGAGAAGTGTGATCATGCACTAGCAGCAGGTGTACTTACTAGCCTGGTGTTAACGTACCTTCATGAACACCTGCAATGGAGACAAAACATAAACAAATCAAGCCACCAAAACAAACAAACAAAATTGCTGAGGCAATCTAGACTATGTGGGGAGGATGCTTAAACTGTTACTTTAGTTTATTTGCAAAAATTTAAGGGCTAGTGAGGGGTTATGTTAATAGGGATTGATGTAAATTCTAAAGCTATGGCTGCTTGTCTTGATGAGCCTTAAAAATCAATATTCTCTATACAACATGGCTAAGTAAAAGCTTTCACTACATAATGCTAAAATGTCAGCTACTATAAAAATCTTTTTATTAATCATCTACAAAGTTATTTTTTTTAAATGCATTGTAAAATTAACTCCCAGTTTTACTATATAAAAAAAAAAAAAGCATACCATTGCAAGGTTAAAAAACAAAACAAAAAAGATTAAAAATGTGGAAAGAGAGCTGATTATATGGATATGAGATATACAACAGCCTCCTTACCAATCTACCTAATATAAGAGGCTAACTCTGAGTGAAGTACCGGTACTCAAAGGACTTCTAGGACATGCCTAAGTATGCAATGATTTTTGCTCCACTACACTGTTCAGTCTTGCCTCAAATATGTTCAGTCACTCATAGTCTTGAAAAAGACAAAGATTTTGTAAAAGCACCATACCATTACTGTACTCACAACCAATAAAGGCTGCCAACTTTGGCATTGCTATATCACATGACAGCATGTGCATACCAATGAACTGCTACACTGTAACTCATCCATCAATCATTAAATCCTGTACTGTCTGAGGTTAGGCTACTCAGTACTGACATTTATGGCAAGCATTTAGGGCAAGAAGGACCAGCTGCTAATCCCTGAGCAGCATTATATGAGAAATAAACCCCAAACACCTCTCTAAGTTGACCCTCAAGGGCCACAACTGGTTGGAGTGTAACCCACTAGATCACCAGATGCCTAAAAATTGTCCAGTACAGGGCCAAGGGGACTAATGTCCTACAACATTACACAGTATGAAGGCCCACTCTTTATCTCCCTTTGGGCACCACAGAACTAGTCCATAAAGTGGAAAGCATTCAAGTGCAACAAGGATTAACCGTAGTACTGAATATAAAATAATGACCAGTGCTATAAAACATCTAAACTTATTAAAATAACATCTGGAAATAGCCTGCACTCTGCAGGCATAGATACCAGTCATTGTTTTTGAAGATGATGTTGCACTACCACAATCTGATTGAGCAAACCCATCGACCACAGGCAAGCAAC
The DNA here is from genome assembly GCF_032717465.1 of Coenobita brevimanus. Taxonomy (NCBI): domain Eukaryota; kingdom Metazoa; phylum Arthropoda; class Malacostraca; order Decapoda; family Coenobitidae; genus Coenobita; species Coenobita brevimanus. The sequence goes on along the minus strand of NC_137049.1, from coordinate 21,004,456 downwards.
TGTCCCTGCAGGGCCGTCCCATGCAGAGAAATGATGTTCCCATGAAGCTGATATCGCCTCCCCACAGTGAAGTGAGGGGATTTGTGTGCAGGTATGGTTTTTGGGTGAGTGCTACATTTCTCTCTTCCAACCCAGTTAACAGGGACACCATTGTAGGCTCCACATTACCCACTTATTTGGTTATATGGTTATCACCTTGCACTGTACAAAGTTTCCAGGGTTACAGGAAACCATTTGGCTTGTCATTCAGTGCAGAACTGCCTGAAGTAGAAAGAAGAGTAATAAACAATGACAGGAAGGACGGGAGAAAAGGGAAGAGAGGACGATAGACACAGAACAAGAATGATGAACATGAACGAAGAAGCAAAATGCAGCAACATATCAAGCAGTGGATGATGGTCACCCCCACCTACCACCATACAGGTACCAGTATCTATACAAAGTGAAATGAATCTTTCCATTCATCCCTTGAATGCTGGTAAATTACAGCTAAGAAATTGCCATAATCTATCAAGATGCAAGCGGTTTCATTTATCTACAGATAATGAAGGAAATTAATATTTAGCATGCACAGGTACAATACATAATATTTTAAAATTCAAACACATACTGTATCAGTATCTTTATGAAAGTCATGTAAAATGTGATATTTATAATAATTTAAAAACAAAAAAAAAGGCTTTATCATTTTATTGCAAACTATCCTAAGCTCAAATTTTAACTCAAAGGCAGAAGAAAACATCTTTCACTCATACTTACACAAGCCCACAAATCATCCTTACAGCTGATCTTGACCTTAAGAGGATGACGGAACCCCTAAGCTCAGGAAAATTGACTGGTGCAAGTTTGAACATAGCAACAGACTTTTCCGTAGTCTATAAATCCACACCAACTGCAGTGTTCACATAGTCAGTCTTGCTAGCTATAAAGCTGCCAGGCCAAAAGTGTGGGCAGCCAAGCCACTCAAGTAAAGTACCTATCCACCATTTGTCGGGTGATAGTTAAAACAAGTACCTAGGGTAACACCAAGGGGAGGTAACTGTGGTTACCTGAATGATGCAGTGGTCTTATATCCCAGGATAGTGGGTGAATAAACCCACAACAAGCTCAAAAGTCTATATTAAGGATATGAGCACTATGGCTAAGCAGCCCATAGCATCTGCCCCTACCTTTAACTTTTACCAAAAATACATTTTCCTTTCATTATGAGGTCTTTCTGGCACATTTGGAGGAGCAACAAAGAGCAGTTATAGCTCTCCTTCAATGACACAATGGCAAGTGTGTGAACCATCTTGATTAGCCACAGAATTGCGGAGAGAAGTGCTTGTTCTTCTCTGTGCTTTTGAAGTGTAAACAAAACTGTCCTTATATCTCTGCAAAGTACAGACCTAGACAGGATCTTCAGTAGTAGGGATCCCTAGATGTGGTTAGCCCCAAAGCCTATCCTACTTCAATCAATCTTTGTTTGGCATAGAAATCTTCTGTTAATGCAATTCACTTTAACTTCAATTAATCTTTGTTTGGCATAGAAATCTTCTGTTAATGCAATTCACTTAAGTTAAATGCCATGCCTCCACTGTGTGTTTTTGCTTTTGCATTCTGGAATACCTGGTACATGTATGATTTCCTCACCATTACCTGACAGACTGGACCTTCACTGGATATTCTTACTTTTGTGCTTTGCTTAGCTTTATTCAGACTGCATTAAAATTCCAGTGCAACATGACACCACATGACATAAATGCCTTTTCCTTTTATCCCCCCCCCGCCACTTTTTTTTCTACACTACCACTGTCCTGGGGACTCAATATTCCACTAAGAATGGAATGACAGAAGTCAGTTCAATGTCATGGTTCTTGCAATAATAAAACTCACTTCTGTACTGTACATAACAATACATGGTCGCTACATTATAATACTGTATACAGTGGGCCCTTGGGTACTGTAACTAATTTATACTGCCAGGCTGTTGCACCAGAAAGGTATTGCAAAATAATTAAAAAGGCCTAACTGCTTCTAGCTACTTGGCTAAAGTCATCTTTTTTCCCCAGCATCTCTACCCAAGAGTACCTTATGCAAAGTGCCAACACATAACTGTTTTAAGCAACTGTATACACATGAAACATCCACATAACATACTGCACAACACAAACAATGCACACACATTATACACAAAATTAATACTGTAGTGTACACCACACACACACACACACACACACACACACACACACACACACACACACACACAAAATCACCCCAGTCAGGTGTAATTGTATCATCTGCATGATATGTGCATGTATTTACCTACAATATCAAGGTAAATACATGCATATAACACACAGATAAAACAACTACACCTGACGAGTGATGTACATTCAACTCAAGCTAAGCATCATGTTACAAGGGAATCCACAACCCCAAAATCATCCGCATCACTCACATTAAGAGTCACAGTTTACTTACTGTGCTACTCGTATTTGCACAAGAAAATTATTCATTACCCAAGGGACCTCTGTACTATCAAATGAACTTTAGCTATTAGTACAGTACTATAAATTGATATTGAAATGAAACCAGTAATTTCCCTATATATACTGTACCTTCTATATGGTATACACACTTCTAACATATTATAAAGAACTGTTAGGTCTTTTAACTCCTTGATTAAGATATGTTTATTCTTGCAAACTTTCAGATGCTATTATTCATCTTAACCCTTTCACGTACCAATGATGGCTTTGGCCATCACTGGGTTCTGAGGCTCAGACGTCTGGATGACGGCTCTGGTTGTCATCCAAAGAAATTTCTTTAAAATACTGTATATACAGTATAAATATTTTAAGAGCCGTCATGTGTTGGGTGACGGGCGGATAATGGAGAGTGACGATGCAGGATGCTGCCCAGCCAGAGTGCGAAGCTTTGGCGTCCATAGACGCTATGTGGTAGACTACCAATGTTAGTTTTGTGGCTGCTTGCCGACAGGCAAGACACGCTCCCCATGACCTCTTGCATAAAGTGCCGCATATCTCCGCATATATTGCATATTTTTCTCTGAAAATTTTTAAGAGTTGAATGCAAAGTGTGTGAAGGACAGAAAATGCCAAAGGCCAAGAGATCATTGTCATCCAAGGGCAATGGTCCTAAACTGATGGCATGAGGAGGAAATACACCTTGAGGATCAGGATTTACTGATGAATGACTCATTATTTTTCATGTTTCAAATATGCTACACTAAAGTACAACTATTCAGCTTCAAAATGAGCCCAAAGTCAGGTTACTGCGATGACAAATAAGCCTGCTATATGCATTTCAGGTAAAACGTTGCTATGCGCAAAGTTTAGGTGAGCCTGCGCTGCCCGCCGTAACAGAAAAACTTATGCTCCCTTTTCTGGTATTTTTTTACGGCATTATTATTGATCAAAATGCAATGAAATACACATCATTGGAAAAAAACAGTATTCTATATAGAACAGTTTTTTGGGGGGCTATTTTTTTGTAAGGCATGGTGTACGACTTTTGCCATTCAGATAACTGTTACTAGTATTGCATATTATTTTGTCGTTTTTTATTTTTTCAATACATTATGATAAGTACAATTACTAAGCATAAAAATGAGACCAAGCTGAGCTTTCTACAATGAATAATAACTCTGCTATATGCATTACAAGATGATAAACCTCTCTATGTGCTAAGCAGAGTTGTGGATTTGTCAAAAACTGAAATTTTTTTTTCTTTCTCTTCATTTTCATTTTTCTGCAGTATTATTGCTTCAAATACAATAAATTATACATCAATGAAAAGGAAATTTATTCAGCTATGTGATGGAGCAAAAAAATATTATCAGTATTCTATCTTGAACAGTGTTTTTTTATGTGAAAAATTTTTGCACGTTGGCTAAATTCTACTCACTTTTTTTGCATTTTATTTTGCACATAGTGCTTTTTCTTAACATAGTAGGATAAAGTACAATTACTAAGCTTCAAAACAAGACCAAATTGAGCTCTTTACAACAAATAATAACAATGCTACAAGCAGAAGTAGTAAAACATCTCTATACGACTGTTCGCATGGCGGTTCAGCTAAGTCACACGCCACAGCAATTTTTTACTAGCACCCCTGACGGGAAAGGGTTAAAAAAAGATTTCTCCAACTGCAGGAGTTAATAAATGCTGTGCTTAACCTCTAAAGCTCAGAGTCTCTCCTATGTAGAGTAAAAGTGCCTGAAAGAAGCAAGAACAAAATACTTTAACAAAAAATCACTGAGCTGAAGGAGTCAATCAGACCACTACAGTCACTGGTATTGTACTTCAGACATGGAAAATGTGGAGTAATGACCTTAAGTTTAAAAAGTGGCAACAACGACTGAAATGCCCGGTTTTATACCTCATGCATGACGTTTTAGTTCCAAATACATGGCATACAGTACTACAAACTATGGCTGACAGAAAAAAACAAGAGTAAGTTAATATGTATAGGAAATACTGTATGTTGATTCTCAAACATTCTAACTTACCCTGATGTGCATGGTATACAGTACTGTATCTGTGTCCAGTAATGTTAGGTCTAAATTGACATTTGCCTCTAACATGTTTGTAAACAGGTAAAATTCACATAAAACTGAGTTCTTCCCCTGATGTAATAGATTTCGTGAATTTTATATGGTGGAACTAGAGTTGATGCTCAGTGGTGGGAAGTGGGCAAAGTCCAATGAGCTGTTATGATTACTGATGAGCAGTGGGGGGAATGACTCAATTCTCTCCCACCAGCTGCGCTGAAGTGCAATTACTTTTTCATACGGTAGTATTTTGTCTATGAAGTTACTCTTATGAGCCACGTCACACTTTCAGCCACCACTGTACAACTTGTAAAACTCCACATCTTCCAAATCTTGCACAAAAAGAAATAATGACATACCGTATTGTCCATGTAAGCAGATGCTTTGTATTCACAACATGAAATCTAACTATCCACTAATTCTTCCACCTTTTTATTAAACTTACAGCAAAAATCAACATGTTCAAAATGAAACTGGGTAAAACCTAAAATTTTTTGGAAATTGATTTTCGATGCAACACAACAGTACAGTACTGTGTTAGTAAATAAATATCTATCTATCTGTATATTGCCAGACGGCTCAATCCCGTTTGGGGTGGCCACAAATAAATCGCCTCCAAGTCGCCCTGTCCCCCGCCATTTCACTGCCCTGCTCCCAAATCACACCCCCCACTCTCATATACCTCTCCACCCCATCCCTCCATCTCATCCTCGGCCTCCCTCTCCCTCTTCCCCCCTCCACCTCACTCACATACACTCTCTTCGTCAGTCTTTCACCCTCCATCCTCTCCACATTGCCAAATAATAAAATTGTAGGTCACTACAGTCCAGTCTCATTACACAATAGGGTTGCACCACAAGAAGACCTACTGCATAATGATTTATCGCATAGCGAGGCTGATATAACACAGGTTCAATGGGGTTAGGGAGAGTGACTTCAACCATGAAACCTAAAATGCCCAAAAAATCCTCTGCCACCAACCTGAACTTGTCCTGGGTTGGTATCATTCACTTAATACCACACACTGCACTATTTGTTATGCACTTGCACTGTTACCTGACAATAGCAATGATGTTTCAGTGACCTTTCATGCACAAAATAGAATGAAAGGCAGATGACCACAATGGATGTAAACATCTTGGCTTCAACAAATGACTGTCAGCTTGCATGCATTACTGCATCCACAAGAGATTCTCAGAGGCAACTGCCTAAAATATTGTTCAAGTGAAATTATGGCCAATTTTTATACATTAAGCTGAAAATGGGTATAATTTTTTACCTAGCGTCCTAGTGACTCATCATATTGATAACGATTGTATAGCGAGGTCAGACTGTACAGTATTTACTTTATGGAGTTCTCCATATTTTGCTGTTCATTCTTTGCTTTTTGCCTATTTGTCATTGTCCAGTGCGGATTTATCTTCTGTTGCAAGTTGTTGGAAATTAATCTCTCACTTGTTCAAACACCTTTTCTTCTCTGACACTTCCCCCAGAAATCAATAATAATGGAAATGTAACATGATTTCATCTAGCCTGCTAGTGGCCAAAATAATGAGTCACGTAATTTACTCCAGCCAATCATCGGGCAAATTGCTGACTAGGTCTACCTGGCAACTCAATTTCAACAAGGCCTCTGTGAAAGTAACAACTGCTATCTCATTCCTGCTCTTCTTTTTAGGAATATGAGGCTAAAAATTAAGGCAGAGTCGAGATTTGTTTTGGTTTGGACTAAATTGCTCAGAGTCCAGTTTAGGTTATGTAGCATCAGGGTAAGTTTCATTCATTCATTCATTGCCAGACGCCATGTATCCCAAACGGGGTGGCCAATGGCTTAAAGTTAATTGTTTTACAGGGAGGGGCACTAATCCTCCACCAACCCCACTTGACACGTAGGGAGAAAACCTAAAATTGCTTGTGATTCACTTATTATTGGGGAGGGGGCCATAGCTAACTCACTGGTAATTTTCGATGGATACAGAGGTAAAAATAAAACAAATCACATACCGGTAAAAAACCAAAGGAAAAAACATAGATTCACTGTCAAGTATTGGATGAAATGGGAATATTATCAGAATCTGTTTTCGTTAGGACCGAACTGCATGAGAACTAAGTTAGACTGAGGGATGAGAGTAGGTTAATATCTAAAATAGCCTGTAATTTACTCATTGCAGGGAGGAGGGGGGGGATAACTGAAAAACTGGTCATCTCTGAACACAAAAACCGGATGAACCATACTAAAAAACAAGGTAAAGAAAAACAAGATTTACTGTCAAGAATGGCCTGAAATGACAGAAATTTCCATTGGTTTAATTTCTATAAAAACACTGACCATCTCCAACATCAAATCAATCCATAGAGGACTGAAATAGCTGGTGAAAAAGAAAGCTACACTAAAAACGAGAAGACCATAAGGTACAAATTGCCCGAAGTGTATCCTAATATGCAAATACAGGGTGAATCACAATTACGTCCCAGTAAAGGTAATGTACACTTTTGGCATATGCACTGTATTGTACTGAGAAAATATCCATTCCTTATTCTCTACACAAACACCATCAAACATTCTTAGGAAAAAATGACAGTATGATGCTTGTACTTAAATAACAATTGTGGGCACCGGGAATAAAGCTTCATACAAACCCACACTCCTCGTTTGGAGGAAAATTTTGTCAGCAATTGCATGGCATCATAATCCTCACAAATACCATGCCACCATTAGTCAGAGCATAACAACACTCCCATTACAAATTCATGAACATAAAAGCCATTTTTCTTGACACGGGTATGTACATGACAACAAAAAAATGTTAATAAGCCCTACATACAACGGTATTTCAAGGTCGCTATGGGCCGGGCATTTAACCTTGACAGCTCCACCGGCCTCCCATATCAATGCCTCAATTCCGCCACTAACACATTTGATGGGCCAATATACTTACTTCCGCCGTGTTGGTCATGCTAAGCTGGTGATAGGGATGGGCACTGGGACTGGCACTGGGCTAAATCAAACATACAGAACACAAAACACTGGGAAATATGGTGGAGTCGTCTGTTTGTTTTGATTACATCGCACACACACGCACACACACTGCTTGTCGTACACTTTTCTGCTCGGAATAAATTGATATATTGCGATACATGAAGAGATTAATTTATTATAATGATTATTTATGGATAATCAGAGCAACAAACATTATGTAAAGGATTATGCTTCATGCAGATTTTGTATTTTATACAATCGAAATATTTTAGGCATATAGTTTCCCTTACCATCAGCAATAATAATTAAAGCATTTCTACTCTAGTATGGAAAGTATTATAATCCATTTAAAAGTCCCTCATTCCCCATAACGTAACACGAAGCTAACGACCGCAGAGGTTCACGTAATTTTGACAGGAGGTGGGAGTACACCCGTATTTTACGGAGCTAGAACGGCAGCCAGGATGTCGTCTGTTGCGAGGTGTACTACTGTCTTTAGCAGGAGGTCTTTAAGGCTGTGGAGGAGAGGTTACAAATTCGAGAGCAGTCGATGGATGTGTGTAAATGCCAGTGGAGGCGATGCCGGGTCTGAGCGCTACGATGTGGTTATTGCTGGAGGCGGGATGGTTGGATTTGCCATGGCCTGTGCTATAGGTAAATGTTGCCTAAGAAAGACAAATAGAATGAGATATAATGACACACGAAATGCATTAATTTTGGTTGTTTCTGCAGCCGTAATAAATACCCTGTTGACCCCACCCATTCTGAGCCTCCCCCAGGTCACCAAATATTAATTCCCTCAGGAGTCTTTCCCCAAGCTAAATGAAATTTTCTAGCCATGATTACATGAGTACTGTGGCTCAGAGCTTCTTGATATCTGCCCTGTTCTTTACCTTTCAACTGAACTTATTGCACGTTCCATTTCGTTTCATTTACAAAGGTTCCAACATGCTTGTTTCATTTATAAAGGTTTCAACATACTTGCATGCGATAGCTGTCCTTGCTGCCTGTGCGATCTCTGGCAGCCTCTCTATTCAGCCCCTTATCCCTGAGGTCATACTCTACAACCTCAACCCAGGTTGTTTTCATTCTGACTTGCAGTACATTGGGAAAAAAAGCATGAACTGGATCATTAAAACTCCCCTTGTGTTGCTTTTAAGTGAAGAATGTTTAGAATTTGTACAAGAAATACTTGGTCTTGGTTGCTAGTCATCTGAATTGTAGCCACTCATTCATTACGCCTGATGTCCGACTAACCCTTGACTCTTCCCCAGGTCGGAGTGCTAGGCTGTGTGATCGTCAGGTTTTGCTGCTGGAGGGTGGACCACAGCGCTCGTGGACACTGCCTCCAGATCACAGTAACCGTGTGTGTGCCCTGAGTCAAGCCACACGAATACTCTTCACCTCACTGGGCGTCTGGCAACACATTCACAACATCAGAGCACAGCCAGTACACAGGATGCAGGTTTGGAAGGGATAGTGATGGCAGTTGATATGTATAGGGCCAGTATTTTGCATTTTTCTTTTTTTTTTTCCCCCTCAAGTTCTTCCCTGGTGGTTTGGTAGGAATATGCCAGTTGAATGACAGTCATGCCAGATTTAAAAGTTTGTGTCTTGTGAAGTGATTTGAATTTTCAGTCATAATATAAGGAGAGGGAGCATAGCACGTAATGCTGGTCATGTATGGTACCCTTCAGTGTACCAGACTACAGTAGCCTAACTTCAGGTGTAATCATCTTTAAGTGGGTGTTATGGGATTGAATGTTCTTTTTTCATACTGCCACGACTCCCTCTCCATTTTTTTCCACTCCACTCACCAATCTTTCATCTGTTATCATTCCACTCACCAATCCCTCTCCAATTTTCCCCTTCACCTATTACTACCACTCCCATATCCTCCCACTTGCCAACCTTACCCATATGTTAATTTTTGTTCAGGTGTGGGAGTCGTGTTCTGAGGCGATGATAACGTTTGAAGGTGGAGGAGAGGACGCACCGTTGGCGCACATTGTGGAGAATGACGTCACTCTTAATGCACTCAAAGCACAAGTCCCATCACATGTCAAGGTTCAGTAGATCAGCATAGTAATCCTTTGTTAGATGTTGCCTTAATTATTTATTGATTCATATTTCTTCAGTGATGATGTTTTCTTTTTAATTAGTGCCACCAAATGATTATGTACTGAGCTTGCAAGATCTTTTTTTTTCCCTTTTCCACTGGAAAAGAATAAACATAGCCGTCACCTACACTTTCAGTACAGGGCCTCTTTTAAGCTTATCATCTGGAGATTACCTAGAGTAAAATATTACCGTACGCACATCATTGAGTTGATCGGGTTAACTCCACAGTAAATGATATAACAAACTCCCTATTCAAGTTGTGTAATGACAAATTATAAAGTGGATTTATTAGTTTCTTACATTTTAAATTAGCTATCCTACCAGTTGCATGGAAAAAGTTGATATAGTGTAACATATCTGTAACTTATAATGAAGGCTGCTTATAAGTGATGTTTCTGTGTTAATACAGTAGTACAACATATTTGCTGTGCTTTCTGTATTTTTTGAGAAATGGAGGTTCATACTGATGCAAGTTTAGAGTGAAATTTGTTGGACTGCAGTAGCCTAGCCTTAGTCTCTACACCTCAAAGGGGGTATTACAGAATTAGCAGTTGCCATTTTGTATTTTTCAGGTGGAGTACAACGCCAAAGTGGCCAACTACCAGTTGCCAAAGGATATTTCCTCCCCAGCATCTCTGACCTTACAAGATGGCCGCAGTATATCCACTGACCTTTTGGTACGGGTACCTACATTTTAGTTGTGTTCAGTACATGTTGCCATATTGACTAATTCACTCTATTACCCCTGAGAACTTTTATGAAAACATTTTATTTACTGTATACCTGTAGTTCAGTATACTGTGCTATAAAGAATGCTCATTATAATCCACTAATAGTAACATGTACAGTATCAGGAATTTTGCAGGAAAGTGAGGAGGGTATGTATGTGATGTTAAATCAGTAATGAAAGCTTGAATTACAGTTAATAACAGGTTTCCCTCTATTGTATTCTATCCTTACTTTCTGATCCTACTTCACTCCATCTATAGATGGAGGATAAAGAGGTCAGGATGATGGTGATGACTCACCCTATTTATTAATAAGAAGTAAGATGGTGAATGAAGGTGTTACTAATGTACAGATTGGAGCTGATGGAGCCCGATCTGGTGTTCGGGAGGCTATGGGGATTCAGTACCTTGGATGGGAGTATGATCAGACTGGAATTGTAGCTACACTGCAGCTGTCAGAGGTACAGTAAATTGGTTTGTTCCTGTACTAACTCTCAGGCTCCTTAAGACTCATTCTCAGTGTAATGAAATTGTTTGGCATCAGATGGAGAATACAGCACTTGAGTTATCCCAGCAATGAGAGTTAAAATGTATTCTAGTGCAGTTTTGTTTATCATTTATATACAGTAGTTCATACAGCAGTTAATTTTGTATCTTTATACAGCTTATATAGCAGTGGTTTTAGTTGTATCCTTGTTCACCTTTTCATATCCATAACACAGGAAATGGACAACACAGTTGCGTGGCAGCGCTTCCTCCCCACTGGACCAGTTGCCCTTCTTCCCGTAAGTACCACAGTGGGACCCAACAGCCAGTATTTTACCATCCTTATTATGAAAGGCATTCCTTAAAACTTTCTTTTGCAGTATTGTAGGAGGTAATGGCCTATATTATGTAATCTATAAATAAAATCATGACAGAAAAAAGTTAGGTATTAATATCATATACAGTACCTATATTGGGATTACTTATAAGTTAATTATCTTCCATACCCTATGTTTTCTTCTAGTACCATACTTTTCACAGCTGTCTGAAAACAAGAGTTCTCTGGTGTGGTCCACAACCAAGGAAGAAGCACAGCGTCTCCTCTCTCTTTCAGACAAAGACTTCATTGATGCACTCAACAGGGCTATTGTGAGTTTCCCTCATTATACACTTACTTTCAAAATCCATGTACAACAGGTCAGAGTAGAAACTGCAGAGTATTTGTAAGAAAGGGATTCATGTCTCTGCACCTCCCATGATGAAGCTGTGTTCCATTAAGATGAAGCTTAGCAAATCTTTGTCACCTCTGATTTTTTCCCTTCTGAAGATGAAAGTAAATTATGGAATGAGTGCTAATTATATTGCATTGGTACGTATAAAACAGATCTGCCAGTTTCTCCTGTTTTATAGTACCCTTCCAGGTTGTGAATGTTGGTACACATCACCAACATATAGAAGGTAATGACTGTGTTTACTGTCTTTTTTGTGGATTATGATAAATATGATGTTTTGAAGCACATCATTGACATATAACAACTGTCCTGTACTGTATTCTTTTCCCTTCACTGCGATAGGTTCGTGATACTGTGGATGTCACTGACATATATTGAGAAGTGCATGCTTATCTTCCATTTCCTTTAAATAGGATCAGTTTGTGTTTTAATCAAAAGTGGGATGACAATGAAATAAGTGCTAGGCTGGAGTTTGTACATCAGGGTTGACTGTACTGTATCCTCCTTTTCCTTGTGATAAATCTGCATCCACATTTGTCAGGAAGGTGATACTTCTAAGGTGAAGTTAGGATTCCAGAGCTTAAATGGCAAGTGTGTGAGTGACCCATTTCATTGGGTATGTTTTTCTCTTGCTTTCAGGAACGTACCTTACCTCATCTCTGGGTTGCAAAGAGGTAAGGATTATGACAACAATAAATCTGTGTTTTTTATTGGCAGTGGGATGACAATGAAAGGGATGCAAGGCTGGAGTCAGTACACCAGGGCTGGCTGAGAGTGCTGGAAGCAGTATTACCATGGAGCGGTGATGGGGGAGTTCGGCAGCTGCCTCCCTCGGTGTCTGGGGTGGAGGCAGGCTCCAGGGCATCATTCCCGCTTGGACTGGGTCATGCTGTTCACTATGTTGCTTCCAGGGTTGCACTCATAGGGTTAGTACTTTTATATTATTATTACCTCCATCCCATTTGCTGTGGGTCATGCTGTCTAGTATGATGCTCCCAGGGTTGCTGTCATAGGGTTAGTATCTTCATTTCACTATATGGTATGTTATTGCCTTGATGCTCAGTCTAGTTATCTTACAATTTTCTGCTGGCATCTCTTTCCCACTCACTCTAGTCATCTCACAGTTTATTACCTCCTTGCTCAGTGTAGGTCATGCAGCTCTCCGTCACTCCTAGAATAGCTTCTAATGGGTCAGTATCTTCATCGTACTATACGTTATCACCTTCCCTCTCTGAGTCATGTCTTCCATTGTCACTCGTGGTAACAGATCTTACCATCAGTTACTCACAGTTTTTGTTGTCGTTAACAACTTCTATCATGTAGAAGAGGAAGAGGCCTTTACTTTTGGCATAATCATCTCACCTAGGGGCTGGGCTTTACACATTTTTTCACAGCTTTCTGACACACTTCTCGCAAATATTTATTCATGATCAGACTGGCAGAAACTACCCTTAGTTTATTCATGCCAGATCTGTGAACATTTAATAAGCCAGATCAGTCATTTGATAACCCATATTATTTAATATATTTTGGAAAATTCAGGTACAGTAGTTGTATTTTTTTGGTCATTCAAGTGTGAGAGGGGGAGCTCATGACAGTACATCTGTTCATATATCATCTGTGAAAAGGATTAAAGATCAGAATAAAAAAAACATACCAAGAGTATTTAGCTGTATTATGATATTTGCACCACCAAGATGGGGCACAAAAGGACCAGAACACAAAGTGTTTTTTGATCACAGTGTGGCCTGCCTTTGACTAGATCACTGTAGTCTGGCACAGACTGGGTTAAAGTGAACTGGATGTACAAAATGTGTCTGTGTATAATTTACAGCATATGACCTGAGCCCCTTATTTAATTCCATGGTGAAAATGGTTTGCAGAGACGCAGCGCACCGAATGCATCCACTGGCTGGCCAAGGTGTCAATCTGGGATTCGGTGATGTGAGGGCACTGCTTGAAACCCTCGAGAGTGCTGTGCTATTGGGTGCTGATATTGGTTAGTAATGCTTCCACTGCAGTCTCCACTAGACAGCAGGATTAATCTTAATATGCAACTGTATTTGCTGTCTGTAAGAATATGGTATTTGTTGAGCATGTTGAAATGCTCAAATTTTTCTAGTATGTGAACTTCCCATGACTGAAGTGTGTCTGTGTATTACCAGATAGGGGGCTTTGGCATTCTGGACACCTGCTTTAATAATAATAATAATTTTATATTGTGGTAGGTGGGGGCGCTCACCATCCACTCACTCGATGTAGTGCTGCTGTTGGGTGTCTGCCCTTTCCTCTCCTCCATCCTTCTTTCCTTCCATTCTCTTCTGTCTTCCTTTACTTCATTCTTTCCTTGTCCCTCTGCCTACGGGTAACTTTACACTTCCTCTTCATTCTTTCTTTCCTCTTCCTTCTGCCTGTGGGTGACTCTACACTGAGTGACAAGCCAAATGGTTTCCTGTACACCAGGAAACCATTTACTACACTGGGTGGTAACCATATAACCAGATTTTGGTGCCTGGTGGTTTAGTGAGTAATTATTGAGCTCCAATCGGATCGAGCCGGTGAAGGTTTATATCCAGGGGGTGGTTGGGGTTGATTGCTCATGTAATGCCACTCAGGGATGAGTGAGGCTGGTCACTCTCATCTTAAATGTCGGGACCAACTGCTTAGCCCCGGACTCCTACGTTCCTCATGGGGCAACGTAGGATTGGATGATGATGGATGGATGGATAATTTTATAAGCAGTGTTGTGTTATATAACACATGTGTGGATGGTTTGTGTGTGTGAGGTGGAACCAACATTCCACTGTATGAACCGTATGTGAATGGATGTGTGGTCCATTCATTGCGCACTGTATTTTTTTTTTTTTTTGATCCTATTCACCCCTCTTTTTAGGGAAGCTCGATTTTATGATGATGTTATTAAGTCTCTTATTGTGATTTGTACAGGTGAGGAAGAGACTCTGTTTGGTTATGAGACATCCCGCCAACGACATAATGTGGCAACTCTGGCCTCGGTGGATGCTCTTTACCGTCTCTACACCACTAAAGCTCCTCCCCTTGTCCTCCTTCGTTCGCTTGGCCTGTCTGCAGTGAACCTCATGACTCCAGTTAAGGTAAATGTTGCATGTGTTTGTGCTTAGGCCGGGAGTCTAACTCACTCATTGTAGTGTTGAAAATTCTTATTGTAAATTCTTCATTATTCATTTGTAATGGAAAGCCATATAATTATGTACTTTACTGTGAAATACTGTAACTTGTGTGTGGATGAACCACTATTTTTTCCCTCACAAAATTATATTTCTCCTGCCATTATTCCTCCAGTATCATAATCTATATTGTAAATTTTCTCTGCACTCCATTAAATGTGCTGTAATTTTGATATACCAGTACCAGTGCTGTACAGTACTTGCATTTTAAACTTAAGTGTAACCTGAAATTGCACCTACTGAGAGCTAGTCAGAAGTGGAAATGACAGCCTTGTGTCCAACATTCAGATATTCTTGGTGTTCTGCAGTTTTATTGGCATACAAGTCCAGCCAGGGACAGAGTTGAGGGGATGTTCTGTACTTAGCATACTAGCTTCCATTACCATACATGCCTGTTGTTATACAACCAGTTTATGATGTACGCGTGTGCATTTCTCCCCAGAAACGTATTATGCGCCACGCTGAAGGCTGAAGGCAACCGGTTGTTGGAACAGAATATCAATTAAGTTCTGGCTGTAAGATTTCATTAAGATATTATTGTAAATAAATTATTTCCTCAGAAAATGATTATTCATAACAAGAATAAAATATGAATGGTCACAGTTTTTGGTTTTATGTAAAAGTACACCACCATATGGTGCAGTACTGTATAAGCTTCAAACGCCCCAAATAACATTGTGAACTTCGAGATACTTGGGAGTCCTAATGTTTACTAATGTATCTGATAGTATATTCCACATACCTGGGGCTAAAGTGGTAGGTGGTGGCATCCATCATCCACTCATTTGATGCACTACTGCCTGCATCCTTCACCTTTATCATTACTTTTTTCTGTCTGCCTTCCATTCTTCCAGTGTCTTTCAGTCTTCCTGCCACTTCTTGCTAGTTTTCTTTCCACTTCAGGTGGCTGTGCGATGAATGACAATGCTGATGGTTTCGTGTAACCCAGGAAACCATTTACAGTGCTGGTTGGTAACCATATAACCAAATTACAGGGTGATGTGGAGCCTACTATGGTGCCTCTGTTAACTGGGTGGAGAGATGCAAATGTGGTGTCCATCCAGGAACCAAACCTCCAAACTCCTCCCTGCACCTTGCTGTGGTGAGGCACTGTCTACCACAAGGAAACATTACTTCACTGCATGAGACAGCCCTGCAGGGGCAGTTGCTTACCTGCTGTTGATGGGATTGCTTGGCCAGACAGACCGAGGTTACTCAACAACAACCAGGGGTTTATGTGAATGAAGAGTAATTGTAATAATGTCAGTTATCCCCTTCTGCAAAAAACAGGTATTCTTCCAGACTGCTTTTCATACTCAAACGGTTTTGAAACCTGCCATTAACTCTTGGACCAATGAGACACCTTTACTTTCCTGCTATGGCTACTTTCTGATTATTCATCTCAAGGATCTTTATAACTAAGGAGTTCATCCCTTCAGCCTATGACTCTCAATTAGCTGAAAAAAAAATTGTGTGGCAGCTGCTTGAATAAAAATTGGAAAAACGTCCTATGAAAGAATGGGTTTATTAAAGTTCCTTCAAACCCATTCAGCTCAAAAGGTTTCTCTGAAGTAAACTGCGCCTGGCAATTGCCAGAATAACGTGGACAAGAACTCCCTCAAGAATGCACAAACAGGATGCCAATGAAAGTCTGTTAAAATAAGGTTGAGGGTAATGCTGGAAGAGGCAGACCTGAGTATAGCTATGTGATATGGAAGAAAAGACTGGAGCATTATACTGGTGTGACAAGGAAGAGAAAATTATGGGTCTGAGAGAGCAAGATAGGTGTGTAAGGACAAAGACGCCTGCTGGCATTTGAGTCATGGCCAACTACCCATTCCTTGTCTGGGGGTTCCCAGGAAGGAGCAAGATATAGAGATGACTCCCTCAGAGAAATGGGTCAATGGAGGTTGCTTCCAACACCCTCATCCTAATGGCTAAAGTACTGTAATTTACATCATTAATCCTGCTCATGCCTGATGCAATTCTAAAAAAAAAATTACATGTACAGGCTACAGAAGGAAGATGTAATCAGGATGTACAGTACTTAAAATTATGGGGCTGACAAGAACGACAAGTGGTTTAGAAATACTCATATATTACATGCTTAGTACAAATGACATTATCCACATCTTCGCATAAAGATGGCGATAATATACAACCGTGTAGACCTTTGGCTTTTCAAGTATAAAGTAGTGCTTCTGAAACATAAAAAAATTCATTTCTGATAGATCTAGAGTTGTTGTAACAAAACTCCCAAATACTATATTCTGAATGGAATGGGAGTAGCTATACAATGTCTTTTCTTGTATACTAAATATGGACAAATATATCTAATTATATACAAGAACTCTACAGTTGGCTAATGTACACAAAATAGTAACTTGGGACGCACTGCACTGATACCAAGGACTATCATCTACTCTAATCTTTGGTGTTGCGTATCGTCTGTTTCATGTCCTACATACTAAGAAGGCCTTGAACCTGCAGTCCCCACTAAAATCCACCCTGCTAGACAAGTGCAACATCATAAATAATCTCTGCTTTCTATAATACCCTCGTGTATTCTTTCCACAAACTTAACTCCTTGACAACCAAAATATTAAAAAGTGAGAGTCCATGAAAATGTTCACACAGCAAGTTCTCCAATTCCCTCCTGTTCTGTTTTCATAAACTTTGCTTTACACTGCATACATAACTGGACTGTACTGTACTGTATTTATCACTCAATGGAAATGACACCTTGGTTTATAACTGACTCATTCTGCAGGAAAGATCTAGCAGGGAGCTTCAAAGCCACACAGTAAGTGTTGCTATGAATACTAACTGTACAGATGACTGGACGAGTGCTGTACAACTGGGGTTGGGAGATCAGTGCTATTTACAGGGAGATATTAATTCCAGTTAACAGCCATGGGACAGAGCCTTTAACTACATAATTAATATATATTGGCTCTGAGGACAACCAGCTGTGTCTGTGGGGGCTTTGTCATTAATCCTGAATTAGTCTTAAAGATTAAATGAAGATCTAGGCAATTTATAACTGCAGCCCATCATTCCCCAAACAACCAATGCAACACTCAACAAAGAGTGTAGCATTACCTTAAAGTTCCAAATTTCATCTAAGTTTATCATAAACCCACACTTCCTCACAATTGTGCCTCCTTAACCTAGGAGATAATAAGGTAATACTTGGATGACTGCTGCTGGAGAAAATATTACTTTAAACTACTAAATAAAATTCTCAGAACTGTTACATATTTTACACTGTAGCTCATCATAACTGTTATATATTAATAAATCATTATATACTGAGCTTAGAAGTGACAAGACGACTAACAACAGACAGAAGGTTACCTGAGAAAAGATTTGTTCTTGGGAGCCCATTATATGGTATGCAAGCTCATCATGTCTTATTTATATCATTTTAGCATTTCTGTAACTAAAATGTGAAATTGGGGGAATAATCCCATTAAACAGATGTCATTCTTGATAAACAATCCCTTTACCTATGCAGTACTATCACCTGCAAATAAACATTTTGTATCATTCTCTGCTACCATAACTATATGTGATCAAACAACCTGCAAGAATACTGGAATGCATCAAGGTTTCGGATGATATCCTATAATACCTAAATAGGTTTATGATTAACCTGCTTAATGAATGTGAAATTTTGCTGTTTAAGAGCTGAGGTACACCCCAAAGAACTATTGTATTGTCATTGCTTCATGATATGCAATTAAGAGACCATATTTTGTCAATGCTGCAGTGAAGATTTATGCCTTGTGCTATCAAGACAGGTTTCCTTATTATTTGCCTTGCCTGTTACCACCTACTGTAATATTGTATGTCATTTTAATAATGAAAATAGAATATTTTTCTGTGGCCTGGAAATACGGTATATCCAAGTCCTAAAACCAACCCAGTACTTCCCAACAGTTATTGAAAACTTCGGAAAAAGACATCTTCGATGCATAACAATGCCGGAAAAGTGATGGCGTCTCGGAATGAACTTCACGCTATTTACATATGGCTAAGTTTCCTGCATAAGGGTGATAATGATTGTCTGACTGGTTACCACACTTGTAGCCATATTTCACTCTTATAGGAATAGCTCCCTCAGTTGATGGAATAGCCAGTTATCAGAATTCACACGTAGAACTGTACTGTAAATCCCTTCGGCAGTGCTTTACACTGGGAGGATAAAGACACAATAGCCAGTACTCGCACTGCAAATTACTTATGGCAGCAAAGATATCTGAAGTTATTCATATGGGGTCACTTGAAATTAGCCAAATCCCAAATGATCCCCCCCCCCCATCATATTCAGTGTTAAACTAAGAAAAACTGGGCAGCTAGATGTTAGACTACTGTATAGTTTTAACAGATGGCTATAAACAGACTTGGGTAGATAGATAGTGTTAATAAAGAATGGGATGATGTGTTGATAAGGAGAGCCCTACAGGTAAAATGGGTTTGAATAGTGTATTGTTAGCTCACTGGTTGCTTGCTAGTGGATAGGGTCCTACTAGATTCTCCCAATACGTGTACATATATATACAGTCAAGTTACCAATCAGAGATGATGAGTAGTGCAACAGTATGCCATTTTAACTATAACAGTACCCAAGAACAAAACTTTTAACCATGATCTATAGGTGCTACATGTACGGAATGAGCTAAGTGAAATCAGGTAAAGGTACCTTAGGGCATAAGTAATAAAATTCAACTAACTCATGACAAACAACTTCATCCTAAATAAAAAGTAAACTAGAGATACTGAATAGTAAAAATAAAGATCATTCTGAGATATGAGATTATCAGCCAATTATCTTGGTATCCTCCTCATGAGAGACTGCTTCCCACCCTGCTTGTCCATGATTGAAAACAACTGATTTCTTAATAACCTGTTCATCCATTTCTAGTGTACCATAAGGATGAAAACTGCTTGACAGATACTGGAGATAAGGAATCAGAAACCTACACTCATTGTATGAATCTGAGGTTCTGAATATGCTTGGTTTACTCACTGTTCACATCAAAGTGTGAGAGCTCAAAATTTAGAGCTGTAAGCATTGTGAATCTCATCCTTATGTTGACATTGGAGGTGTTGAAATGCATGAAGAGGTTATACAATAAGTTTTAAAATGCCCAGAAAAATGACAACAGTACGTAAAGCTTGTGCTCTACTGTTCTATCTGTTCAATTAATACAGTACATCAATTTCCTGTATCTAAATGTGCTTTTATATATTATGGTATATAATTTTTTTTTAGTCTTTGCTATGAGGCTGTACCTGTGCCAAGGAGACATAATTTAATGCGACTAATGTATCCACTCTTTACTTTGAAATTCTAGTGGCAAATCTACCTCAGTTAAAAATTAGGGGATCTGCTCTTACATAGATTTGCTCTGTTCTAGCCTTGTCCACGTGACAGCTACTCTCAACCTATGGGCAGCCTTTCCAATAGTGACACTTAGCCCATCAGGCTGTTAATACGCTGAATAATGGTATATAAGTAAATTAAGAAACTATCGTACATTTGAACCAGCCTCAAAATATAGCAAATGAACTCTCTTCTATTGGTTTGTGTATTTTATGGTTTGTCCTTAATCTATGATATATACAGGATTTTTCTATGTAAGTTTTTACAGTACAATGGAAAACCTTGGTTGAAACTTTTAGTGCTAGCTGGACATGGTACAGCAGGAGGAAGGCAGGTGTAAAAAGATGACTTAGGCAGGATTGTCATGTTTTTCTTCACAGATTGTAGGAAAGTGGATAAAATAAAAGCAGAATGGAGGAAGGTGGGTGAAACAAAAGCATAATGGAGAATAATGGATGGGACTAAGAAGCAAAATAGAGGAAAGTGGACAAAATGTAGAAGCAGAATAAAGGAAAGTGGACGAAATGAAGCAAAGAGAGGAAAGTGAATGTAAGAAAAGCAAAATGGAAGAAGGTGGATGAACCAAAGAAACAGAATGGAGGAAAGGTATGAGCTGAACAAAGAATACTGACAAAGGCACAGAAATCATAGAAAGAGGTCAAAAGCTACAGAGATCAGGAATGTTACCAAAAAACCAAACCAGTACATGGAGGGAAAGAAGAGAATATACAGGTAACCACGACTTAATGAATCGGATGCACTGTTGAAAAACTGTTAGTTCTGTACACAATTATTACCCTAACATATGATGATGATTTAAAATACAAGTCTAATGGGGAAATGTTTTGGAGGGATCATCAAAGTCCACCCTGGAACAATTTTTTCCCCTGTATGGCTGCAGACTTACTAGACTGAATACATACATGTGAAAATTACCTCTAAATGACTGCTACATCAAACTACCAATTGTTAGAGAAAGAATGATGCAAGTTAGGTGAGATTAAAGTTTACTACATGGGACAACCCTGCAGGGATGGTTGCTTGGGCTGACAGGTCTGCTCGGCTGGGCAGACTAGGGTTGATAAACGATAACTGCACTAGCTACATGGAGTCAACTGCATACTGATCAAATGTATTACTTGGGCTACCTGTACAAGAAAACTAAGAAAAATGGCCTGCCTTAATGAAATCAGCTGGGTAACAAACAGAAAAATAGTCAGTGAGTAGAGAAGAGATCAGCAGGAGGAGCTTTTGTAGTCTGAGGTGTCTGAGGCATTGCAGGAGTCAGTCTGGAGCTCAGCAGTTGCGTCAGTCTTCAGCTCATTGACTGGCCTGGAAGAAAAGGCATTGGGTTATTCAATATCAGTATCACAATTACAATAAAGCTGTCTGGTGGTACCAAGAATAACATAAATGTCACTGGAGTGGCTGGGTTAGGGGATGGTAGTAATAGTAGTTGCAGTCCCAGGTTCATCTGAATCTGAGCCCAGTGAACTGTTGGTTGATTTTCCTCTCTCTTGCAATCCACCATTCTCCTTCTGGGGGACAGGGAGGGAGATTAGGGACATTTGTCTGGTTATATTAGTTCCACCACACAGTGTCCCTCTCCAGCACCAGCGTGGGTAGAAGAAAGGGAGGTTTTTAATGTTCGGTGATACATCTATGTTTTGCAGGAGTACCAGCATCTGTGAGTAAGAGCCTATAACTCATTCAAGGCACCCTGATGCAGTGCAGAATAATACTAGCTCCTGTACAAAATAATGATGCATCTACATAATACATCACATCTGCTCACAGCTGGAATAGAAACGAGGTCTAAATAAGTGTCAGACAAGCACTCTATCCATGTGACTACTGGAGGTCTCAAACTACAGATGATTCAGGCATGCACCTTGAGCTGAGAGAAGCAATGGTACGTATGAGCTGCGAGTTGGCAGAGTCAAGGGCTGCAATGTGGCGGGCCTGGGCACTGATACGAGCATCCTTGTCCTCCACTGCACGACGCAGTGCTGCCTGCTCTGCCCGAAACTCATGCTCCATGCTCATTAGCCTGCAGGAAGAGGAGGGATAGTGAGAGTGGGTTGTCTTTGATACAATGCATTATGCTAAGAGGATAAAGAGAAGGAATGCTTGTCACAATTAAGAAAAAGCATACAATACAGTGACTGAACACTGCTACAAAGATAACTGTATTAGTGGTAAGGACAGTGCTATTAGCAATAATATCATCATTATCATTCCAATCCTTGTTTCCACTTAAAGAGGCATGATCTATGAAAGGTCTAAAAATCCAAACTCTGTCAAACTGTATGCCCAGTACTGTGGGCAACACATCCATTGGGAATCACTGGTTACTTATTACATTCCAGTATCAGATGGTTAGGATCTTTTTAAAGGTAAATCACATATGCAAGGAAACAGTGAAGTGTTAGTACTAGAAAACTATACCACTTAACCAAAAGCAATGCACAAACATGATATGTACTCACGGTAAATCATCTTAACTGATGTTCTTTTTGGCTATTAAATAACAGAATATTAAAGGCAGACTACAGTACTTGCAAGTTCCACTCCTAAATATAGTGCCAATTTGTTGGTCTCCCCAGTAAGGAGAAAATTTGTGATATTTTGGAGCACATTTACATTCAGATACTATTGACTATGCCATATGTGTAGTCTCTCTCCACTTGATGGCAGCTGTCCATGTGTTATGATCTTCAGCCATTTCCCTATACAATGCTCCATTCCTCCTATCCCTGACTTGCAGTGAGGGCAGCCTGTGAATACACTTTGACATGCATACCTTTCAATAATGGCCCGCATCTGCTCCTCCTGCTGATCCAGGAGGTGAGGTGGGGGCATACCAGGAGGGAGGAGGTGTGGGGGGAGGTGAATGAGGCGCCCCACACCCTCCTGCCCCCCCCACACACCCCCGGCTCCTCCCACTCCCCCTGGTGATCCTGGACACAAAGTCAGGTCATCCTCTGAATCTCCTCCAGCTGCCCGAGCGACGTCCTCCTGTTCACATAATCTGGAAGAAAATTATCATTATCAAATTTATTACTGTCACGAACTTTTTTCCCACTGAAAGATGGGGTAAGGTAAGCTCCTGAAAATATGGAAAGAGAAAAAGTGAGAGTGTTGCAGAGTCCTCAGAGTCTTTTCCAGCTGCCCAATGAGGTCCTCCTGTACACATAATATGAAACAAAGAAATCACCATCAGCAGCATCATGATCCTAACGTTTTCCCCACCCAAGGATGGGGTGAGGCAGGATCCAGAAAACAACAAAAAGGAACAAACTAGAAACTTTTCAGTTAATCAGGTAAGTGGTATGTGAATCACAGAAGATGGGTTTTAGTATCACTTTTTTAACATGATTATCAACAGAATAACTAAATGATATGTGTATATGAAGCACCTTTATAAAGAAGAAAAAATGCAGATGGTTAGGCTTGGAGGTGGAGCCAGGATTTCCAGGACTTGAATGATGTGTGAATGACTGTGTACCTCATTTCACAGGCTATGATCTTGATGGCTCTCCAATTTTTGTACTTTCACTTTCTCATTTGTGGATCCTACCTAACCTAATCATTAAGTGGGAATATGGATCTGGATGAAGATGATATAACATGCTTAGCCTCTTGGTATGCCAGACGGTAAGCAAAATCTAAAGCTGTTAAGCAACGGCAATTTGTGAAAACGAACATTCTAAGTGAACTTGCACTGGATATGAATATGCACTAGGAAAATTTTGTAAAAGAAGCTGACTTATAGAAATCTTCAGAAACAAAGAAGCTGACTTATAGAAATCTTCAGAAACTCCCCAATTACTTATATTCATAACAGCAGACACCAGGAAAGCCAGCCAAACAACTTGCTAGATTAGCGCTGCTGATGACATGCATTCATATCAACCTACCTATCTCAAAAGAAAAGCATGTTGTAAACTGAAGGAAGATACTGAAGTTCACTGAAAAAAATAACCTACAAGACATGCACATTTAAACTAAATAAAAACCAACAGCAGTAATGCAATACACAACCATCTATGGCAGTCAGTTAAAAACTATGCAAGAAACAAAACAATAAGACAAAACAAAGTTAAGCAGCCATATGACAAAGATACTTACCACAGAGTAATAACAGCATTCTCACATGTACTCAGTCTAAAAATACTTAATATGATGCTGGGCTCAACTGACTTAAGTACTGTAATAAAGCTTTCAGCTATACATAGTCTTAGATTTTGTTTCCATCCTTAATGAAGTTAAAACCAGCGAGGTGTGCAGAAATGGGTGAAGCCCGCATATTCTGTTCCACTGCAACATCCTTTATCACTCCACCAGGAACAACAGCATTCTGGGGTCAGGCTACTCACTCTAGACATTTAAGGTGAGTGACTGGTCACTTTCCACTGAGTGGTATTATGTGAGCAATAAACTTCAATTGCCCCTTGAACTTAAATCCTCATGGGCCACAACTGGTTGCATCCATCTGCTGGCCGCATGGCTGGTTACCACCCAGTGTATTAAATGGTTCCTTGGATACAGCATCAACCAAATTCATTGCATGTACCCTAACTTAATCTGGATTGAGCACTACCTGATGTATTCTATCAATACTTAGCCAAACTCAGCTTAATGATGGACTAACCTCTGAGCTCTGCCTCGCTTGCCACTGCCGCTACCATCTCGCCGTGCTCGGGTGCCCTGCCTTGCCTCCTGTCTGAGTGAGGGGGAGGCAGAGAGGCGTGGGGAGCAGTGGGGGTTAGTGCGAGGAGGCGGAGGGTAGCGGAAGTATACAGAGGAGTGTGGTCGTGTATCAGGGGAGGTGTCAGACGCAAGGCGTGGGTGTGCACAAGTGCGGGACGGAATATGGCGGGTGTCGGGCGAGGTATCAGGGGAGTGGCTGGGGCGGTGGTAGGCAGAGGGATAAGCAGAGGGGCGGGAAGAGGCATGACGGGTATCGGGGGAAGTATCTGAGGAGGGTTCTGAGGTGTCAGAGGAGTGGGAGCGGCGGCGATGGCGGGGACGGCTGCGGCGGAGGCAACGCAACTCCTCCGCACTCTGGCACGAACTTAGGCTGCCATTGGGACTCCCTGCAGGGTGGGGGGAAGGGAAGGGGGAGGGGGAGGAAAAATGAATGATGAGGATCACTGAGTGACTTCATGCTTTGCATCCTTAAGTATTATTATAATTGTCTTATTTGATGTCACTTATATGTTAGCTCTTTTCTTTACCATAATATCATACATTTTATAGATTGAAATATTGTCAGTCTTCAGTTCTCTTATGAATACAACGATAAATTAAACCTAGTCAGTTCCTTCTGAGGTTTCCTCTCACAATCGGCATGGAATGAAGCAGCTTCCATAATGTTATCAGTACTACATCTCAAATACATGAAGTACACGCAGTACATGTACAAGAAACGATACTTAAGTGAATCAGCATTAGATATGGCAAAGTGGCATGATCAGTGTTTACAAGTCTCAACTTTTCCTGAGCATACTGAAATATGTCACTGGTAAGGGGTAAAGACCCATTTTCTAACTCCTTCACATGAAAATATTCAGGTAATAAGTCAGAGCAAAGTTCTAAAGATTCTCAGCTGTCATTCAACGGCTGGCTAATAAGCACAGAAAAAAATCAGCTATGATAACCCAGAATTATGCTATCCATCCCACTGACATGTCTTATCTATACCTGCTACCTCACAATATTATTCTATTTAGCTTTAGGGATACATCTTGTAGTGAAATGTTAAATGAAGGCTACACACAGCCCTTCCAGTCTGAACAGTCTCCTAAGCTCAACAAACTACTGGAAGCAGCTAGCATGATCAAATGAAAATATGTCATCATATTGAAGTGATGAATCCTGCAAAAATAAGGACAACTGGCTTTATATCTTTGCCCTGTGAGAACCTAAGGGGATGCCTGGGGGTACAATATAAAGAAAACTAATGGGCACCATTGTCCTGAAAGAGTCTATGGCATGCCTGAGTACTGGGGGGATTAAATTCTAGCAAAATAAACATAACTGATGTATACCTTTGACCTGTGCAAACCTAGGGGCAATCCTATGAAAGTAGTATGTCAAATCATAGCACAATAAAAACCTTGGTGGATACCTTTGCCCTGTGAGAGTCTAGGGGCATGTCTGGGTGTGCTGTGAAGGGACGATGGGTGGCCCAGTGGGGAGGGATGGATGGGGCGGTGCTTGGCTGTCTGGTGTAGGGGCGATGCTGCAAGCATCACAGTAGCAAATGCAACATTAGCATTAATATTACAAGAAGCCTGAGGAAAGCAAAGCAGCTACAATCAAAGCACATTTTTTTAATGCTTCATCAAAAAGTGTAAAAGCTATCAATAAGCTTGCAAGATTGACAAGTTATGTTAGCCTGAGTAAAAATCTCTGAAGGTACCTATCATAAAATTTAAAAAGCCATAACAAGAGTGGCATGGTTAAAGTTAGAACAGCCATTAAAATTTCAAATGTTAATAATATGTGATTCAAAATACATCGCAGTCTAATTACTAACCTAAAGGGGAGCCCTGAAGAATGTGCCTCACCCCACCACCCCCAAGGTTGCCTCCGCTATTCCCATTGTCTCTGGAGCCTGAGAGGAGGCTGCCACTGTTCTCCGTGAACTGGAGAAGCAGGGAGTCTACCGGGGAGGATGAAGAATGGGAGTGGGCAATGCTGTGGTAGCCTGAGGAAGCCATGTTCGACAGCTGAGATATGGACGTCTGGGAACCCTGTATGTTGGTGTCATGAGGGACGTGCATGTTATCATGAAGGCCCGGCAAGTTACCCTGAAGATTATCCGGAAATCCATGAATGGTTCCCGGCTGTGTGTTGTCATGGTGTTCCATGCGGCAAACATCATGGACCTTGTTGGTACACGAGTCCATAAAGTTATACAAATCTGTAACCTCCTTCTGGTACACACCCCCAACACCCCCTCGTCTCTCAGTCAAGGAGTGGCTGCGGACAGCAACGCCTGACCTGTAAATATCATCATCATCATCATCCTGACCTCTCCTTCCCATCCAAAGATGTGATATGGTAGGGTCCAAAACAGAAGAAAAAGAGCAAAACATGAAAGAGGGAGTACTAGTACATGGCATGCCCAATGAAATGGGCTACACTCATTACATCACCATTCTAGAGTATGCCCCTCCTTATCTCTGAAGGTCCAATTTTCTTTACACTATCTTCCTCCCGTCCTACAGTAACCCTACTGTGCCACAGCTAGTGTACTTTTCATAGTCAGTTTAGCATGATCAACATCTATATTTGCAGGGGTTCAAATGGACTACCAAACAAGTGTCAGTTCCAGTATTATCTGGGAGTAAATTTTCTAACCTATAAATAGAACATTACTTTATCAGTGATGGTCTTACACATCAAGGGGGCACTACGCAGGAGAGTCATACGGGACCCTCCAGCATAACCCCTTACATTAAAGTACCAGTAGCTATTCTACAGAACAGTCCAGGTTCTACAATAATTTTGCTTAACTGTGATGTTAAGTAGAAGAATGAACACTATCATATAAAAATATCCTTCATCAACACATATTATGATATTACCAAAATTAGGAGCCTAAAAAACAGATTACCAAACAGTGGCGTACCGTGGGTGTAGGCGGTGATGAAGGTGGGGGTGGGTACGGAGGGGCTGGGGTGGAGGGGGGGTAGGGGAGGGAGCAGCAAATTCTGCCAAATTGTATGGGTTGCCATTACTCAGCCGGGTATCGCTGTTGTTGATGTTGTTGTTGTTGTTGATGTTGTGCAGCAGGTTATTGTTGTTTGCTTCCCTGCAAGTCAGAAAATATAAATACAGGTTATACTAAGACAAATACAAATACAGGGCACAAGTTATGGTCAGCATTTCACTATACAAACTACATTTCAAAAATTATACTTTAAAATTAGTACTTCCTGCATGATTACCTATTACAGTACTTCAAACATCAGCTAATGTGGAAATCTGGCAAAGATGGATAAACGTACAGTATACTATTATCTAGGAAAGAGATATAAGGTATACAATGCAAATGGTCAGTGATTCAGATAGGTCATGCTGACATAAAATGATCAAAACTGCTATTTCCCCTGTACTCACGTGGGTGGCAACAACTGCTATTTCCACTGTACTCACATGGGTGGCAACATGGAGATCTGTGCAGTGCCGTGGTGATCAAACGCTGTTGTCAACACCAACTCTTCACCCACATTCATGCAAACACCCACCTCTCCCACCCCTGCTCTCTCCTTCCCACCTAACAGTGTGGGGCCAGGGCTTCCAGTGGATTTCTGAAGGAGTGAGTGGAGGGTTAGGAAATAATGAGGCAAATCATTATTATCATCATTCTGATCATTTTCCCACTTAAAGATCAGGTGACTAACTTGTAAATATAAAGTACAGGTAATCCATCATCAGTCTACCGATTCTTTATTAATCCTTCAGGAGCATAGGGACTTGACTACTCAGTGCACACAAAATTTAAGACAAAAGAGACCAACTGCCTACCTCCATGTGAGATATTGGCAATAAGTCCCAACCACCCTCTGGAACTAAACCTTACAGGCCATATACAGTTGGAACACATTAATTCACTAGACCACCATGTGTCCACTATGTAGTTGGTTAGCTAGTTACCACCTGACACTGCATTTAGTTTTCTTGGTTACAGGAACCATTAGGCTTGTCACTCAGTGGCATATAAAGGTGGCACTATATTGCATGTGTGGATGGATGGTGCCCCCATACATTTTAACTGAAAGTGAGTGGAGAGTGTCCCCTACAATTTGTAACAGACTATGTGTGGTTCCACCTATCACCTCATTAAAATTATTACATTAAAAGATGTTTACTGGTTATTACCGTCACTCATAATGAAAGATACTAACCAGATGGTGTGGGTAGAGAGGTGTATCAGCACGGGGGAGGGAGTGTGAGCGATGTGTGGTGGTGGCAGTGGTATGGCCTGGGAGGGGACTCTGATCATCTCTTGCCTCTCCAATGCCAATACCTCCAGCATCAACATATTCTTCTCTGCTAAGGGAAGTAATTATTATTACTGCTTTCTTGTTGCTGCTACTGCTTTCCCATTTCTTTTTCAGAATTGTTTTTCCTCTCATTCTTTTCTCACACATTACTGATCTCTCATTCACATCTCGAAGACTTCAAACACGAAGGCAAGTCCCAAGTTTTTAACAGGTCATTTACAGAACCATTGTAGTTTTTAGATCTGATCTACCTGAATCCGCATCCCACATAACAGAGTGCAGGCAGCAATGATACGGAGAGGCAAGACATGTTCTACTTTTATCACCACAAAACTTATCATAAAAATTATGGGTTTCATCTCCCCTTTGTGATATAACTTTTAAGCATAGAGCCATCAAAGCCATTACAGCTGCTCTCCCATTCCTCTCATGCTATCTTTCTAAAATGTGTTCATTTTTTAAAAATTACTACGAACTGCTCTGGGGAAAAAAAAAAAAAAAAAAAAATGTACTAAAATTTTCAGGCTTTCAGTCCTTGGTTCTTTCTTCTTTGCATTAAAAAAATGTTTACATATTATATTAAGGTACTGGAAACTCATAATTACTCACCCATAATTATTGTTGTTACTGTGACTATTATTATTGTTGTTGTGTGAGGGTGTGGATGGATCAGGGAAGGTATGGTGTGGGGTGGCTGAGAGGGGAGGAGGCACCTCACTCTCCCCTTCTACATTACCCAACTGAGCACTTATGTCCTCCACTAAGGCTAGCACTCGACTGGCTTCACTTTCATATCCCTGCAAAATAACATACAAATTCAGGTAGTATTACTATCAGAACAATCCAATCAAATGGTAAATGCAGTAATCCGAGACAGAAACATTCTCTCTCTCTCTTTTATCGTCATTTAACTAGAAGCACATGGCTCACTTAGAGTAGCTCTTCCTTCATATGAAAAGTTCTTTTGCTATCAAAACAGGTGACATAACTCTACACAGAGACCTTCCCAATAAATACTAATAGCCAGTAAGAACATGAATGTGCAGTCCTTTCTAGTCCAATGCAGCACTGAACCTCTCCACCGCAGCCATAAAACTTTCCTATGATGGCTTAGGTCAAGTTGGGAATGGATGTGTAGGGACGAGGTGAGATAGGTGGTGTTAATTTTTTGTTGAGGTGTGAGAGGTCTATAGTTTCTTTCCCCAGAATACAACCTGCCAGAGTCAAATTACATGTATGTCCCTATTTTGGTTATAGGTACTGTAAAAACAAACCAGGGCAAAAGATAGCCTGTCTAATGGTCTCATGGTTGGCCTGAGACTCAAACCTGGGACTCTTGTTTACTAAGTAAATACACTTAATGTTACACCACCACCAGCTCCATGGCTAGGAGGTGATGGGCTAATTCTGGCACTCATTCTCCCTCAAAGTTACATATGATCCACACAATTATAGATCTTGCAGTTGCGCCTGTCTAGTAGTCACCTTGCTTATCTTTCCATCATTATTACTGGGCCCCTCTCCCCCAGTCTAAGGATGGGGTGATGTAAGGTTCACAAAACATGGAGGGAAAAAGAACAAATGTGTAAGGATTTTCAGCAACATGCACAGCTAGTTATTCAAATTTCTGGCATCCTGGGTACACTCACAGGCCTAACCATTTGCACACATTTATAATGTTAACTTCTTTATAAATGCACTCCCCATTCTGAATGAATCATAACCATCACTCCAACCACCATTCTAAAAAAGATGCACCCTATGAATCATTCTGCCTTTTCTCCACTTAATTATTAAGTGAAGCAAAGGTTCAAAGCAAACAAAATAAGTAGCTGCAATAATTAAAAAAAAAAATAATAACAATAATAATAATGACTAGACTCATGGCCTTATTATCCATCAGGAAATGATGTGAGGTGGAGGAGAGAGAGAGGGAGGGAAAAAATAAATTTTCTCACCTGTGTATCAATCTGATTGAGTGCATCAGCCAAGTGAAGGTGTAGAAGAGCCAGCTGCTTGCCCAGGTCAATCTTGCCATCAAACTCCAGCGTGCTATCACCCTCACGTGGGGCACTCTGTGGGGTAAATGCTTTGCTGGTAAGGGCAGACTTGACATATTTTATTCACCTTAATACCAGGCAATTTCATTCAGCTGAAACAAATCCTAGTACACAATGGGTTAAAAGCTTTCCAAATTCCCAATAATTTCTGCCATTATCACATCTTTAATACAGTAATGGCAAATCAGTTAAACCAAACACTCACCGAGATATCCCTGAGGAAGGTTCGGCACCGTGGCTGTTCCTGATGAATGAACTCATTGAGGAACTCCATGAAGCTCTCCTTGCCCTGGAAGTGGGTGAAGTTGGCCAGCTGCTGGAGAACCTTGGCCACCAGAGTAAGGTTACGTCCTGACTTCCCATCTGGGTATTCTGGAACGAGTAACTTTTATTAGCTAAGATGGAGCCATGCAGTGTTCATTTCAGGCCCCTTACACTCAGCCATGAATTGCATTCTTCAACATGTCCATAACTTTCATTCTTATCTGTAATGGTCAGAAGTTACCAGTGACAATTACAGTGGGGAGCATGGGCAGGTGTGGAGGACTGTGAGTTGTAACTGAGGGTACATCTAATTTGGACTGAACTACTGAATAGAAGTATAAGGTAAAAGCGAGGAGCAGACACCATGATGGGCTTAGCTGCAGTGCTCATCTCCTAACTTGGGCCTTTGAGCTTGTGGTTGGTTCCTCTTCCACAATCCTGGTATATATAATCACTGTATCATCCAGGTTACTAGCTACCACTCCTTGATGGTACTCATTTGGATGGATACTACAGTTGAGGGATGCCAGTTGTCCATGTCAGGGTTTGAATCTT
Organism: Coenobita brevimanus; assembly: GCF_032717465.1. Lineage (NCBI taxonomy): Eukaryota > Metazoa > Arthropoda > Malacostraca > Decapoda > Coenobitidae > Coenobita > Coenobita brevimanus. The sequence continues at coordinate 20,972,361 of NC_137049.1, read as the reverse complement.
TATTTTTTTTTAAAGATTCTTGAAAGATTATGTACACAAAAATGAAGGTTAAACCCTTCCTCCAGAATAGTTTTTTTTTAGCACATGATAGAGGACCATCAAATTCTCAATGACACAAGGTTACATTATAACCACAAGAAACATGTACATACTACAAACAGTACAAACACTGACAAATTTTAGGATACGGAGGTAAGGTTAGTAACATAAAGAATAAAAGCCTACTGGACTATGTATAATAATAATAATAAAAAAAAAAGATCATCATCAAAACACCTCTGGTTAAATTGAAGAGGGAGGGGTAGAGGATTGCTGGACACAAGAAGCGGAGGAAGACGCACGATGATATAAGATTGTCGGCTAGTTCACACTTCTCGTCTCTTGCCAGGCGCACTCGCAAAGTCTGGAACATCTCTCGCAGCTCACTGAAAGGATAAGTTAGTAATGCAATAATGCTGCAATTTCAACAAAAATATTAGTATAGTGTAGTAATACCTAGTACTGTACATTTGCTTAAACAAAAACAAAGGCAACTTTCAACATATTAAAGTACACTACTGTACTTGTAAACAGTAAACTGATGTTATTACATTTAACTGCATGGAGAAGCACAGTTTTGAATGCTGTATTAAATCAACATAACTTGATACACTTTAACGTGGGCATGAAAAGTCAGTGATTTTTTAGTGATTTTCTATAATGAGTAGAATACATTACTGGTACTGAGCTGAAAAAGACAACTTTTAACAGAGCTGATCAGTTCTGGAAAAATGACAGTACAGTAATACCTGTACACAAAGATGATGCAATGTAGACTACAACAAATCTTCACAATCACTTGTGGGATAGATACTTTTAGCCACCTACCATGCTAGTAAAGAGGTGCAACCCTCATGTTCATTTCATCCAGCTAAATACATACTCCAAACTGTAATTCATTTGCTGTCACACATCTGCTCACAGTATCCAGCAGTCTCTTTAACTGTCCAAGTCTTCTCCCACCATCAAACTCACCATATTCACATTCATTCCCTCTACAAAACCACATCATCACTGCATACTACCTCCTACTGTCCATCAACATACTTTCTTATTCCACACCTTTCGTGAGTCTCTGATTATCATTAACATCCTGACCTTTCTTTCAATCCGGCAATGGGTATTTGGGCCCTGAGTGAGTGATATTAAACTGTCTGAGCCCTGGAATCTGCAGTAAAATCAATAAAATCCACATCATTATAACCATCCTGACCATTTTTACTACCCAGGGATATGGTGAGGTGGGCCCAGAAAACAATGAAAGAAAAAGCATAAAACGCTCCCACAGAAAACAAGGAAACTCAAAGTACGAATGTGCAAGAACTAAAACACTCACACAGGGAAGTTGCAACTTGAGGCAATGATCTTCTCCCAGACGGACATCACTTGCTCCTTTAAGGCCATGCACTGACTCTTAAGCAGTTGTACGTTATCAACACGCATCGGATCCACCTCCAAGTCCTCCCTGCCACTTGTCATCTGTGCCACAGCCTCTCGCAGTGTGGTGTGGAGGTACTGCTCTCCCACCACCTTCATGTAGCTCTCCACTGCCTTTGTTGCTATACTATTGCCACGGAACAGGAGGTGTTCGTTTTCTGCTGTCCAGGATAAATTTTGGGGATTTAGTGTGTTATTGTTGTTGTTCTTGTCACTGAGCAACTTCTGGCAGAGTAAACCCATCATTGGCTGGCATGCAATCACCCCTGCCAGGCTGTCCCATGCAGTGTACATTGAGGATTGGGGTTTGTGTTTATCGTTCCAAGTTGAGAAATAGTTCTTGTTTTACCTTTGGTTTATTGAAATGGGCCTCATCACTTTCCATCATCCTAACACTTTTTCTCACAGCTGGTGCAAGGTATGATATCGTACCAAAAAGAACAGATTGTTAACATCATGTTCTTTAATTTTCAGTGTATATGTTTTCCTAGGGCTACCTAAAATTATAATACCAATGCTTATGTATTACCCATCCTAATTTGCTACTACCATAACTTACTAAAGCTTATTAATCTGTATTTAAAAAAAAAAAAAAAAAAAAAAAAAAAAAAAAAGCACATACTACACCTTCTACATTATTGTACACATCATGGTCATTTCAAATACAGATCACCCTGCAGAATTTATCCACATAAAACACATCCATGTAATTGTAAATCAGGTAAAACAGCTGTCACAAATCTGGCAGGAGAAGCAGTAGAACATATCTGCATGTACCACTGCAGATCACCAGTATATAAGAGATGTTCAAAGCACATCATCTGACAAATCTCACAACACTTACAAATGTGTTGTTATAATATTCTGTGCAATCACCTCTGTGATCTGAAAAATATTCTCAGAATATATAAGAAGAGAAAAGTAACCAACAATCTATGCATACTGGCCTTTTCTTCCATCTTCCTTGCATTAAAAAAAAAAAAAAAAAAAAAAAAAAAAAAAAAAAAAAAAACAGTAGCAGTCATGTACCCCTTCATTTACAAATGAATCCTCTGAAACTCCAGGTACACCTAAAAGTTTGATAAATTACAAGTGCTGAACAAAACTCTATTCTTACCTATTCGGTGTACATCGGCACATACAAGGTCAGCAAGGAATGGTACTGCCCTGCCCTCTGCCTGAGTGATGTGGACGAGAGCAGTGGCTACGTCTTCCTTAGCCCTCACACACACTGCTGGCTCAAGCAGTTGACACAAGGCCACGCCACGCTCCTTAAGGTATGAACGCATCCGTGCATACTGCTGTAGTGGCAGGATGTCGAGGGACTGGAATCTGTTCACAGATAGGCAAGATTAGTGTCACTGAAATCTGTTCACAGGAGAGCAAAATTAAAGATCTGCATGTCTAAGGGATTAGAATATGTTCCAGGGAAGGCTAGATTTGGGATGAATGGCAGCAGCAAGAATAAAAAGAAGAGCATTGCATCATCATACTGAAGGGACCAATGATGTCTGCTTCTGACCCCACAAGTATGATGATGCTCTTTTATCTTATTTTTCCAATGGTGAGTGTAGCCTATACACTATGGTGAGTGTAGCCTATACACTGTATATGGCTAGTGAGGGAGTGATTGCCCTCTACCTACACAGATCAAAAGCCCTCGGGAGCAGGGGGGTGGTTGCTTTCTCAGGCAGAGGAACTCCTTGAGAGTGAAATGGCTGGGAAGCATGCCGGCACGTGACTGGCTACAGCATAGCTGGGTCTTTCGGGTGTGGGCAATCAGGCAAGTTAGCTGCCTACTGCGACTGCAACACAATGGCGAGGTGTTCAGGAAGTTAGCCAAAGAAACCTTGATGGACTCTGAAAGAACAATAATGGCCCCCAGTCCCGTGCAGCCCTTAAATGGGCAGGGGGTGCTAAGAATCTCACGGTTGCCTCAATTACAATCTAATTCCTTTGTTAATGCAAAAAATACAATTAAAGTTGGTAACTGGAATGTGAGAACGCTAAATCATGACGGTAAAATCGATGAGTTAGTGAAGGTTTTTCAAAATTATGGACTTGATATTTGTGCTCTGACAGAAACTAGATTAACCGGAGTCGATAAGTTGGATTTGGAGGATGGTATACGTTTATTGATATATGGCCGACAGGATGGAATGCATTATCAGGGAGTAGGATTGTTGCTGGGTTGTAAGGCAAATAAGGCTTTATGTGAGTGGGATCCTATAGATGAGCGATTGTTATACGCACGGTTTAAATCAAATCATGGCAACATCAGTCTGTTTGTGTGTTATGCACCTACTAATGATGCACTCGATGAAAGGAAAGACACATTTTATGAAAAGTTGCAAGAAGGAGTAAGAAGGGTACCTAGACATGATGTTTTGATCTGCATTGGAGACTTTAATGCAGTAATGGGCTGTTCAAATGAGGGATTTGAGGCATGTATGGGTAAGATGGGAGTTGGTAGTAGGATGAGTGAAAACAGAGTGAGGTTTGGAAGCTTCTGTCTAGCAAATGACTTAGTCATCAGGGGCACACTCTTTCAGCATTGCAATATACACAAGACAACTTGGGTGTCGCCGTGTGGAAAATATAAAAATCAGATTGATCACATCGCTATCAGTAGGAGGCATAGAAGTTCTCTGCTAGATGTTCATGTTAAACGGGGAGCGGATATTGGTAGTGACCATCAACTCGGCACTGCAAAAATAAGGTTTAAACTTAAAAATCAGAAGAAGGAAAAATCTGGTGTTGGTAGATACGATATTGTTAAGCTTAGAAGGGAAGGAGAAGAAAAGGAGGAATTCAGATTAGAATGCAGAAATAGGTTTTTGGTGTTGGAAACGTTGGAAGAGGGGGAGAGAAGTGTAGATGAGATGTGGGAGGATGCGAAAAAAGTTTTGCATGAGACTGCTGAATGTAAGATTGGAAGGAGACACAGATTCAGGAGAAAGAAATGGATATCAGAGGAAACGTGGGATATGATAAAAAAGAGAGGTGAGGCTAAATTGAGGAGTGAGATGCAATGCGTTGATGAACGAGAGATTGAATTAGCAAGAGCTGCGTACTGGAGTTTGAATTCAGAAGTAAGAAGGTTAGCTAGGAGAGATAAAAGAAGATGTGTGGATGAAAAGGTTGCAGAGACTGAAATCTTAATAAACAAAAATGATGGACAGAGTCAAAGAATAGCATATGAATCGATTAGAGAACTGAGTGGTAATGCAGGTAAACGCAAGGAAATACCAGTTAGAGACAGGGAAGGAAATTTATTGACCAAAGATGGAGATATTATAAATAGATGGAAAGAGCATTTTGAGACAGTTCTTAATAGACCAATACCACCAGAAGAGGATATACCATCTGCTCAGGAAGATTTAAATATAGAAACAGGAGAGTTGAGGCTTGCAGAAGTGGAGAAAGCAGTAAAACAGTTAAAGAATAATAAGGCACCAGGGGGGGATGGTTTATTTCCGGAAATGTTTAAAGTGGAGGGGGATAGATTAATAATGATCTTGACCAAGCTATTCAATAAGATATGGGTGACGGGGTTACTACCATCAGTTTGGAAGAATGGTGTAATTGTTAAAGTCCCGAAGAAGGGAGACCTGAGTGAATGTGGTAATTGGAGGGGAATCTCTTTGTCACCGATAGCTTTGAAAGTTTTCAGTAGAGTGTTGTTAAATAGGTTGGAGCCGGTGGTTGAGGGTATTCTGAGGGATGAACAGGCTGGTTTTAGAAAGGGACGTGGTTGCAATGATCAGATCTTTATAGTTAGGCATTTGATGCAGCAAGTTAATGAAATGAGAGTACCGTTAAGTCTTTGTTTTGTTGATTTTGAAAAGGCTTTTGATAGTGTTTCGAGAGAGACTATGGGGAAGATCATGAGACATTATGGAATACCAGTGGAGTTTGTGAGGGTCATTATGAACATGCATGAGGACACATTTTGTAAAGTGATGGTTGATGGTTGTCTGAGTGATTCGTTTGAAGTCAAGTCCGGAGTAATTCAAGGTGGTGTTCTATCGCCTTTACTATTTATATTGGTCATTGATTACATTATGAAACGCGTTGGAACAGAAACCGGTGCAGGTATACTTTGGGGAGAGAACAGGAAACTTTTGGATTTAGATTATGCAGATGATACAGTTTTGATTTGTGATGGGCCAGAAGAGATGCAGAGAGTGTTGGACTGTTTGGTGAGTGAAGGTCGCAAGGTGGGTTTGGTTATTAATTGTGGAAAAACTGAAATAATCAATATGAATATGGAAAATGCGCAGGAATGTGTAATTGGAGGTATGGTTGTAAAGCAAGTTGATAGGTTTAAATATTTAGGTACTTATTTAGCCAAGGATGGTTCTTTGAACTTTGAATTCGAGGAAAGGTTAAAGAAGGCTAATCAGGCAATGGGAATGCTTAAAAATATTTGGAATAATAACAATTTTTCTGTGCATACAAAAATCAAACTTTATAAGGTAATGGTTAGGAGTATCTTAATTTATGGACACGAGTCTTGGTACAGCACAGTGACTATGGAAAATAAATTCTTGGTGTTTGAAAATAAAGCACTTAGAAGAATATTAGGAGTTAAGTGGTGGGAAAGGATACCAAATAGTAGAATTAGAGAAATAATGGGAGTGCAGGCGATCGATGAATATGTTAGGTTCTCACGATGGAAGTGGCTAGGACATGTGTATAGGAGACAGGGAATAGTACGAGGTACACCAGGGTGGGTGGCACGTGGTAGGAGAGGTAGAGGAAGGCCAAAAGAGACGTGGGTGAGGACAATGAGACGGGAAGCTGGAGATGAGTGTTGGGGAGATCTTGATGAGTTAGCACAAGATAGGATGTGGTGGTGTGAGTTCATCGAGGCCCTATGCATCCCTGAGGGTGCCACAGGAAATGATTGATTTCCAATGTTAAAGATTACATTCTGTTTGGAGAAATCTTCTCACAGTGAATGAGTTAACCCTACCTAATGTTACTGTCCTCACCAGTATCTGTTACCTCAAAGTCTAAGTAACTCACAATCTTAAGCAAATTCACCCTATCAATTGGTGATAAGTAAGGTGGTGGTGGTGGTATGATGATGATGCTCCCTTTCCAACCATATCCAAACCTACTTGTGTTTAATCCTGACAGAAGGCACTTCCTTCTCTTGCTTATCTGCCCGCACAGGGTACCACTGCTCTTCAAGGGAGGGGCAGGGTCGTGAGGTGGGGCGCAGGGGAATCTCCACCCAGCCAATTCGCTTAGTTCCTCCACGTTTCTCTCCCTCCCGCATCAGCTCCACTGTCATATTTGTAACCTGTAAATGGAGTCAGGGGATTGTACAGTAAATTAAAATCTAGGAAAGCTTTTAATAAACACTAGAAGTATAAACTATACAAGACTATGAGTAATGGTGCTGTTAATGTTAACATTTTGTCCCATATTACTCCCTTGGATGAGTGGGTACCCAAGGCTTCATAACTCTGGAGTGAGAATAATGAATTATACTTAAACTATATGTTCTAACAGGACCAGGGATGCAGGCCAGTATGCTGCCCTCAATCCCCAAATAACAAATGACACTTTACTTTGGCTAATGTCAGAAAATTTTACTTGCCACAAAGAAACCTTCAGTCACCCAATGGTTGTAATGACTTCAGTTAACCAAATCTATAACATCTTATTTACATTACTATAACTAATGCCAAGAGAGTTTGCCTGATACTGGGAAACCCCCTGTTATCCAAGGACCAAATGTTCTGTAGCTACTATGCTAGCCTTGTTTCAGACCCCTTAACCTAAGGAAGTAGTATGGAGCTGGCTGTTATCATCATTCTTACCCTTAGTCAAGTACACAGTAAACAAATTGACAAAGCTACAGTACTAACCTTTGGTAGGAGATTCAATTCAAAGTGCTCGCCCCAGAAGCAGTGGTCAGTTGTCTGCTTGCTGAATGTGCGGCCATAGAGTACATCATTTAGCTTCAGGGTACAGAAATACCTGAGGGGAAGGAGACAGGTGATTGTAATTCAGGATTCACAAAATACTGCGGTAATGTCCTCTACCATGTGAACTGTTGCAATTATGAAGAGAATAATGACCTTGTTCACTACAAAGATCTATTCTAAAACAAAAACTTCTGTTTAGTACTGTACTTTACTCAAATTATTTCTGTAAGATGAGAATAGCAGTGGGCAAGAGAAATTTTAATTGTTATTACAAATAGCTACAAGGATAAATAACAGAAATTTTTATGATAATTCCTGAGTAAAAACTAGAGCTTTAATATGCAGTGCTATGGAATGGATCAGTACACTGAAATAGTATGAACACTCTGAAAGACTGCATGGTAATGTGGAGGAGGAAAAGTAGTCTGCAAGCTATTCTGTCCCAGTCACCCTGTCATTTCACAAGGAGGAGCCATATGTTAACCCCTTCAATCTGATGGCCTTTTATATATAATAAAAGTTTTTGCAAAATTGTTTGTTTGTTTAAAAAAGGCTCTAACATGCTTGCATGTTTTGTTTTTCATCATGTGGTGGCAGCTTTCCATGCTGCTCAATTTGCTCTCTATTTAGTCCTTTATTCATGAAGTCACACTCTGAATAAAAATATCTGGCAACAGCAAGAATGAAAAAAATGTCAGCAGATAGAGAGTTAATGGCAACAAGAGCATAAGTTTCATGCAGTTCTCATCAGGCCAATAATTAAGTCAACTAAAGAAAAACAACAGCTCACTTCCTCTTGCTGGGTATCCCCTTGGCCTCCATGATCCATATCTTGAGTGTATTCTCTGTGCGCCTCGTCTCATCCTGGTTCTCCATGGGCCTTGACCTGACAAAGAGTGATACAATATTGTATTACAATGAGATCTTGTTGTTACTCTGGCCCCTGACTTACATGAATGTGAATCCAGTGGACTGCAGGCTAAAGTTACTATTTTTCTGCAGTTCACCACCCTTCTTTCAGGGGATAGGGAGGGAGGTGAGGCAAGTCTGTCTAATGGCAACAGATCTGCCTGGTTACATCACAGCCATCATGTGAAGGCATTTCTCCCCAGCACCACATGAGCTCTTACAATACTGTACATTTACAATACACAACTTGACTCAAACACCACTGGCTTTTTGTTTGATGGTAATTTAAAAGACTGACATAATTCAGGGGTTAACCTATTGACTGAAGTTTATTGAAGGCTGAACAACATGCCGCTGTAAGCCAGAATAAGTTAGGAAGTTCTTTAATTCCAGGCCAAAGCATAAACTGTGATCATTATAAACACTGTTGGTGCTCAAGGCTTCTATTCTGCTTAGTAAAATTATCTAAAACTAACTGAAATCAAATGCATGCTGATTTGCTGTCAGTTAGAAGTAAATGTTTTCCCTGCACTCACTCAAACTATGAATGAACACTGCCTGTATATAAGTCATAAAAACTCAGCGGTATGGAAATCAGTACACTGGGTGCCATATATTTCAGACCCATAACTACACTGACAGAAATTACCCTCCCCGTCCCCCACCCCACACAAAAAGAAAGACCATGACCATTTCAACTCTATCCCCCCAATACAGGAACAAAGGAGACATCAATGACTGCTGATTTACACCATGCTTTACTGACTTGTACCACTGTTCTACCAATGATCTTATGACACGTTACATGCACAGTATTGGCAACACACGGTACTGGTATTTTCAGAGATAATCACACTATAAAGTACACCCTCCAACCAATCCCCATACCCTTTCTTTGACCCTGAAAACAGTTAATATTGAAATACTCAAATGTCTTATGCCTGACCAACAATAATCGGACTTTATCAAACAGCAACAGTCTTTATTGATCCATACTAATTCAAGCTATTACTTTAACACCGTTGTTACTTAAACGACATACCTGAATTTCTTGTAATACTTTAAAACTGTTTGATCCAATAACCTGAACTTCATACCAGAATAATGCTTAATTTGTGTCCCTCTGCAGCAAACTTACCGCAGTGTGTGTGGTGAGGCAGGAGAGTTGTGGAGGGGTGGGAGGCATGGTGAGGACGGCAGAGGTTCATGCGCAGTGAGACCTGGGGACCCGCCATCTCCACCCTCGCTATAACTGTTAGTATTCATGTTAATTACCACATTCAACACATACATCTTTATTTACATTACACACAGCTACAACTATGCCATACTCTGTTCCTTTTATCTCCAACTTTGTTGTAACCATTAATATCCATGTCAATTACCACATTTAACGCATACACCTTCATTTTCATTACATACATCTACAACAACTATATTCCTTTCCCTTTAACTAGGTGTATATAAAAAATCCTCCACCATAAATGCTAAGCTGTAACAAGAGGCAGTGCTAGAATATGGTGCTAGTCACAAAAAAGTGCTATAAATGAATGTAGAGCTGTGGCATTCTTATTCTGTCACTGAGCTGCAGAAGATAGGTTGACAAGGGTTGAAAATTCCTGAAAAGTTAAGTGAAGGAAGTAACATATACCTCTGATAATTTCACCATCAATTACTTATCTCGTAATTCAATATCCTACCATCCATTGACAACTACATCAACAAAACAAATTTTCATTCATTCATTGCCAGACGCCATGTATCCCAAACGGGGTGGCCAAGGGCTTAGAGTTAATTGTTTTACAGCGAGGGGCACTAATCCTCCACCAGCCTCACTTAACACGTAGGGAGAACGTTATGCCAACAGCATCTGGTGTTCCCAGGCGGTCACCCATCCAAGTACTAACCAGACCCAACGATGCTTAACTTCGCTGATCGGCCGAGACGCGGTGTACTCAATGTGGTATGGCCTTTGGTACCGTAAATTTACACTAATTCTTCATGAATCTTTACCACTTAACAACATAAACTACTTACACACACACACACACAGTACATAAGATTACTTCAACTAAGCAATTATCACAATCTACTCACCTGCCAAATAAAAATCAAACATCCTTCAGTATCTTTATTACAAAAGCATCCCACAATGCAACTATCACTGTCAAAATGAGTCTAACTATATATAAAATTATGACGGTAATACGGCAACCTATAACCTACCAGTGACATTCAGTACTATCAATCAATCTATAGCCACAGCACATAAGAATCCATAAAACACAGACCCTATTTCTTAACTAAATGACCTTACAATAAAAGGGACTAAGGGCAAATGTGATTAAAATTCGAAAAAAAGAAAAAAAGTGCTCATACCTGTCTCCTGCTCCACTCTTTTTGCTTCCCTTACTACCCTTGCGATTGAACTTCAAGAATATACTCTGAAATGAAGACAAAAATACATTAATCACCATTTTTAAGTCGTATTTTCGCTTGCATTTAAGACGCGCTGCATTTCATCCACTGTTGCAGCTTAATATTGACTTGCATGAAACTGACATCTGTAGTTTCCAATAGTAACACACGTGAAGATTATTAAGTGTTATGTGCTCAGTAAATAACACACACACACACACAATCTTCATAGCCAACAGGAATAAAGCCAAATTTATCACAATGGGCATAACCGGATGAAGATACATACCGGTATATTTTTGACGGGATGTTCAGCAAGGCTGATTCTCTCTCTCTCTCTCTCTCACACACACACACACACACAAGCAATGAAAACAATTTAGGGTGCAAAAAGTATTCTCATCATAAACAACCATACAGACTAATTTTCCATTGATCATACCCACGCAATACAAATGAAGACAAAACACTGACAAAAAAAAAAAAAAAAAAATAAAAATAAAAACAATTGAAAAAAAAAAAAAAAAAAAAAAATCCTCTTTCACATGTACAGAATGACAAAGCACTTTTTCATAATAGCTGTTTTTTTCGTGTTTTGTTTTTGGTCGTACTCCTATTTTGCGCCATTTTCAGGGGCGGGAAAGGAAAAGCGAGGAGAGGGGGTGAAAAAATAACACATACTGTATATATTTCAATAGTCCTTGATCCACAGCCCTCAAAGACGAGTTTGGATGAGGGGGGAAAAAAAGGGAAAATGAAAAATCGAGTGAGATTGGGAGTATTGATGATTGTGGTGGTGGTGTGGTGGCAATGGTAGTAGTTGCTGTTGTTGTTGTTGTAAGAGTTATGGTGTCTAGAAGTGAAGGTTGACAGGGTGGTTGTGGTGACAGATGAGGTGGTGATAAGTGCTGGTAGCGGTAGTGGTGATAATAATGGTGATAAAGGAAGTGGTGTTATTGATAGTAATGGTGATAACAAATGACAAGTGATTATGATAGTGACAATAGTAGTAATGAGAGGGGAAGTGGTGATGAATGTGGTGATAATGCAGGTAGTGATGATGGTGATAATGCAGGCAGTGGTGATGGTGATAGTGGTGATATCATAATGGCAGTGGAGGTGGTGATAGGATAATAATAGTGGCCGTGGTGATAAAGGTGGTGATTGGATAAGTGGCAGTGGTGCCAGAGGTGGTGATACCGTACAGCTGGTGATAGTGGTGATAGGCCCCTCCCTTCCCTGTCACCCCTCCCTCCCCCCCTGCCCTGCCCTGCCTTGACCTCCTCACACCTTGTCTGTAACAGGATCACTCACCCACCCTCACCCTCATCCCCCCACCCCTACACCCTCACCTTCACCCACCACTCTACATTCTTTTCTATCTATTATCCTCATTCCCCCACCCTCACCCTTATCTAATTCACCCCCCCTCTCCCTCACCCCACCCCCAACTTCTTCTACATTATCCCCTCACCCTCACCACCACCCTCTCCTACATCCCCCTACCCACACCCTCACCCATCACTACACATTCCTTATATATATCTACTATCTCACTCCCTTCTCTTATCCTCTACATCGCCCCCCCCCCCTCACCTTCTCATCCTCCACCTTCATCTCATTTTTCCAGATTTCACCCTTATCATCTCTTTTTTCACATTTTCCTCACTTCTACTCTTGTTCTCACCCTAATACTCAGCTTCTCTACACTTTTATCCTAATTCTCACCCTCAGCCATCTTTCTACTCTCTCTCTCTCTCTCTCTCTCTCTCTCTCGCAAGACAAACAGGTCTGTTGTTCGCTTTCCTATGTACTCCGTATCTGGAACACTGATGGCTTGATTCTGGCATGCATGGACATACATATTACTGTACTAGTGTCAAAAAAAAAATAAAATAAAATAAATAATAATAATAATAATAATCCCCTTCGATGTACTAAAAGCGCTGTCATGTACCGCTAAAATTGTTATGCACGTTTTTTCACCTACATTATACACTCACACTCAACCAAGCGTGTCAGATGAGTGACGGGAACGGGTTATAAACACCTCTAAACACTATTACGGCGTGGCAGTGAGTAAGAGTGACTGGGAAAGCGTGTGTGATGAGGTGGAGAGGGAGGGGAGGCTGAGGGAGTGGTGATGAGGTGGAGAGAGGGAAGCCCGAGGACGAGAGTAACAGGGAGGCGATTTGTTAGACAGATAAAAAGATAGAGAGACACATACATACAGACAGACACAGATACTGATAGATACAATGATAAACCTCTTCCCACATCGTCTGTTCTTATCGCTTCATTTTTGTCTCTATCCTAAGACTTCAGGAGAGAATGAAGACTGCTTAAAATATATATACATTAACCCTTTCAGACCGACAGCCTCTTATTTCCTTCTTGCTATCGTCTTAAATCCGTCCTTCATCCCCCCAAATAATAATAATAATAATAATAATAATAATAAATGATCGTAGTAAAATAAAAGGTAATATGATGAGGTAATTGTCAAGTTAAATGCCACACCAAACAGTAGTTAAAAGCGCACGTTTCTTGACAAATTGTAATGAAAGTACTTAAGGTTTGTCATTACAGTCATACGAAGAGAGACTAAGTATTACGGACACCCGCACACACACAAAATAAACCAAAAAATAAACACATAGACAGGCATATATAGACAGAAAGACAGACAGAAACACTTATACATGAACAGAGATATACACAGACAAAGAGAGAGAGAGGGGGGGGGGGGTTGAGAGAAAGAGAAAGGGAGCAATTTCGACAGAGGCAGTAAAAAAGAAAACAGCCGCCACAATGAATAAACATGAATAAAAAACAAGCAAGAAAAAAATGTTATTACAAAAGCAGAGAGAGAGAGAGAGAGAGAGAGGTGATCTAAAGAGGGATAAGGGGTGTTCTAAGGGCGCTAAGAGGTGATCTAAGGGGGGATCCAAGGGGGGCTAAAGGGTGATCTAAGGGGGGGGGGCTAAAGGGTGATCTAAGGGGGGGGCTAAAGGGTGATCTAAGGGGGGGCTAAAGGGTGATCTAAGGGGGACTCAGGGGAATAAGGGGTGATCTAAGGGGGGCTAAAGGGTGACCTAAGGGGTGATGCAAGGGGGACTAAGGGGTGTTCTAAGGGGGGCTAAAGGGTGATTTAAGGGGGCTAAGGGCAGGATACAGGCAAATCGTGTCATGATCGTTCCCAACCCCAGCAAGGGTAATGCATACTGATGTTCTCTCTCCCTCCATTTCTCTCTTTCTCCCTCCCTCCCTCTCTCTTCTCTTTTCTCGAGTCCTCCCCTCTCTCTCATTCCTCCCTGTTCCATTTTTTCTCCCTCCTCAATTCCTTCTTGTTTCCTCCCTTCTTCCTATCCCTTATCTCCCTTTCTCTCTTGCATACCCTGTCCATTTTCACCTTCTACCCTGTTCTCCCTTTCTCTCTCTCTCTCTCTCTCTCCATGTACCCTGTTGCTTCCTTCCTCCCTCTCTGCCTACGCCTCCTCCTCTACTCCCTCCCCTCCTCATCCTTCCTCCCTCCCTTCTTCCTTCCCTGGCCTCTACTTTCTCTCCTTCATTCTCTCTCCCACTTTCCTTCTTTTCCTCCCGTCTCCCTTTATATTCTCCCTTCCTTCTTTCCTCCTTTTCTTCTCTCCCTCCTCCATCATTCTCCCTCCCTCCCTCCTCCAGCCATCAGAATCACTTACCTCCACCCTATATCACCCATACACTCCCTCTCCCTCCCTCCCTCTTCCCTCTCTCTCTCCCTCCCTTCTTTACCCTAACCTTTCCTCTTTCCCCCACTTCCCTTCTTACCCTTATCATCCTTCCATAATCCCCCCATCTCTCTCTCTCTCTCTCTATCGTATCTTACTCCGTTTCCCCCATACTCCTTCCCCTCTTTCCCTTACCTTTCCTCATTTCCTCTCTTATATTTCCCGAATCTTACCTCATCCTGCCCATTTCATCCCATTTCCCCTCCTATTTCACCCTCATTTCCCGTCACATTTCCCCCACTCCTCCCATTTCACCCTCATTTCCTCTCCTATATCCCTAATTTCCCCATCACATTTCCCCTACGTCCTCTCCTATTTCACCCTCTATTTCCCAGAATATTTCCCCCACGTCCTCTCCCATTTCACCCTCTTTCTCAGCACATTTCCCCTAGGCCATCTCCCGTTTCACCCCATTTCCCCTCTATTTCTCCCATTTCCACCCCATTTCCCCCGCGCGTGTCCCCCGTGTGTGTGAGTGGATCAGGCAGAGGGGAAAACACAGGTGTGGGGCATCAGCATGTCACCTGCCCTAATGACAATAAGCCCTACACACACTTTTGTAATGTGTGTGTGTGTGTGTGTGTGTGTGTGTGTGTGTGTGAGAGAGAGAGAGAGAGAGAGAGAGGGGGGGGGAGTCAAGGTCTATATATAGGTAATGGAGAAGGGGGTACTAGGTAAAGACAGAGATATACCATTACGAGGAACCAGGCTAAGGCATAAACAAGGCAGATCAAGGACGAAATGAAAAAAATATGAGTACCGTAACTGGAAAAAAAAAAAAAATGGAAGTTTGGGGAGTAGAGACAAAAAAGTGGAAGAGTAAGAACGTGATATTGGAAAAAAGAATGAAGGAAAAAAAAATATATATATATATATATATATATATACACACACACACACACACAGAGCGAAGGGTGCCAGACATAAGAGAAAGAGAGAGAGATATACGAGAAGGGAAGTCAAGGGTGCCACTATGTAACTTAAGCCTTCCCTGTACTGGTTCAACAAACACACAAACACGAAACCCCCTCTACGCTGCAAGAAATCGTCTGGGGGGAAAAGTACAATATTATATAGAGTTAATACAGAGCTTCAGCCCCTTTTACTAAAGAGAGAGAGAGAGAGAGAGAGAGAGAGAGAGTGTGTGTGTTTCATACTGACTCTCGGTATGCTGTTTCAGGGTTTGCTATAGAAAAGTTGAAGGTCATTCTTGGTACACATAACAAATACAGGAAATTGCTACCCACATACATACATATACATACAACACACACACACACACAACTGACGCTTTCATGCACATACACCTGACAATCAAAGCCCCCCCCCCCGTTTCTCTCTCTCTCTCTGTCATAAAAAATCACGAGCAGTCAATACCCTGTAAACCTCACCACACCCACACACATCAAAAAACGCACACATGTACACACACAGGCACACCTGTCGGAGTGAACGTGAGCGTGCAACATTATTTCACGCAAGAGCACGCGTACATGGCAAGCACCCCAAAAATGTATACACACAGCCTTACCTACACACACACACACACAAAACCAAGGATACAGTACACACAGCCATGCATACAAAATCACGAACGCATACACAAACAGGTACATACATACATAGCATACATACACATCCTGTACACCAAGGAATTAGTACACAGAAGGTATACTCTATCTGCTGCACACACACACACACATACTCAAAAAGGCACGCACGAACGCACTCACCCAGGAACACACCCTTGCCACAAGCACTATTACACACACACCTCTGAAACCTCTTCTATCATCCATCTTGTTCTTCAGTCTTTCTTCCCTCTTATTGTCTTCATTCTCCCTTCTCTCCCTCCTTTTCCTTTTTAACTTTCTTCTCTCCCTCCTTTTCCTTTCTAACTTTCTTCTCTCCATCCTTTTACCTCTCTCTCTCTCTCTCTCCATTTTGCCCCACCCTCCTGAAATATCCCCCCAAGCGATTTTTTTAAAGACAGAAAAAGTAAGGTGGACTGTGAGGTCAAAAAACAAGCACACCAGTCATATAGATAGACAGAAATAGACTGACAGACAGACAGACAATTACTGATAGATAGACAGGTAGGTGGGCTGATAGATCTAGACACACGCATATAAACAGAGAGTCAGACATACAGACATACGAAGACAAGCAGACAAAGACAAACAGACATACGGACAAAAATAACTTCCAAATGATATCACACTGAAGGGGTTAAAAGAAAAAATATATATATATGACAAACCCACTTTTTTTTTTTTTACCCTCATTATATTATTCCTATTTTTGACGATTTTTTTTTCAGCTCATGGTACAATTTTTGGAATGGGGGGGTCCAGACTTCATTATCCCTTTCAAAATTAGAGGTCAGGAATAAAATCGTTTGGAGAGAGAGAGAGAGAGAGAGAGAGAGAGAGAGAGAGAGAGAGAGAGAGAGAGTTTTGGGGGTATTAAGATTTCCATATGCAAAATAGTCCAAGTATTTGGTTATACCCGCTACGTCTCTCTCTCTCTCTCTCTCTCATACACCCCTCGTATCCTTGACATCAATCGAAAGTCATCAGCCATCATCAACCCACCCCCGTGTTCTTTAAGGTGACGCGTTTTCTATGAGGCCACACAGCGCTCAAAGGGGGACTGAGGAAAACCGGAGGGGAAGGACGAAGAAAATACCCGTAGGAGGAAGGGGAGGGGGAAAATACATGGAGAGGAGCAAGATGGGAGGGGATGAAGAGGGAGAGAGGGAATATTGGTGGGGGAGAGATGGAAGAAAATAGCCAAGGGGAGGGATGGAAGGAGGAAATGAAAAGACAACGAGAGGAAAGGGGACGAGAAGGGAGAGAAAATAGGAGGACGAGAGGAGAGGGAGTGAGAATATGAAAAGGAGGGGAAAGGGTTGAGAATGAGGAGGGGAAGGGGGTATAAAAGGAGGGAGATTAGGGAGGAAAAGGTGGGGGAGGGAGGGAGGAAATAAGAGGATAGGGAGAGAAGGAGAATACGAATGGAGTGGAAGGAGACGGAGGAGAGGAGGGGGACAAGAGGGATGAGGGAAAGGGGAAGGGAGAGATGAGAGGAGGGGGAAAGAGAGGAGAAAAAGGAAGCAAAGGAAAACAGAAACAAGAGGAGGGAAAAAAAGGGAGATAAAGGGAGGAAAGGGTGAGATATTTCAACCTGAGGGGATATATAGACTTAATTAACCCCTTCAGTACGAGGAGCATATTTTAAGATGACCAAAATTGTCTGGAGGTAGCATAAACTATAGAAAGGCGCTAAGGTACTGAGGTTAAAAATATGCACACACACACACACACAGGGTTACTCTGGGCATAAATAAACTACAGAAAGACGCTACGGTACTGAGGTTAAAAATATGCAAACACACACATAAACACACACACACAGGGTTACTCACAAGTTTGGATGGGGACTCCGTGGGGGGTCTGGAGGCGGAGAACTGGGGGGAGGGGGAGTCGGCCCCCCTCCCTCCATGTTGCACCCCAGCCACAACACCTGCAACGACACATAATTGCAATATTAGTCCTGCAGTAATTACCAGTGTTGCAATAATAACAATAACATCAACATCATCAACAGCAACAACATCAACATATTTACTCTTACAATTATTACTACATAAACAACAAGTATTCCAACAACAGCTACTGTAATTAGGCTTTATTAACAATACATGGAAGTTAAGGACAAGCTGAGATTAAGGAAGGAAGGATGGAAGGAAGGAAGGAGGCAAGGATGGAAAGAAAGAAAGAAAGACAAGGAAGGAAAAAGGGAAGGAAGGAAGGAAATAAGGAAAGAAGAAAGGAAGGACAGAAGTAAAAGAAAGAAAGAAGGAAATCCATATCCTAGAAAAGGAAGTAATGTTAAATAAATGGATTAAAAACAAAAATAAACACTGACTGAAACAAAAAATCACACACACACACACAAACTGATCTACACTTTTCACTGGCATGTTTCTTCAATTACAAGAACATTAATAACATCAGTCTTAAGTCAATGTTATGCTGCATTATGTAACCGCTAAAACGTCAATGCAATGTCAAGTTAAAGGATATAATAATAATAATAATAATAATAATAATAATAATGGTGGTAGTAGTAGTAGTAGTAATGATGATTATGATGATAATAATAATAATACAACTGCAGGTATCTAACTCACAATGTACAGTAATATATGTACAACAATGAACCACAAAAATTACAACTGTACAATATAATAATTACTCAAGAAACTATAACACATACAAAGAAGCAGTAGCGACCTTGATATAAGAGAGAGAGAGAGAGAGAGAGTTCTATCTTTATTTTTGCATATTTTCCCCTTGTCTTCTCTCAACGTCTCTTCTTCTCTTTCTTATGCCTCCTACTTTCCCTTCTCTCTTCCATCTTTCTTCCCTCTCTCTCTTCCTTCCCATCTCTTTCCATTTTTTCTTCATTCTTCCCACCTTTCTCTCCATCTCTTCCTTCTCCCTTCCATCCCTCCTGCTTTCATTTTCCTCTCCTCCCTTCTCAATCTTCTCTCTCTTTCTTCCTCCATCATTTTTCTTTTCCTCTCTTCATCTTCCTCAAGTTTCTTTCCCTCTCCTTCCTTTCCATCTCCCTCTTTCCTTTCCCCTTCCTTTCTCCCCCTCCTCCCTGCGGTTCCTCCTCTCCTGTCCCAACCTTCACATCTCCCCATTTCTTTCCTTCTCTTTCCTTTCGTTCCCGCATCCCTCTTTTCTTTCCCCTCCCTTTCTCCCCATCCTCCCTACGGTTCCTCCCCTCCTGTCCCAACCTTCACCTCTCCCCTCCCCATCCACCCATTTCCCTCACCCACGCCCTCCCACCCCCACTTCCCTATCTTCCCCCAGGCTAAGCTAATAGACACGAAACACCGATTTAATGTGAATAATTGAAAGCGTGAGGGAGACAGTGAGGTGGAATAGGGAGAAGGGTGACAGCACAAGGTCTGTTTGGATAGTCTCCCTCTCCCTTTTCCCCTCTACTCCCTTTTTATTTCCTCCCTCTCCTTTCCACTCACTTCTTATCTCCTTCTCCTAGTCACCTCTTTTTTCTCTCTCTTCTTTCCCCTCTTCACCTTTTTTCTCCTTCTTCTTTCCCCTCGTCCCTTTTCTTTTCTCCATCTTCTTTCCTCTTTATTCCCTTTTCTCCCTCTCATTCTCCTTTATTCCTATTTATTTTCTCCCTATCATATCCTTTCAATCACCCTCTCAATTCTCTTTTCTTCCTTCCCACTCCCTTTTCTTTTTTTTCCTCTTATTCCCTTCCCACCCCCTTCATTCCTCTCTCACTTCTTTTATCCTTTCCTATTTCTCTCCGATTCTCACCTCATTCCCTTCCCACCTCTCTTCTCACTCTCTTAACTTCATTTCCACTACTCACTCATTTCCTGCTCCTTTCCAATTACCTTCTCCCTCACTTCCCTTCCTCCCCTTTTTAATTCCTCTCCTCCTCCCTCTGCACTTTCCTCATTTCCTTCACACTCCCTTCTCCCTTTCCAATCCCTTCCCATTCCCTTTTCCTTTCCTTCTCCCTTCCCACAAGCCAGGGGGAGTGAGGAGGGCCGTGGGAAAGGGAGGGCAGGTGTGGGAATGGTGGGGGCAGGTGTGGGTCCTTCATTAGCCTACCTGTAATTGAGAGACAGCTGGGTGAAGGGAGGGAGGGAGGGAGTTCAGAGGGAGAGGGGAAGAGGAAGAAGGGAGAGTACACAGGGAGAGAGGAACAAAGGGAGGGAGGAAGTAGCGGTAACAAAGGGAGTAAGGGAGAGAGTACACACACACACACACACACACACACACAAGGCTGGCTCACGGCGAGGTCCCCCAGTAAGTCTGCTATGACAACAGATTTTCTATAAGGCGGGCGGAGATCAGGGGAGACTGGACCTTCCCTATTACATATACAACCCCGCAAAGACACGTTACTCTCTACTTATTGTGTGTGTGTTCTTTTGTGAAAGTCCTACCACTATCATCATTACTATCATCATCATCATCACTTCTACTACCACCACCACCACCATCATCATTATTATCATCATCATCACTTCTACTACCACCACCACCACCATCATCATCATTATCATCATCATCACTTCTACTACCACCACCACCACCACCATCATCATTATTATCATCATCATCACTTCTACTACCACCACCACCACCACCACCATCATCATTATCATCATCATCACTTCTACTACCACCACCACCACCATCATCATTATTATGATCATCATCACTTCTACTACCACCACCACCACCACCACCATCATTATCATCACTTCTACTACCACCACCACCACCATCATCATTATTATCATCATCATCACTTCTACTACCACCACCACCACCACCATCATCATTATCATCATCATCATCATCACTTCTACTACCACCACCACCACCACCATCATCATTATTATCATCATCATCACTTCTACTACCACCACCACCACCATCATCATCATTATCATCGTCCTTCTTCCCTACTATAACAAATAAGAATGACGAAATTATAAATAAAAATGGATTCCATCTCTAACTCTCTACTGCAAGCCTTAAAGTGTGCTCTCTCTCTCCCTACGTACACCAGGAATAATCTAAAACAGTCTCTCTCACTCTTATTCCCTTTATTTGAGCCTTATAAATCTTCTTTCAAAGAAATGGACGGATCTGATCTTGGCTTTCTCCTGTTCACCTTCATCGGAACAAGGATAACATTTATAGGCATCAGTCATTGGTTCTTTCTTTTTGGAAATAATCACTCGTCACTCAAACCTCAGAATCCACCAACCGTACCACACTGACTAAAGCAAGAACAAATCTCTCTCTCTCTCTCTCTCTCTCTCTCTCTCTCACACACACACACACACACACACACACACACACACACACAGGATTCCCACGTATTACAAAAGCGCAAAAATAACTATTGCAATTATACACATTATATCTTAAGTACATCCGCCAACCAACGTGACAAAGGTTAGGCTTTCATCCTTGTCTGCTGTCTGTCTGCCTGCCTGCCTGTCTGTCTATTGTCTGTTTGTCTGTCTCTGTCTGAACGAAGGACAAACTAGATCTGGCCAAAGTTCGTCACGTTACAAGGCCATATTGTAGTTCTGCTTTCGCCAAATGAAGGAGTACAGGCTTCTAAGACGATGTGGGATATATGATGATTAGCCACAATAATTTCTTCCAAGACAAGCATTTCTCCCAAGACAATAATTTCTTCCATGACAATAATTTCTTCCAAGACAATAATTCTTCCGAGACACAATAATTTCTTGCAAGACAATAAGTTCTTGCAAGACAATAATTTCTTCCAAGACAATAATTCTTCCACGACACAATAATTTCTTCCAAGACAATAATTTCTTCCAAGACACAAAAATTTCTTCCAAGACAATAATTACTTGCGAGACACAATAACTTCTTCCAAGACAATAATAATTTCTTTCCAAGACAATAATTTCTTCCAAGACACAATAATTTCTCCCAAGACAATAATTTCTCTCAAGGCACCATAACATCTTCCAAGGTCGACCTCAGCCAAGCGGATGTAACCTATGAACTCTACCGGGTGCCCTTCTGTCTTGTACTTGAAATTATCTTAAGTATATCGTATACAGACTTACGTAAGAGAGATAAATAGATAAATATACAGTAGATATAGATACACAGATAGATAGAAATAGATAGATAGATAGACAGACAGATAAATAAATAAATCAGCACTTTTCATACAATCCTCACTACCCTAATTTAAAAAAAAAAGGAGGAAAGGACTTAAAAACACAGAATGAGAGAGCATAAAAGAACGCCAATACCCACGTGCATGTCCTGTAAAATGGGCCACACACTCATCCACACCTCATTCTAGCACCGGGAATCCTAGTTTAGGTTAGGTTAAGTTAGGTGAGGTGAGGTAAGGTTTGATTAGGTGAAGTTTGGTTAGGTTAGGATAGGATAGGACAGGTTAGGTTAGGTTTGATTAGGTTAGGATAGGTCTGGTTTCTTCGTACTTTTCTCAAGACGATAGAAAGCCCGGGAGTCAAATGGTTCAAGACGATAAAAGGAAAGAAACCTAAAAACAGGGCGAGTGATCTAGTGAAATACCGTGCAGGAAGTGGGTCAGAAGAGGCTGATCGGTGGTGGGGTCAGGTCGGGTCACAAGAGGGCGGCTGCAGTGTACTCCGCCCATCAGGGGGTGGGGTGGGGGTAGAGGCAATGGCAGATGAGCAGGATGAGAAGTAGGGCAAAGGCACTGGAGGGGAAAGATGATGATGATGATGATGATGACGGGTGGTGGTGGAGGAGACAATGGAGGAGGAGGAGGAGGAAGCTAATGATGATGATGATGATGATGACAGTGACTGAAGGGAGGAAGAGGAGAATAGTGGCATGGTGAAAATGGAGGAGGAGGAGGAGGAGGGAATAAGGTGGAGCAGCAAACTGGTAGAAAAGGAATGTGGAAGGAATGGAAGAGAAATTTTGAATAATGATCGTGGAAGGGAGAGGGCAGAAGAGGAAAGAAAGTGGAGAGGGAGAAATGGATGAAGGAATGACAGCACTAGAAGAGAAAGCAACAAGAGAGAGGTATAACAAAGATAACAGAAAGGAAGAGAGATGATAAAATGAATGAATGAATGAGAGAGAGAGAGAGAGAGAGAGAGAGAGAGAGAGAGAGAGAGAGAGAGAGAGAGAGAGAGAGAGAGAGAGGGAGGATGGGGGGGGCAAAAAAAAACTTGAAAACTGGAGAATGACAAACCTCGGGAATTAAAAAAAAAAAAAAAAAAAAAAAAAAAAAGAATGAAGAAAAGGTTGAAAAGTTGCTGAAAGACGGGGTATGGAGTGGAAGCCATGCGTACGAAATGTTAGAATGCGAAACTTTTTGGAATATTCGATGTACAAGTCTGCATGTTACTCTTTAGACTCCACACTTCTTTTATTTCTGCTCGCTACCACTCGCTGTCTTTCTTTCTCTTTCCGTATTTCATCCTCCCTCTGTCTGTCTGTCTTTTTCTCTGTACAGCTTGTGCATTCCCCTCCTCCCTCCCTTCTCCTTCTGTTTCTTTTCTTTTGATCTTGTTTATTCATTTCTTTCTTTCTCTCTCTAATGTCCTCCCGCCTGTCATCTTCGTCTTGTAAGTTTTCAAATCCTCTTTTCACCTTCATTTCCTCTTCCTCATTACCCTGGCTCTCTCTCTCTCTCTCTCTCACATAATATATAAGAACAGGCTAACTTTATTCTCTAGTCCCTTGTCACGGTTGGTTCCTTCCTCCATAGCCTCCCTTTTCTCTCAACTTAAAAAATCTCTCTCTCCTTCACTTCCTTATCTGTTGACATTCTTCCTTCCCATCCCTTATCCGTCTCCCTCCTCATTATCTCCCTCACATTTCCCTATCACCACCCTCTCTCCTCCTCTCGTTTCTCTCTCGCTCCCTCACTTTTCCTCTCCTCTTGTCTCCCTTCTCTCTCTTCTCATTCCTCCATTTACTTCCCTTCTTCTTCCCCCCTGCCCTCCCTCCCTTCCCCTCCATTTTCCTATCATCCCCACATCCTCCTCTCCAGCTCTCTTCACCCCTTTCCTTTTTCCTTCCTCCGAACCTCACCTCTCCCTCTTTCCGAACCCACCTCTCCCTCCTTCCTCTTTCTTCCCTCCGACCCCATCTCTTCCTCCTTCCTCTTTCCTTCCTCCCTGCCAACGCCAGACGTCAGGGTGGCGCCAAGAGGGAGCAGGGCGACATTGTTTACGTACTCAGCCTCTAGGGGATCTTGTGCCCGTCAGAGTCAGACCCCGCATATGTCAACTCCCCTTAGTTCCTTATGACCTCTTACCCCTACCATCAACCATAACGAGCTACAGCCATCCCCCTACATACACCCACATACTTCTAGGCATTATATTCCCTTGTACCTCATACTCACTCTTCGATGAGAGGACTATGTTTATGTACCCAGCCTCTATGGGATCTTGGGCCTGTCAGAATCACACCTTGCATTATACCTCCTTCCTAAGATCCTTATGACTTTCTTGCCCCATCATCACCCATACCTACGCTCTCTCTCTCTCTCTCTCTCACACACACACACACGGCTACCGTCAATCAAAACAGAGCCCATCTTTTCCACCCTGTGACCAAGGACAAGGGACCATGTTTACGTACCCAGCCTCGTGGGGTTCTAATGCCTGTCAGAGCTATATAGTCCTGGCCTACGTCTCCTCCCCCCTTAGTTCCTCATGGCCTTCTCCTCCCCCGTCATTACCCACAACAAGACACAGAAATCCCACAGACTTCCATATATATTTTTTCCCAGGCTTTTTACCCCCATATACTTAATTCTCAACGATCTATCTTCAGCTTCGTTTCCCCCCCCCCCTCTCTCGCTCTCTAACCTTCTTCAGTAACTTCTCTGTGAACATCTAAAATATCACCCTATTTTTTATGTAGGGATATTCAATACCTGCTGTGTTTTGAAGTAACATTTCTCGTTATATACTTATTTTCTCTATCTCTACTGCAGTAAGTTTTTTTTTTTCTCTCTCTCTCTCTCTCAAGGTGTCTTTCCAATGCTTTGTCTCTCTCAATACATCCCCATTCTCTTCATCATCATCTCTCACATCCTCGTTTTCTACGTAATGTTTATGTTTGTGGCTAGCCGCATGGGGATCAGAGCAGACAGTCAGGCCGCGGGTGCAACTCCTCCCCTTAATTCCTTATGCCCTTCCTCTCCCTTCACGACCCATAACCCCGACTCCGCAATACTAACCCATTTATTCTTTATTAGTCTTTATTACAATTTCCCTCCCATGACTTGCCATAACCCTGAATTACGAGGGATGCTTCTCTCGGTACCCAGCCTCATGGGGATCTTGCGCCAGAGTGAATTATGACGTAAGTAAATGTATCATGGTTTTCTTTATTCCTGCATAATTATATACTGTTACATCTCTTCTATCTTCACATACTACCGCCTCTTTACTGCAGTTATTTACAGATGCACTGAAAAAGTTGATGATGATGATGGTAATGATGAGGGTGTTTATGATGATGATAATGATGGGGGTGTTTACGGTGATGACGATGTGGGTGCTCATGAGGATGAAGACGACGATGATGATGAGGGTGATGGAGACGGTGGTGATGATGATGAGGGTGATGGAGACGGTGGTGATGATGATGAGGGTGATGGAGACGGTGGTGATGATGATGAGGGTGATGGAGATGATGATGATGATGAAGATTAATATGGTTCGGAAGGCAACATCTAGCTATGAATGACAAAAATTAACGTCATTTAATTAACCCTTTCAAGGCGATGGGTTCTCTGCTGTCTCTTATAATTGTCTTGAGATATTCTTCCAAGGCGTCCCTTACTCAGAACGCGTCTTAAAAAAAGAAAAGAAAAAAAAATGACTCAATTTCCATGCACGACAGATTCTGGTATTGTTGGAAGATGCATGATTCCATATTCCTTTTTTTCTTTAATTTTCTTTTTTGTCTTTCATTCATTCATTCTTTCTTTCCTTCTCTTTTTTTTCTTTCATTTGTTCACTTTTCCCCTTCATTCTTTCCTTTCTTTCATTGCTTCTTTTTCTTTTAATTAGTCTTCTTTCATTCATTCACTTTCTCTATTTTCATTCATTTCGCCTTCATTTTTTTTATTACTTCCTCATACGTTCATTCTTTCTTTCTCTCTTTCTTTCACTTTTCCCATTCATTCTTTCTTTTCTTTCATTCATTCATTCTCTTTTTCCTTTCATTCTTTCTTGCACTTTCTCTATTCATATTCATGTTTCCTTCATTCTTTCATTACTTCTTCCTTTCTTCATTACTTTTTTATCCACTACACACATTACAGTTACTTACTTTATTATCTATCAGTCATTTATCTACCCTCTTAAATATAATCTCATGTCCCAGGGTCTCTTCCTAATAAAAGGGCCATCTGTATGCATCCTTGGAGCGACTGGCAGAAATAGGTGTATGTTAAAATGAGTATGCCGTGTTTACCTCCGATTTATTTCATGCATTATTCTGGTCTTGGTCTCTCTCTCTTTCCTACCTTCGTTCATTCTACATTCTCTCTCTTCCTCCCTCTCGCTGATTCTTATTTTCATTTCTTGATCTTCTCCCTTCTTCTCTCTCTCATTCATAATACCTCCTCCCTCTCTCTTTCTCTTTCCTACCTTCGTTCATTCTACATTTTCTCTCCCTCTCTCTCATTAAGTTTTCATTTCTTGACCTTATCGCCTTCTCTCTCATTCATAATCCAGCATCTCCTCTCTCTCCCCCAGTCAAATGTGAGGGTGAGATTGGGTGGGATGAGGGGAGAAACAGGAGGTGAGAGGAAGGAAGGACAGAAGGTAGAGGGGAGATGGTTGGGAGTGGAGGAGAGGGAGACGTAGAGGGGGGAGGGGGACAAGTAGAGGGAGAGGAAGAGGGAGGGGGAGCGAGAGGGAGGGAGGGGGGGTTAGATCTAATTAGTACGGAAAGACAAGAGACACTGGTTGTTGACCCCCACCCCCTTCCTCTCTCTCTCTCTCTTACTCTCTCCTCTATTTACCCTTATCTTCGTAGTGTGGGACTCCACGTTTCTATCTATCTATCTATCTAGAGAGAGAGAGAGAGAGAGAGAGAGAGAGAGAGAGATCGTAAAGGCAAGAAGGAGTGTGAAAAGGTAAGCGAAGAAAGAAGCAAAAAGAGAGCTGACTGACTGACTGAATGGATGAATGAACAAATGAACTGAATGAATGAGGTAAGAATAAAATGAAGGAAGAGGAAATGTGGTTAAGAAGTAGGGAAGAAAAGGTAAAGTGAAGATTTGAAGGAACAGTGAAGAGAGTAGTCAATGAAAAACGTGAATAACAAATAAATGAATGAATAAGGGATATGGGAGAAGCTTAGGAAGGAGTGAAGGAAGTAAGGTACAGCAAAAGTAAGGTGGTGAAGGAGCAAGGAAAGAAAAAGGTGACAGGAAGGAAGGAAGGAGGGAAGAAAAAAATGGAATGAAGTAATGAATGAAGAAAATAAGAAATCAAATATGTATGAATGAAGAATGGAAGAAAATGGAATAAAAATGCTTGAATGAATGAATGAATGAAGGAAGGAAGGAAGGAAGAGAAGGAAGAAAAACGGACTATGAATGAATGAAAGAATGTACGGTATGGGGGTGAAGGAGCAAGGGAGGTGAAGGTTATGAAGGAGTGAAAGAAGGGAAGGTAAGGCGGTGAAGGAGCAAGGAAGGAGAAGGTTATGAAGGAAGGAAGGAAGGGCGGTAGGGAGGGAGGGAAGGTAAGGCAGTGAAGGAGCAAGGGAGGAGAAGGTTATGAAGGAGGGAATGAAGGAAGGGAAGGGAAGGCGGTGAAGGAGCAGGTTATGAAGGAGGGAATGAAGGAAGGGAAGGTAAGGCGGTGAAGGAGCAGGGAAGGAGTCATACAGGTGTACATAAACTAAGTTACCATCGATCACCGCCTCATCCTTCTCTCTCTCCCTCCCTCCCTCTCTCTCTCTCTCTCAGAATGAAAATCTGCACAGAAGTTTATAAAAGACACTAAAAAAAAAGCCAGAGTTCACTAACTTATCTACTGTCATCACCATAACAACCACTGCCACCACCACCACACTCATCCTTACCACCATCAGACTCACCACTGCTACCACCACCACCACACTCATCCTTACCACCATCAGACTCACCACTGCTACCACCACCACCATTATCACCACAGTCACCACCATCACACTCACCACTACCACCATCACCACATCCTCCCCACACCCTCTTCCCTATCTATTCCTTTCTCACACTACACCCCATCATAATCACCCTCACAGCATCCTTCTTCACCCTTACCCCACCACAATCTTTTTACCAACCCAACCCCTCTTTCCTTCTTCAACCTCACCACAACTAACCCTACTCAACCCCACCACATCTTCTACTCGCCCTCAAATCCAATCCATAAGCACCTGACACCCCCACTATAACACCCACACAAATCACCCCACCAAGAACCACAATCTATCCCTTGCTTCACCACACACACCACACTGATCCCACCCTCAACCTCCCCACTTCCCTCATCCCCCATCAACCTCCCCTCCTCTCTTCTCCCCTCAACCCCACCACAATCTCCCCACCTCCCTCTTCTCCCCGCCAAAATCTCCCCTCAAGCAACAGACGCCCACATCAAATACCATTTTTAACCCCACCACCTCCTCTCTTCTCTCCTTCAAACCTCCTCCTCTCACCCACCACAACCACTCCCCCATCCTTCTCCCTCTCTTTCCCCTCTCCTCTCCACCACAACCTCCCCTCCTCTCTTCTCCTCAAGCCTCTTTCTCTTCCCCCAACCACAACCACCCTTTCCTCTCTCCCTCTCCCCCACTACAACCACCCCTCCTCCTCTCCCCCCCAGCACCTGCCTCCCCCATTAAAAACCACTCTGCCCCCACCTGACATTGCCAGCCCTCCACCACATCCACACTCCGAAATTCCCAACCTTCTATTTCCTATTTTCCTTCACTTCGTTCTTAATTCTGAGGGGAAGTCTTTTAAGATGTGGATTTACTCTCTCTCTCTCTTTTTTTTTTCGTTGGGACAGGACCCGGAAGGAAATTACTGGACCGATAGATATAATTACTGGACCGACAGAAATAGGCAGATAGTCAAAGGAGTAGATAAATACTGATAGATACATAAATATAGGTGTTCCTTTGTGAAATCTTTGTGTTGTGTGGGAAGGGATGAAAGTAAGAAGGGAAGGACTGATGGATGGATAGACAGATAAATACACGGACAGATAGATAGATAGACAGATAGATAGATAAAGGCAGATAAAGGGAACATCATCAAATTGTACAATTCACTTTCCTATTTTCCATTTCGCCTCTTACTTGTGGGGTAACTTCTTTTTTTTTCTTAGTGGATACAGAAGAGGAAAGTGAGATTCATACAGAAGGGGGTGTTATTTTTATCTATCTATCTATTTATTGGTTTATTTTCTGTGTGAGAGATGGGAAATGAGAGAAAATGGAAGGATACAGAAAGAGAGACAGACATATACAGTATAGGTAAACTGAGAGAGAGAGAGAGAGAGAGAGAGAGAGAGAGAGAGAGAGAGAGAGAGAGAGAGAGAGAGAGAGAGAGAGAGAGAGAGAGAGAGATTGCTGAATTAAAGTTGTTTTCCCCTACTTCAGTGTCAAAAAAAACGTGTGTGTGTGTGTGTGTGTGTGTGTGAAATGGAGTGTACAGATCAGGGTACATTTTGTGTGTGTGTGTGTGTGTGTGTGTGTGTGTGTGTGTGTGTGTGTGTGTGTGTGTGCGTGTGTGTGTGTGTTTACTGGTGCCATTACTTGTGGTTGAGTGCAGGTTAAGTGGCGTGTTGAGGTACCGATGGTGGTAGTTGTGGTTGCGATTGTGGTAGCTGTGATTGCGATAGAGGGCACAATTGCAACATGATGGGCCTGCACAGATGGTGGTGGTTGTGGTGATGGTGGTAGTTGTGGTGACTGGTGAGGGTGGTAGTGATAATGGTAGTAACTCTGATGTTGGGAAGTTTTAATGGTGATAGTTGTGGTGATGGTGGTAGAGACAGTGGTAGTTGTGGTGATGCTGGTAGTTACAGTGGTGGCAGTAACAATATTAGATGGTTCGTGATGGTAGTTGTGGTAGTTACTGTAGTGGTAAGTGTAATGTTGGGGGGAGCTGATGGTGGTAGTTGTAATGCTAGAGATGGTAGTTGTGGTGGTAATTGTGGTTGATTAAAAAACGATATTAACCCTTTCATTTCTTGACGCACCCAGGAATTTAATTATGAGTGATTAGAGAAATTCTTTGCGGAAAAATATGAGAGAGAGAGAGAGAGAGAGAGAGAGAGAGAGAGAGAGAGAGAGACCTTAATTACAGGGAGAAAAAAACAAGGCTTAAAAGAGGGGGGGAAGGGGGGGAGGAACGAAAAGGGAAGAGGAAAAATTTTGACAATAAAAAAAATAATGCAAGTTAACCGGTACTCCCAGTCCTTCATGTATGTAACAGGTCAACTCTGGAACTGTCTCCTTCTGTCTGTGTTTCCTACTGCCTATGAACTCCAGTCTTTCAAACGCAGTGTGTCCAGGCATCTCGAAATGAACGGATCTTGAATTTGGCTCTCTGTTATCTTGTTCTTTTTTTATTGTCTTTTCTTACAGGGAACAATCTTGCTGGTTTATGGAGTTTGGTTCCTTCTTCCTTGCATAAAAAATAATAAACAAAATCAGGGGAGGGAAAACACTGGATAAAACCCCGTAAGTAATTTGACATCTCAAATTTGTTGTTACGCTCATCAGAAAATTTTACTCAGCTAAGAAAGGAAGGAAGGAATGAAGAAAGAAAGAAAGAAAGAAAGGAAGAAAAGAAGGAATGGATGCATGGATGGATGGAAGGACGGACGGAAGGAAAATGGGAGAGATAATAGATGGAATGGAAGGAAGAATGGGATGGAAGGAAGGAAGGAAGAAAGAAAGAAAAGGAGTAAGGGAAAGCGAAGACTGGAGGGGGAGGGAAGGAAGGGAGGAAGGAAGGAAAAAGGGAAGAAAGGAGAGAGGGAAGGAGACAGGAGGATAGAGGGAACAGCTGTTAGGTAGGGGGGGAGGTGGAATGGAAAAAAGTGAGAGAGAAAAGTAGGGGTGAAAAAAGTAAAAATTAAAGGTACTTAGATGAGGCAGTGTGGGAGGAAAGTTAAGTACTCTGTAACAAGATAAGTAACTCCCCCCCCCTCTCTCTCTCACTCACACACACACACACACACACACACAATTATGGGGCCAAACAGGAGTCCAATTATAAGAACTTGGAATAATAACCCAATTACTCATTATCTTCAAACCCACAAAAACGCCAAGGACACACACACACACACACACACACATACACATACACATACAAACCACACATTCTCTCTCTCTCCTTTTCTATCCCTCAGTATTTTCCTTGCATGAATTTCAACCTCCATATATCATTCTATTCACTGATTCTCTAACCATACCTACCCACTTCCTTTTTTTTTGGGCCATCCACACCGCCTCCTATCCTCAACCTCCCTCCTATCCCTAATAACTATAATACAAAGAAAATGTAAAATCAAATGTACCTTAAATCACCCCCCCCCCCCAAAAAAAAGGACCATAACTCAAAATCCCGAACCCATACAATCCAATATATACATGAAAAGCCTCCCTCACACCGAATTCTCCCATACATGAAAAAACTCACTATAAAGGAAACTCCCACAAAAAAAAAAAAAAAAAAAAAAAAAAAAAAAAAAAAAAAAAAGGTTCCATCAGTTGGGGAGATCAAGATGGGATAAAAAGAGGAGTAGTAGACCCAACCGTGCTGGAGGAGGAGGAGGAGGAGGAAGCAGAAGAGCAGGAGGAGGAGGATGAAGATGAGGAAAAAAAAGAAAAAAAAAAGAAGGGGAGGAGGAGGACATGAGAAAGAAGAGGAAGAGGTAAACGATGCCAAAGAAGTAACAGAAGACAGGAGGAAGATAAGAAATCCAAAAAAGAATCGGAGGGAAGGAAGGAAGAGGATGAAAGGAAGGAAGGATGAAGAGGAAGAAGTGGATGAGAAAAGAAAGGAAGGATGAACGTGAAGTGCAGGATGGAAGGATGAATTAGGAAGAAGTAGAGGAAGGAAGGATGAATAGGAGGAAGAAGTAGTAGACGAAAGGAAGGATGATGAGGAAGAAGAAAAGGAAGGAAGGATGAAAAGGAAGAAGTAGAAGATGGAAGGAAGGATGAAGAGGTAGAAGTAGAAGGAGGGAGGGGGGGGAGAGGAAGGAAGGAAGGAAGAAGAGAAGCAGATGAAGGAATGATGAAAAACAATGGAAGGAAGGATGGAGAGGAAGGAAGGAAGGAAGGAGGAGTAGGAGGAGGTAAAAACTAGTACTTCCTGCAGCCTTCCAATGCTTCTCACGGGAAGGTAATTGTGTGGGAAGACGGGAGGAGGAGGAGGAGGAGGAGGAGGGGTGATAGAGGAGAAGAGAGGGTGGGACAGGAGATGGGAAAGGAAGGAAGCTGGGAGAGGAGGAGAAAAAGAAGAGTGGAAGATGGACAGTGGAGAGAATGGAAGAGAAGTGGAGGTAGGGAAGGCTATGTGGATGGAAGGGAAATAAGAAGTGAGTGAGAGGAGGTGGAAGAGAGGAAGAGAATTTGAAAGGAGGGAGGAGGATGGAAGAGTGGGAGCAAAAGGAAGTAAGTGGGTGGGAGCGATAGGGAGTGGGTGGAGGGAGGGTGGGAAGGAAGAAGGGAGTGGGTGGAGGGAGGGTGGGAGGGAAGAAGGGAGAGGCAGGAATAAGGTGGTAGTTAAGATGGGAGGAAGGAAGTGGGTGGCAGAGAGGGGAAGAGATGAGAGCAAGAGGAACAGAGAGAGAGAGAGAGAGAGAGAGAGGAGAAAATAAGATATAAATGTACAGATAAAGAGGAGGAGGAAATAATGAAGTGGGTGAGGTGAAACAGAGGGAGGAGGAGATTGGAAAACGATAGAGGAGGGAAGTGGAAGACAGGAGGAGGAGGAGGAGGAGGACGAGGAGGGAGAGGGTGGGGTGAGGGAAGAGGGAGGCAGGGAGGAGGGACAAGGAGGGTAGATGGTCGGATGGAGGAAAGGTGTATGGAGGGAGGGAAGAAGGAAAAGACAGAAAGAAAGAATGAAGGAACACTGAATGAATGAATAAAGAATGGCAGGAAGGAAGAGGGGTAGACGGAATGAAGGAAGAGGGATACATGGAACGAAAGAAGGAAGAGGGATAGATGGAATGAAGGAAGGAAGAGGGATAGATGGAATGACGGAAGGAAGAGGGGTAGATGGAATGAAGGAAGGAAGGAGAAGAAGGAAGAACTAAAGAGAGAAATCATAGCACCAGGAAAAAAAAAAAAAAAAAAAAAAAAAAAAAAAAAAAAGAGGAAGACGAAGCAGGTATGGAGAGTATGATGTTACAAAAAAAAAAAAAAAAAAAAAAAAAAAAAAAATGGGGAAACGGAATATAATGGTAAGCAAGGGGGGGGGAGAAAAAAAATAATAATGGATATGAAGAAATGGGAATCAACTATATAACCCATTTCCCGGTATTCATCATCATCATCATCACCACTATCATCATCATCATCATGTGCCTCACTACGTAACATGACACAAATCTAGAGAGAAAAAAAAAAAAAAAAAAAAAAAAAAAAAAAAGTCGAAGGGAAAAAATAAAATGAAAAATAATAAGATCACGATGTGTGTGTGTGTGTGTGTGTGTGTGTGTGTGTGTGTGTGTGTGTGTGAGAGAGAGAGAGAGAGAGAGAGAGAGAGAGAGAGAGAGAGAGAGAGAGAGAGAGAGAGAGAGAGAGAGAGAGAGAGAGAGAGAGAGAGAGAGAGAGAGAGAGACCCCTGAGCCCTTCGGAAAATCCGGCCTGCATAAAACTTTACGCTTGTTATCCAGGACACCTTCTGCCGCCAACTTTTACTAAGAAGGAAATTACTACTACTACTACTACTTCTACTTCTGCTACTACTCTACTACTACAACCGGTCCTGCTGTTCTTTGCGAAATATAGGATTTCGATAGGGAGCGTTTTGAAAATAAAGGGGCGTTTGATATGGATAAAAGATACAAAAAA
This sequence comes from Coenobita brevimanus, assembly GCF_032717465.1. NCBI lineage: Eukaryota > Metazoa > Arthropoda > Malacostraca > Decapoda > Coenobitidae > Coenobita > Coenobita brevimanus. The sequence goes on along the minus strand of NC_137049.1, from coordinate 20,938,158 downwards.
TGGGTTTACCAGGGGGAGAGAGAGAGAGAGAGAGAGAGAGAGAGAGAGACTATTTTCCTAACTATAATGGCATGGAGGAAGGAATGGGAAGGATAGAATGATGGGAAGGGCAGAGAAAGGAAGCCAGTGAGGTCATTATATCTCGTGTGTGTCTATGGGAACCTCAATGTTGCACAGAAATACCTAGCTGGGCTCTCTCTCTCTCTCTGGGATTTCGTGGGATCCTGAGCACTAGCGGTTCTTTCTCTGTCTTTTGTTTACATCTTAGTTCCTGCTGTGTGTGTGTGTGTGTGTGACTCTCTCTCTCCTTACTCACAGTAATCGCCTGCCTCTCCTCCCCACTCCTTGTAACTGCCTTCCTTCCATTTCGCTCTTTTTGCTCCTCCTTCCTCTTTCTTATTCTCTAATTTTCTCTTTTACTCGGTCATTTTCTCGTCCCCCCTCTCTCTCTCAAGGTCACAGTACTTACTTTCTTTTCTCAAGTTCGTCTTTTATTCCTTTTTTTCGTCATTGTGCTGAGAGAGAGAGAGAGAGAGAGAGAGAGAGAGAGAGAGGATGGGGGGAGGAAGAAGCAGTGGGATGGAAACTGACATGGAAATGAGGAAGGGAGGGACGCATTGGGATAGAACGAGAGAGAGAGAGAGAGAGAGAGAGAGAGAGAGAGAGAGAGAGAGAGAGAGAGAGAGAGAGAAAATGATGCATAAAGAAAACGGGAAGAAGAGAGAAGGGGAGGGGGGGACTAAAAAGGAGTGTCATTACCTTCCCGAAATTGACTTGGCCACTAACCCATGAAAACTGTGCTTCTTTCTTTCTTCCTTTCCTTCCCCCTCTCCTTCCTTCCTTCTCCTCTTCTTCCCTTCCTTCTTTCTCCTCTTCTTCCCTTCCTGCCTGCTCCTCTTCTTCCCTTCCTTTCCTCTCCCATTCTCTTCTTCCTCCCTTCGTTCTTTCTTTTCTTCCATTCACCTTTTCCTTTTCTCACTCTCTTTTACTTCCTTCTTTTCGTCTTCCCTCCTTCTTTTATTCACTCACTTTTCTTCCTTCACTCTTCCATTCATTCCTCCATTCACCCTCATTTGTTTCATCTAACCTTCCTTCTTTCCTTCACTTCCTCTTTCTTTCCATCCTTCTAAGTTTCCTTCACTCCATCTCCTTCCTTCTCTCACGCCCTTCAACCCCCTCACTCACCTCCCTGCCTTTCCTCCAACCCTCTCTTCCTTCCTATCTTCATCCCTTTACCTTCCTTCACCACTTGTCCTTTCTCTCCTTCATTCCACCCCTCTCTCCCTCCCACTGTATTCATTTTTATCCTTCTCTCTCATATCCTATTTTATCTCTCTTTCCTCTCTACTTTCATTTTAATCCTCCCCACTCTCTTTCTCTTTTTCATCCTTTCTCTCTTTTCTCTTTATGGCTGTGGCCGGACCTGCTCACGGGGGCCATAAGGTCACTGAATCTCTCTCTCTCTTTCTCTTCTAGGTCTTCCCCTTCTCACAGGAGCAATAGGGTCACTGCCTCCTCCACCTCTCTCTCTCTCTCCCTCCTATTTCTCGTTTCTTACTTATTTCTGATTTTTTTTTTCTCTCTCAAGGGGACCATAAGATTGTGTGTGTGTGTGTGTGTGTGTGTGTGTGTGTGTGTGTGTGTGTGTGTCTTCTGTCTTCCTTTCCTCTCTTTCTTATTTTCCTCTCAACTCCTTTCAACTCCTCCTTCCTCTCTTCCTGCCAAAAGTTTTAACGCACCAAGAACTCTACAAAAAAAAAAAAAAAAAAAAAAAAAAAAAAAAAAAAACTGACAAGACAACAATTTTCTTCAATAAATCAAACTTTCTTTCTCTCCTTTTTATCGTCACTATTTTTTCCAGTTTTCTTTTTCAATTTTTCTTTCCTCTATTCAATGTCATTTATCCATACACCTCTACAATTTATCCGTCTATAATCCATCAATCTATCTACTTGTACAATAAATCTGTCTATCATCTATCTCGACAAAAAATCATCCATCCATTTGTCTATCTATCTATGAATACAATGAATCACCAGTCTGTCTATTTATCTATCTACCTATCCCTACAATAATTCATCAGTCTCACCTATTTACATATCTATCTACAAGTACAAAAGTTCATGCATCTATCAACAATGTTCATGCATCTATCTGTCTATCTATCTATTTCTAAAACAATTCATGAACTATCTATATTTCGGCAATCGTTCAAACATCTATCTATCTATTATCTATTTTTACAACTGTTCATGCATGTATCTATCTGCCTCTATACCAGTTCATGCATCTATCAATCTATCTATCGCCCATCGTCGCGTCATCCCTGCCTCCCCCTCCACCGCAGTCACTCAAGCGTAGGAAAAAATCGTAACAATTCACTTGTAAAACTTCCCACAACGATAATGTCCACACGCACGCACACGCACACTATTTTCTTTTTATTACAGACGCACATAATACTATTTCTTTTGCATACGCTCATGAACACGTACACTCTCATCTTAAGCGCGCGCGCGCAAGAACACACACGCACCAACCCACACACACAATTCTTACCCACACACATGCACACGTATACACTTATTTAACGTGCGCACAACAAAACATATTCGTCCATGTGTGTGTGTGTGTGTGTGTGTGTGTGTGTGTGTGTGTGTGTGTCCTTGGCAGGTAAATTATGGGAACGTCTTCTGCGGACAGGAAAAATTGCCAGTTTTTAAGATAGTTCCCGCGGTGTGTGTGTGTGTGTGTGTGTGTGTGTGAGAGAGAGAGAGAGAGAGAATGCACTATAGTCAAAGTTCTAATCTGCCTATACATACAATTCCATCATCATCATCACCACCACCATTATCGTCCTCCTCCTCCTCCTCACGTGCTGTTACTGTCGTGGCTCAGGGATCATGCCAACGTGAACTCGGTGGACTGCAGGCTGGAGTTGTCCTTTTCATGTAGGTCACTATCCTACTTAAGGGGGAAGAGGGAGGGAGTTGATGGATGTTTAATTACCCGGCAGTGAAACCAACCAGTTGTATCAGTGTCACCACATGAAGGCGTGCCAAACCAACCAGTTATATCGGTGTCACCACGTGAAGGCGTGCCAAATCAACCAGTTATATCGGTGCTACCACGTGAAGGCGTGCCAAACCAACCAGTTATGTCGGTGCCACCACGTGAAGGCGTGCCAAACCAACCAGTTATAACTTCGTGACTAGCATCCATAACACTGCTTCGTCCATAACACTTCTTCGTGACTAGCATACTTTTGTAGTGTTAATCTACCGTCATAACTCATCATTCAAGAGGGAAAGATTGTAAATAGTCACGAAGAAGTGCAGTGGAAGCGACGC
>NC_137049.1:20849808-20929808 GCF_032717465.1 Coenobita brevimanus | reverse complement strand
GCCTGCCTCCCACGCCCGGCACGCCTGGAGCCATTACATGTTGATAGTGGTCGTTCATACACTCGTAGTCAAGGCCTGGGTCGTACGTTGCTCTGCTCTGCGCCCTTCCACCCACGCACTCTAATTCATTCCACGCCATACCCCTTACTTCAACTCAGTCTCCTTCATTCCCATCCCTCCACCTTCAGTCGTTCCCTCATTCCTTCATTCCAACCCACGCCATCCTCCCTCACGGCCACACTCATCTCCCTCCTACATTCAATGCCAACCTTGTCCTTTCCCTCGCTCTTACGTCCTTCATTTTCTTCCTTCACTTTGCATCCTTCTATTACGTCCATTCTTGCTATATGAAAGGAACAAAGGAAAAATAAGAAAAGGAGGAAGGAAAGGAAAATAAGGAAGATATAAGGGAAAGGAAGGAAAGAAGGAAGGAAGGAAGGACAGAGTATCCAAGGAAGGACCTACACTCATGTCAACATCCTAATGACAAGAGGTAAACTACTCCATTACCTCACTTAAACCACACTATCCTCTCTCTCCCTCTGTCTGTCTCTCTCTCTCTCTCTCGTTACTTCACTTAACCACACTTCCTTCCCTCCATATCTCTTTCTTACTTCCCTCATAATATTTTCAGCACTTACTTCTCTCTCTCTCTTATTTGCCAACCACTTTACTTGGCTGGCTTTTTACTCTTTTATTCTCTCTCTTCCTCAATGACTCTCTTGCCTCTAGTTTTTCTATCTTTACCTCTCTCTCTCTCTCCATCATTGTCTTTCTCTGCACCTCCCTTTTTCTCAAAACTCCATCTCTCTTTCGGCCTCCATCACTCTTTCCATTGTCCTCTCCTTTCTTTAAATTCTTTCCTCCTCTCACTCTCTTTTTATTTCTCCCCCACTCTCTTTCTTTTCACTTTCTTTTTCTCTCACAGATCCTCCTTACTTTCTCTCTCTATTTACGCCTCAATAACTGTCTTTATTTGTACCTCTCTTTTTCTGTATCTTCCCTCCTTCCTATTTATTCTCTCTCTTTTCATGCCTCAATTAACGATACTCTCTCTCTCTCTCTCACACACACACACACTCTCTATGCTGTTACATCCCGTTTTTTGTGGAGCTTGACGGGGTACCTGTATATTTCGGACAGAGCACTTAATAAAGGATCTAATTTCTTTCTCTCTCTCTCTCTCTCTCCTGACATGCTCTACTTTCCTCTCTCCCTCATTTCCTCCGCTCCTGTCACTCTCCATCACCTCTCTCTCTCTCTCCATTTTGCCTAACATGCGGGCACGCCATGTGTTGTAAAGAATATTCGTTTAAATTTGCACCCTCTCTCTCTCTCTCTCTCTCTCTCACACACACACACACACACTCACTCACTCTCTCCATTTTGGTCTCATTTACTTTCATGCCTTCCTTCTGCCTATATTTCCATAATTCCATTCCTTTCTCCCTCTCTTTACCATTCCTCCCTTCCATTCTCCCCCTCTCTCTCTATCAATTTCTCTCCTTTCCCACCTCCTCTCTCCCCTTCCATCCTTTCGTTTTTCTCATTCTTCTCCCCCTCCTCTTACTTTCTTCCTTTCTCTCTCCTCTTCTCCATTCCTAATTTCCCTCACTCACCTTCTCTCCTTATTCTATTTCTCCTTCCCTCCCCACATTCTCTTCCTTCCACTTCTCCCTCCTTTTTCCTCCTATCTCCATCCTTCATACCCTCCTCCTCTGGTTTATAATGTCATGCCGTAACTATTATTTTATTTGTTTACTTTCTCTTTCAGGTTACCCTATCGGGTAGCTTATAGATAAAGTATTATAGAATGTGACTTTTCCTTTCCAGTGTTTCCTATAAAATTTCCATGTCAGTTTTTCCATGCTGCATGGTGGTTTTTCTCACTTTTTCCTGGAGGGTTTGGTGGTGGGGGGAGCCTTCTTGCTTTCCTATCCTTATCCTTCAACATGTAGAGTTAGATCTTGTAGTCATAGTTTTCTCTAACAAGCAGCCTTGAAAGGACCATAAGGTCTGTTGCTGTTTGCTTTCCTGTGTAATCCTGTGTAATCCCTTTCCTCTTTCGTATTTTTCTCCCTCCCTCCCTCCACCTATCCCTCCCCCTCCCCTTAACTTCCTCCATCTCTCCACCTATCCCTCCCTCCTTCCTTTCCATCTATCCCTCCCTCCCTCCCTGTGTCACGTCATCTGTCCCGTTATTTTGTCGCTCCTCTCCCCTCCCTCCTCCCCTCCTTTTCCTCCTCTCCTCTCCTACCCTGTCCTGCCGTCTCTTCATCTCCACACCCTCCAATTCTCCTCCCTTCCCATTCTCACTCTCCCCTCCCTCCTCTCCGCCCATCTTTCCTCCTATCCTCTCTTTCTCCCCTCCCCTCCCCAATCTTTCTCCTTTACTTCCTCCTCTCTCCTCCACTTTTATATACTCCTGCCTCTCTTTCACCTGTCTTTTTTTCTTCTCCTCTTTTCTCCTTTTTTATATCCCTGTTCTTCACCCATCTTCCTCCCTTACTTTCCAGCCTCTCTCCCAAACTCCTCTTCTTTCGTTTTTACACCCCTCTTCTCTCTCTCTCTCTCTCACTCATGTCCCCCTACCCTTTTTACTTTCCTACATAAACACCTGTACACCAACCAGCCTACCTACCAACATGACTACCTCTCTACTTCCCTATCTGCCTACCTATTAACCCACTTCTCATATTTCTACCTACCTACCCATCTACTGCCCACCTACATACCCACCTTCCTATATATCTACCCACCTATCTGTACACTTACCTACCTATTTGCAACTTCCCTCTGACCATACCTACCTACCTGACCCTCTGCTTACCTACCATTCTGCCTACCTGCATCAGTATATCTATTTACCTACACATATACCTACCTACCTACCTGCTTATATACCTACCTACTTGGCCCTCCGCCTGCCTACCCACCTCCTTACCTACCTACCTGCCTGCCTACCGGGCTACTTGCGTGCCTGGGTGAGGTGGCTGGGGTGCGGCAGGTGTTGGCTCAGCTGATCAGCCAAGCGGGGCACCAATACCACAGGTGCTGTTGCTCTTGCTTGTCTCATGCCCTCCCTCCCTCCTTCCACTCCTCCATCTCTACCTGCATCCCTTACTGCTTCCATCCCTCCATTCCTCCCTTCATCCTCCCATCCTTCCTTCCTTGCCCCCCTTACTCATAGTCTCCCTTCATCCTTCCTTGTGCTCCTTCTCACTTCCTCCTCCCTTGTTTCTAATCCTCCTCCTTTCCTCATCTTTCCTCCTTCGTCTACGCATCTGCCTGCATTCCTTGTTTCACCACGACACAAAAGTTCTCTCCATCACAAACAAGGTATACACGAAGCACACGTTAATTTTTACCACCTCCACTGAATATTCACAAGCCCCTTGCACCTATAAGTTACACCCGCCCCTCAAAAATAAAAATAAAAACAAAATAAATAAACGGAAGACTATTTTACACTACACAGCAAGCCTTATAATAATATCTTTAGCAAAAACTTCAACATAATCTCAACAAAAGATCTCCGAGAGCGACCGGTTAAAGAGGTTGGAATTTAGCAGTCCATCAGGTTCATATACATTTTTTGCCTTTGGTCAGGGTATCACAAAAAAATTCATTAATAAAAACAACTTCACACACACACACACACACACGCTACTATTTCCATTCTATTCATTTTCTGTTTTCACTTCATTTTTTCCTGCACGCTCCTTTCACCCACCCACCCATCGATTATTCAAATTCTCTCTCTCTCTCACACACACACACACACACTCCTCTCACTTTACCCCGTCCATCCATCCATTTCCCTTTCCGTTTCATATCATTCCTCGTCACCCTCCCTTCATCATCCATCCATCCACCTTCTTCCAATATCTGATTCTACACTCTTTCACCCTTCCATCCATTCATCCAATATTCACACTTCCAGATCACTATGCCTTCCATCTATCTATGTAGCTGTCCATCTGGCTATCTATTTTTTTGTCTGTGTCATCCTCAATTTTTCACTCACTCACTAACGCAATCACACACATTCTCCTATTCTACCCCACTCTCTCTCAATCCACCCATCCAACCTTCCATTTTCCCCCTACTCTGTTTACTCTCTCTTTCATCGCCGTACTCTGTTCTTACCGTCCACCCACTCATCCATCCGACCACCCACCCATCCATCTATCCACTCATCCATCCAACCATCCATCCACTCACCCATGCATCCACCCTCCTATCCATCCATCCATCCAACCACCCTCCCATCCATCCCTCATTCAAATCCACTCTGCCATTCTGTACACAAATGATCTTTTTTCTCTTATAAACGCTATTTTTCGTCACTCTTCGTCAGTAGCCCATTACGGTATTGGCCTGTTTTGTAGCGCATGGATTAAACGTTCATTATGTGTGTGTGTGTGTGTGTGTGTGTGTGTGTGTGTGTGTGTGTGAGAGAGAGAGAGAGAGAGAGAGAGAGAGAGAGAGAGAGAGAGAGAGAGAGAGAGAGACGCTGTATAATGAATGGTTAGATGATTGAGAGGCGAGGGAGAGTGCATGCAAATTAAAGTGACGGATGAATGGATGGATGGATGTAGCGGGTAGGTGGATGGGAGGGTAGATGGATGGATTACTGGATAAATGGACGGATAGATATATAAGACAGACAGATAGATAGACTAAGCAGACATAAATGAAAAGAGCGAACTGAAAAAAAAAAAAAAAGTGCGTGATGGATAGATGCAAGTGAGGATGGAAGTGACAAGGATAGGGATAGATAAATGGGATAGAACAGAGAGGACAGTGGGAAGGGATAGATGGGATGGAAAAATATAGAGAGAAATGGGAAATAAAATATGGCTGAATAGAAAGAGTGATGGAGTAAGGGGCGAAATGTGTGTGAGAGAGAGAGAGAGAGAGAGAGAGAGAGAGAGAGAGAGAGAGAGAGAATATGAAGGTGTCAACTGTATTCATTGTCTCTCTCTCTCCCCTCTGTTTACGTCCCACGCCAAAATAAATAGACACATGCACTGAACGTAAACAAATGCGCCCTCTCTCTCTCTCTCTCTCTCTCACACACACACACCACGCTTTTCACCATTCACTTTTCATTATTCCATCTTTCATCAGTCATTCATCACTCGCTCTCATCACTCCCTTATTTTGTCATCAGTCACTGCCCTTGCTCACTCACCCCCTGACACTCTCTCTCCCCTGGTCACCCCTCACATCTTTCACCCCATCCTCATCCCTTTCATCTTTCTCCCTATTAATCATTCCATCTCTTGTCACCTCCCTCCATCCCTCCTCCCCCTCCTTCTCCCCATCTCTCCTCCCCAATCTCCCTCTCCTATCTTCCCAGGTCAGAGGAAAACCATTAATTCTTCTCTCCCATTCATCCAACCCCTTTCTTTTTGTCTCCCACAAACATCCCTCTACTCCCCCCTAACTTGACCGCCTCCCCCTTCCCTCCCCTATCGCTCCTTCCCCTACCCTTTCCCTCTCTACCTTTCCCTTACTCCTCTCCCCCCTAGTAATTCCCCTCCCACGTCTCCCCTTTTCTTCTCCCCCTTTCCTTTCAGCCTTCCCACATCTCCCTTTTCTTTTTTCTTTCCTCCCCTTCCATTAACCGGCTTCCTTTTCCATCCTTCTAACCCCCTTTTATCTCCCCCACCCTCCCTCTTTCCTCCGTTTCTCTCTCCCCCTTCCAAGTTTATACCTCCCTTTTCATTCCCCCCACTGCATCTCTTCCCACAATCATCCCTTTTCCTTTTCCCTCTGACTCCCCTCTCTCCCCCTTCCTTTCCACCCATCCCCTCCCTCTCCCTTCCTTTCCTCTCCTTCCCTCCCTCTAAACAAAAGGTTCATTTCCACACCACCCGCATGGCGTTCATTACTTACACCCTCCCCTCATGGCACTCCCTCATGACTGGCACTCCCCTCATGACACCCCCTCATGACTGGCACTCCCATGACACTCCCTCATGACTGGCACTCCCCTCATGACACTCCCTCATGACTGGCACTCCCCTCATGACTAACACTGCCACTATCCTCCCTTCCCTTTACCCTCATTCCAATCTCTCTCCCGTAACACCTTCACTGCTACGATTTATCTCAGCTAAAATAAATCGTCAGTTTTTTCTTTAATAAAATATCCCTCCCCTTTCCGTACACCCATCCCCCTTTACTGCATGGACAGTTTTTAAATCTTGCTCTTGTTACCATTAGATGATGATGATGAAAATGATAATGATGACGACGACGACGATGATGATGATGACTGATGATGATGGTGGTGGTGATGATGATGATGATGATTGTCTTGGGATGGACCGTTTAGCGAAGGGGATTTGAAACACCACATTAACATCTTGAATTTAGCCATGATTTTTTATATCTAATTACTTATACTGACTTATTTGTTTCCATATTTATCTATCTATCTATATATCTATCTGTCTATCAATTTACCTTTTTATTGACTTAGCTATATATTTTGTCTTTACTTTTTTTTACATTTCCTTTATTCTACTGACTCCTTTATTTCAGTTATTTAGTATCGTTTTTACCTCTACATAATTTTATTCGTCCCGGCATGATCTCTCGTACTGATGAGGCTAATTCTCACGCCTTCCTCCCTTCCCGTCATTCACACACACTTTCCTTTCCCTCACAATCTCCCTCTTCCTCTCCCTTCTTCATTTTCTCGTATTCTGTGGTTCTTACTCTCCCTCGCTCTCATCTACACTTCTTCTCCTAAATTTCTTGTTGCTTTACCTCCCCCTCTCCCCTGATCTACCCATCTACCTCCCCTCCCCATTTCCTAACCAACTCTCCTTTTCTCCCCCTACCCCACCTTCTCTCCCTCCTTTTTCCTCTCCTCTAACCTACCTATCCAACTCCTCCCCTCCATTCCCTTACTTACTCCTCCTCTCTCTCCTCCCCCCTTCCACCTCTTCTATCCATACTTCTCCCCCTTCTCTCTTACCCCCCTTACGTTTTCCTTCCCTCTTCTACCTACCTTCCCGTCCCCCTCCTTTCTTCTCTCTTTTCCCTGCCTTCCCTCCCCTTCCCGTCCCCTGCCCTCCCTCGCTTATCTTCCCCTCCCTTCCCTTCTCCTTTCCCTCCCCTCCCCTGCCCCTCTTCCCCTTTCACTATGTTACCTTCACCTTTCCACCTCAATAATCACTCACCGTTCTCATTAACATCACCACCGATACCACTACCACAACTATCGCAACCACCACTACCACAACCGGCCATACAACTACCATAATATCGTTACTACCCAAACCCCTACCAAAACAACGATACAACCATACCACCAAATGCTACCACAACTACCACAAACATCCATACCATCACTACCACCGCCCAAAAATCTCTACCACAACAATTAGCCACAAAAACACACACACACACAATCACAAATAAGGGAAAAAAAAGTCACAAAAGAAATTATAACAGTTCCTTTCACCACCACCACCATCGGCAGAATTACAACCAAGACAACTACCACCACCACCACAATACTTACAGCACCTACAACAGTCAAGACCACAGCCACTACAAGAATCACACCACCACCACCACAACAACCACAATCACTACCACCACCACAACTACAGGAACTATGACCACAACCACCTCAACCACACCACCATCAACAACTACCACCACAACAACCATCAACAACAACAACTCCTACCACAACCACCATCAGCAACAACAATCCCTACCACAATCACAACCACCACCACAATCCCCACACAGACACAACAGGGGGCGATGCGGGCTTTGTTAATACAGTGGACACGCCCATCTTTTACAGCCATCATCACCACTACCACCACCTCACTGCCATCCCTATCACCACTGCTACCACTACCACCACCTCACTACCATTCCTATCACCAATGCTACCACTATCATCACCACTACCACCACCTCACTACCATCCCTATCACCACTGTTACCACTACCACCAGCTGACTACCATTCCTTTCACCACTACCACCACCATCATCACCACTACCATCACCTCTACCATTCCTTTCACCACTGCTACCACCATCATCACCATTACCGCCAGCTGACTACCATCCCTATCACCACTACCACCACCTCACCACCATTCCTATTACCATTACCACCACCATCACCACCTCACTACCATTCCTATCACCACTACTACCACCATCACCACCTCACTACCATCCCCATCTCCACTCCTACTACCACTTCACTATCATCCCTATTTTCACCATCATCACTACCACCGCTTCTCTACCATCCCTATCTTCACCATCATCACTACCACCGCCTTACTTCCATTCCTATCTCCACTGCTACCATTCCTACCATCGCAACTACCATCCCTTCTTGTATTCCCTCTACCATACCACCATCACCATCCTAACCATCATCGCTACCACTACCACAACCATCCCTACCACCATTACAACCACTGATACTACCAACAGCATCACCATCCCTACCATTCTTAAAATAGCTACCACAACTACCACAACCATCCATACCAACATTATCACCATCTCTATTACCACCATAACCATCCCTACCATTCTCCAAACTCACCTACCACAACCACAGCCATCCCTACCACTCTAAAAACTACCACAACCATCCCTACCATTCTTAAAACACAGCTACCACAACTACCACCATCACAACCATTCCTACCACAACTACCACAGTGGTTGTAACAGGTCAGAGGATATGCAAAACATACAAGTCACTACCACAATCCCTACCACACCACCACCACAACCATTACCACGATACTGAAAACGGTACTACCACTCCTACCAACCACACCACCACAATAACCGCTACCACGATACTAAAAAACCGTACTACCATTCCTACCAACCAAACCACTATCCCTACCACACCACCACAACGATTTTATAACTACCATTCATACCACCATCCCTACCAAAACTACAACACTTTTCGCTGTGGTGCCTCAGTTCCCACCAACCACAACTACCACTATTGCAACCAAGAGTACCACCACTCCCACCATCCCTACCACAATTCCAACTACCACTACCCCCATACCATCAAGCACAACTAGAGAGAGAGAGAGAGAGAATATCACAGATGGCGACACAATCTTATAGTGCAATTACCACAATCTCAGCCTACCACAATCACCACCATCTGCCATCACCTATCCTTACAACCACAATATCTTTCCCACTCTAAGACCATCACCACCATCATCATCATCATCTTCACCATCACCACCATCATCATCATCATCACCACCACCACTATCATCATCATCAACCTATTTCCCACCAATAAAAATGACTATCCTTTCCCAGCCATCTTCATCCTACTATACACACACACATTTATCAACCGTATTTCCCGCCTCTCAATGACATAAAAAGACAATACTACGACTCAACATCCTTTCCATGGCACTTCTTCGTGATTAGCACCGTATTTTACTATTTTATTACAACTCAGTATGCCATGATATGTTGCATACCCCTTTTCTCATACTCCCACCACATTTACCACACCACCACACTCCCACCCACCACCGCATTCCACCTACCACCCACCACCACAGTCCCTCTCTACCTCCTCCACCACACCCTCCACAGGGCCACTACCACAATAATTACACCTCTACCCCCCACCACCAAAATATTACATTCCCTACCCACCACCACAATCCTCCATCCACCACACTCCTCCCTTCCGCCCTCCACCACAGCTACCACCGCGCCACCACCACAGTACTACCACAGCTGCCGTCCCTACCTGGCCAGTGACCCATCCCTGGACAGTTACATCCTGCCTACCTGTCACTCTGTCATCACACCTCTCCCCCTCCATACCCCTCTCTCTCTTTTTCTCTCTCTCTCTCCCATCCCCACCTTAGGGTTCAATACGGCTTGGTATGTTGTGGTAGTAGTTGTTGTTGTGGTGGTGGTGGTGGTGGTGGTAATGATGATGGTATGTTATGGTAAGGGTGGTGATGGTTGTAGTGGTGATATATTTGATGAGGTGAGGGGGACAGAGTGGTAGGTACAGTGATGGTGGTGGTGGTATACTGTGGTAGAGGTATTAACGGTGGTATGTTTGGTGTGGTGTTAACTGTAAGGTAGCTAGTGTGGTGGTGTGGTAGCAAAGGTGGTATTGAGATAGTGATGATATATGCGGCTTGTGTGGTAGGCAGGGTTGGAGAGTGGTATGGTGATGATGGTGTGGTGTGACGGTAAGCTGATGAAGGCAGTTATGGTGGTGCTGGTAGGAATGGTGCTAATAATGGTGGGTGCTGAATGGTAATAAGGTGATGGTATGTGCAGTGAATATACAGTGGTAGCTAAACAGTAGAATGGTAGTGTGTGGTTTAACGAGGAATGAGTAGTAGTAGTAGTAGTATAGTAGTCATAGTGGTTGTAGGTAAATGGTAGTGGTGGCAGTGGTTGTAGAGAAATGGTAGTGTGGTAGTAGTATAGAGCTAGTTGTGTGGAGAGTGATGAAAATTGTGGTGAGTGATGATGGTGATAGCAGTAGTTGTAACTCAAGCCTTATCTAAATGTGAACCCAGTGGACTGCATGCTGACAGGAGGGAGTTGAGGAAGCAGTGTGAGTGTAGTGATATGTAGTGTATTGTAGTGTCTATGTGTATTATTCACTGTGATGCTGTGTATGTGGTATTGGTAAAGGAAGTATTTTATTACCATTATATATACAGCTTTGAAAAGTTACCCCAATACACAAATACACACGTCACCCAAATACAGAAATACACACACGTCACCCAAATACAGAAATACACACACGTCACCCAAATACAGAAATACACACACGTCACCCAAATACAGAAATACACACACGTCACCCAAATACAGAAAAACACACACGTCACCCAAATACAGAAATACACACACGTCACCCAAATACAGAAATACACACACGTCACCCAAATACAGAAATACACACACGTCACCCAAATACAGAAATACACACACGTCACCCCCGTTGAAACACATAAACACGTGTGAACATATAAACACGTGCAAACATATAAACACGTGTTAATATATAAACACCTGTAAATATATAAACACGTGCAAACATTCACCCGCAAATTCACGTGAAAAGTTGTACTCAAACTTTCTTTTACGTGATATTCAAAACTTTAACTTTCTCTGGACAGATGCTATGAAGGAAAATAAATAGGATGGAGATTATACTTCTTATTCTTTTGTTCTTCAGGGTTATTATGGTTAAAAGAAACATTAGGCTGCTTATGGTGTCTGTATGCAGTAACTGGATTGGTGTAAAGTGTGTGTGTGTGGGGGGGGGGCGAGAACACAAGAGGAAAGAAGGGCAAGGAAGATGAAGAGAGAGGAGATAAGGAAAAATGTGAGGAGAGGAGAGGAGAGAACAGGAGAAAAGGGAAGGGATGGGAAAAGAAGTGAAGAGAGGAAAGGAGAGGAAATAGCCAAGCAGGACAAAAAAAGGAGGGGGGGGGGGATGGGGCCAAGGAAGGACAAGGCAGGGCAGGGCATGGGTGAAGATTGCATGCAGTGGCAGAATGCAACAAGAGTGACGTCACAACACTTCCTGCACCACTGGCCACCGCATTCCATTGTCATCCCGCCACCCCTCCCATTCCCTCCCTCACTCACATTACGCCTCTCTCTCTCTCTCTCTCTCACATTCAACTGGTATCTCTCCTGTTCTGTCTTACACTCTCTCCCTTTCATTACTGCTTCCTTCCCTTCCTCTCACACCATCTCTCTCACACACACACACACACACACTCCTATACCCTCACCTCCAGTGCTTTTCACAATCAACCTCTATTTTTCTTATTCATTCACCCCCTCTTTTCATCCCCTCCTCCGGCTTTTTTCCTCTCTCTCTCTCTCTCACACACACATTCCTACCTTTTCCACTTTTTTCTCTGCAGTCAATGCCATTATCTTTTTTTTTATATTAATTTTCTCTCTCTGATTCTCATATTTTTCTTTTTGTCTATTTTTCTATCACTTCCTCTCTTTCTCTCTCCCGACCATCTTCTCTTTTTGACTACAGTATTTTGTCTTTCATTCTCTCCCTCTCTTCACCCCTCCTCTTTTCTCGAGTACTACCTCTTTTTTTTTTTCTCTCTCTCTCCCCCCCTACATTTCACACACACACTCCTACACTCTCTTCCTCTTTGCAAAAACGGGTATTTTTATTTCTGATACTCTTTTTCATGTATTCTCCCCCTCTCTCCCTCCATTTCTCTCTCTCTCCTACTACACCCTACTTCTCTAACATTCTCTTCTCCCTTTTCATTGTGCTCTTAGTCTCCTCTCCCTCAGCCTTTCTCTCCTACATCCCTTTTTCTCCCTCCCTCTCTTTATCCCCTCCTCTCCCTTTCTCTCTCATCCCTCCCTCCCTCCATTGTCTCTCTCCCTTTTTCTCTCATCTCTCCCTCCCTCCGTTGTCTCTCTCCCTCCCTCATCCACCCTTCCTCTTCAATTTGTTCCCAGTTCATCACCTCATTTACCTTACTCTAGTTCCCCCCTCCTCCCTCCCTTCCTCCTTTCCCTAACTCCCTCCTACACTCCCTTTAACTCTCCCTCCCTCCCTTCGTATTCCTGTGTAATTTACTACGCTCCACCATACCTCCCTCCCCCTCCCTTCCTCTCTCTCATCTTTTTGTCCCTCTCGTGCCTCATACTTTTCTCCTTCCAGCTTTCTCTCCCTCTCTCACCTACCGTAATTCTCTCTCACTCTCTCTCTCTCCTTTACATTCTCCAACTTTACTCTCTCACGATTTTCACTTCTGGTTTACCCCTACTTTCTACCCCCCTCTCTCTCTCCTACATCTTCCCCCTTCCCTCTCCCCCTCCCTACCTCCTACATCTTCCTCCCTCCCCCTCATCCTTCTCCCTCATTATTATCCTGTGTTTGCCTCCCTCTATTTACCCAACCTCCCTCCCTCCCTCTCCCTCTTGTTAGCGCAGTTCCTCCCTCCATCCCTCCCTCTCCCTGGCAGGCATGAGAGAGAGAGAGAGAGAGAGAGAGAGAGGGGGGGGGGGGATATGTTGGGGTGTGTTCGGAGAAGGGGGCAAGGGTGAGGGTGTGGGTAAGTGTCCGGATGTGGGTGTGGGAGCGGGGGTGGGTGTCCGGATGTGGGTGAGGGTAAGTGTCCGGATATGGGTGTTGGGGTGAGTGTCCTGATTTGGGGGTGAAGAAGGAGAAGGGATGAGGGTGAAAGTGAAGGTGAGGATGAGGGTATGGATGAGTGAAGCTGAGTGTCCAAGGGTGGGGGGTGGGGATGGGGGCGGGGGTGGTGGGGGTTGAATTACGAATATAATAAAGTACAAAGTAAAGCAACAGGCAAGAAACAATGGTCCTTTCGAAGCTATTTCTTACAGTGAATACTACAGTACATCTTATTCTTGGAGTAGTAGAGACCCAAGCATGAAGAGTGCAAGGCTGGGGGTGAGGGGTGAGTGTCCGGGGTGAGACAGCTGTGTAATCGTAGGCAGCAGCGTGACTAGGTGGGGTGAGGGTGTGTGTGTGTGGGGTGAGAGGGTGTGGGAGAGCTTGGGGGGAGACACTGGAGCCCCACTGCAGTACACTCTCTCTCTCTTTCTTTAATTTCTTCAAGTCACTGTACATCTCAAGTTTACTAATGAAAATAGTACTATGCTACTATTACACCTGCCGTTACCACCGTACTACTACCACCACTGTACTATTATTTAACTACCACTACTACAACTACACTAATTCAACACCTACTACTCCTGTTCCTCCTAATGCTAATACTTTTTCCACACTGCCATCTTCGCACTTTTTCCTTTGTGTTTATCGTTATTTCTGATGCACATACCTCACTACCCACACTGCCATAATCACCACAAAACACTCTAAAATATTCCCCTCCCCCTAAATAAATTATATATAAATGCACGTAAATAACACGTGAGTCATAGATAGGCCGATATTCAAAGGGGAAAAGGGAATACAGGGGTGTAAGAAATATCCCATACCCCACAGAGAGAGAGAGAGAGAGAGAATGATGTTTAATGTGTACTCTTACCTTCTTCACACCTTGCCTAAATCCCGGACATTAACACAAATAAAAGAGACTGTCAGTGTGAAAAATAAAACAGCTCTCTCTCTCTCTCTCACACACACAGCGGGAACTTTGAAGGTCATTAAAACTTTATAACTTGAACCACAAAATCACCCTCGACCTTGACCCTCTTAGACTTTAATTCAATTTTAAGACATGTAAAACCCATCCGTGACCTAAACCTAATTCTTAACCCCGACCTCAGCCTTGTACCTCACCCTTAAACCTTAACCTTAAACCTGGTATCATCCTTGAACCTTGAACCTACCCTCATCCTTGAACCTCATCCTTAAGTTTGACTCTGAACCTGGCCTCATCCTTGATCCTCACCCTTAAACCTTGACCATGAACCTGACCTCCTCCTTGAACCTTACCCTTAAACCCTGACCTTGAACCTGACCTCATCCTTGAACCTTACCCTTAAAGCTTGACCTTGAACCGGACCTCAACCTTGATCCTCACCCTCAAACCTTGACCTTAAACCTGACCTCAGCCTTGATCTTCACCCTAAAACCTTGACCTTGAACTTGTCCTCACCCTTAAAACTCGACCTTAAACCTGACCTCATCCTTGACCTTGAACTTGTCCTCACCCTTAAAACTCGACCTTAAACCTGACCTCATCCTTGAACCTCAACCTTGACCTTGAACCTGACCTCCTGAGGGTTACGATCCAGATGCAAATGTTGTTTACCAAGAGAAGTATTCCTCCAACCCCTTCTCTTTCCCTCCACCTCTCTCTCTCTCTTTTCTCCCATTTTTTTGTACCAACTGCTACTGTTTCACTCTCGCTCACTTCTCACACTCCTCTTTGCTTCTGTTTAACAACCCAAGGGCCTCTCTCTCTCTCTCTACTCCCCTATTCTTTCCTCATTTACCCTCAACTGCTTTCTTCCATTTCTTCTCTTTCCTCCTTCCTTTCCACCTCTCTCTCTAATCCCCTGTTCTTTCCTCATTTACTCAGCTACTTTCTTCTACTCTTTTCTTTCCTCCTTCCCTTCCATCTTTTCTTCCATTCTCATCTTCCTCTCTTCACTCTTTTATACCTTCATATATCGGTCGTATAAAAATAATGATAACAATGATGATGATGATGACGATGGTGGTGGTGATGGTGGTGGTGATGATGATGATGATGATGACAAAACACCTTGCATCCTTCAACATCTCTCCTCTTCCTCCCCCTCCTCCTCCTCCCTTGCCCTCCTTACCTCCTTTCTCTCTCTCCCTCCTTTCCTCCAGGTTCCTCCGTCTGAGTTCACTGTCTTACCTGCAGAGAAAAAAAATAAAAGGTTAATGAAATGTTCTGCCGTGTGTGTGTGTGTGTGTGTGTGTGTGTGTGTTTCTTCATGTCCGTGTGCGTGTCTGCTGGTAATCATGTGTGCATACGGAAAAGTGGTGTACATGTGTAGCTGTGTTTGTTTGCTTTTGTGTTTAAGTTGTTAAAGTGCTAATAAGAAGGCTGTGTGTGTGTGTGTGTGTGTGTGTGTGTGTGTGTGTGTGTGTGTGTGTGTGTGTGTGTGTGTGTGTGTGTGTGTGTGCACATTCCTCCTCTCCACGCCTGACTACCCTAGTGACACGCAGAGAGAGAGGGAAAGATGGAGGAAGGAAGCCAGGAGGGAGGAAACGAAGGAAGGAAGAGAGGATGGAAGAAGACGGAAGGAAAGAAGGGAGGAGGGAGGGAAGAACCATATGAAAATAGGTGATAAAATAGTTAGATAAGAGGAGGAGGAGGAAAACGAAGAAGTGAAGAGAGCGCCAATGAGATGGGAAGGAAGAAGAAAGGAAGGGAAAAAAATACTGGAACTTACACAAATGATGAACGGTAGGGAAAGAATGAGAAAGGGAGGAGAGGAAAGAAGGAAGAGAAGAGAAGGAAAGGAAAGAAGGAAAGAGGAAAAGGACGAAGAACGAGAGGTGAGAATCGGGAACAATGAAAGAATATCAGATACACATGAAAGGAATGGAGAGGAGGGAGGAGAATACGGAGAATGGAGAGGGAGGAAGGGAGGGACGGAGGGAGGGAGGAGAATACGGAGAAAGGAGAGGAAGGGAGGAAGGGAGAGAGGGAGGGTGGGAAAGGAGGGTGCAGGAAAAAGAGAAAAAAAAATAAAGATAATTCGAATATATATCTGAAAAATCCAGTTAGACGATAGGGAGGGAGGGAGGCAGGGAGGGAGGGAGGCAGGGAGGGAGGGAGGGAGGGACGCAGGGAGGGAGGGAGGGAGGCAGGGAGGAGAGAGAGAGGTTAATGGAACGAGGGAGGGAAGAGGGCCACAGGAATGAGACATAAGATTCTGAGGAGAAATTGAAAAAAGAAAAAAAAAGAAGATGGAATAAATGAAGGGAGTGATAAAAGTGCGGGAGGATGAGCACGTTCATAGGTGTGTGTGTGTGTGTGTAGAGAGAGAGAGAGAGAGAGAGAGAGAGAGAGAGAGAGAGAGAGAGAAGGGGGGGTTGAATCGAAAGTAGATGGTTCAAAGTGGTTAAAAGGGAAGAAGGGAGTGGTCTGAGTGGAAATTTTGTGTGTGTGTGTGTGTGTGTGTGTGTGTGTGTGTGTGTGTGTGTGTAAGTGGCCAAATGGAACGAAAATGGAAGATGGATTAGGTGGAAAAGGGTGGTGGTTGTGATGTGAGAGAGAGAGAGAGAGAGAGAGAGAGAGAGAGAGAGATTGTGAAAGACAGAAAGGGTGAGGGGTGTGGACAGATTAACCAACCCATCCCCATCCACTGAACCGTCCACTCATCAGCTGTGGTTAACCCAAAGTATACCCAACATAACAGTTCTCCACATTACATCACACATACACAACCTCCACCTATTTCTCTCTCTCTCTCTCTATCACACAAACCACCAGCCTTTTCCACCGAATCCACCCTTCCATCTTCCATTTGGCCACTTACACACACATCCTTCCACTTCACACACACACACAGCCTTTCCCACTTTAACCACCCTCTTTCTTCCCTTCTGACCACTGAGCCATCTACTCTCTCTCTCTCTCTCTCATCCACACTACAAAAATACCATCGCCATTACTAACACCATTCTTTTATAATATCACCTATACCACGTAATACCCAAAACATAACTACTGTACACCACCACATCACACCAGTATCCTGTAACACCACAAGTACTCCCTATCCTCCTATACCACTAACACCAATACCCCATCACACCACAGTAACATATAAGCCTCTAACACCATCTACACCACCACACCGACCTCTCTTACGCCCTGTAATACCACCATCATTACACCAGCACAAAACAAGACCAACACATCTACACCACTACACCCACTTCTCTCTCATCCTGTAATACCAACATCATAACACCAGCACACTAATCATACCAGCTCTTACACCGTACCACCAATAAAACACCAAGTCTCTTTACTGCTAGTTACCATACCACTGTAACTGAGAGAGAGAGAGAGAGAGAGAGAGAGAGAGAGAGAGAGAGGAAAGCAAACAAGACAAGACGAGAAGAGGGGACAGGAAAGGAAAGAAGAGGAGACGAGAAGAGGGGACAGGAGAGGAGAGGAGAGGAAAGAAAGGAAAAGCAAAGCAGAGGTGAGGGGAAAAAAGGAGAGGAGACAAGGAAAGAAAACAGGAGAAGAGAGGAGAATAACGTCAGGACAGAGCCATAGGGGGGCGTGTGTGACATGCTAAGAAGGTAGATGGTAGAGGTAGAGTGGGGAAGGCTTCACTTTATTGCTTACACACCTGCCTACCCCCCCCCCTCTCTCTCGTTTCTTTTCATTTTCCTTTACTTTTCTTCTTTCGTTCTCCTTTCCCTTCTTTAATATTCGACTTTCCTTCAATATATTCTCTCTTATTTATCCCTTCCCTTCTGCTCTCTGTCTCTCTCTCTCTCTCTCTCCTTTCCTACCCTTTTCAGCCCCAGTTTATTGCCTACACACCTGCCTCTCTCTCTCTCTACGAACACTTTTCCCTCACAATCTCTCTCTCTCTCTCTCCCTGACTGACTGCAACCCTATTCTGTCTCCATTCTTACGTCTCTTAAATTCCTTTCAACCATCTCCTTACTTACACTTGGCCATCCAGCTCTCTCCCTCTCTCTCTCATTTACCTTTATCTTTGAACTTTCCTCACTCAAGTTATCCCCATCCATACTTCTCTCTCTCTCTGTGGCTATCAGCATCCCTCCCCCTCCCAACTCTCACTATCACACCACTAATTTCCTCTTCTCTACCCTCACATTTTTTATCCCTCCCTCCCTCCCTGCTCCATTCCCTCTTTCTCTCCCTTCTCTCCTCCCCAATAAAATCTCTCTCTCTCTCTCTCTCCACCTCCTGATCACTCCTCCTCCTCTCTTTCCTCCCCAATCCCTTTCCCTCCTTTCCTGCCCGTCTTCCCCTCTCTCCTTCCCCATCTTTCTTTCTCAACCTCTCCTCCCTAAATCATTCTAGCTCCCCTTCTCCTCCTCCTTCTCCCCTCCCCTCCTCCTCTTGTTTCTCCCCTCCCCTCCTCCTCTTGTTTCTCCCCTCCCCTCCCCCTCTTCCTTCTCCCTCCGTCTCCCCCTCCCCTTCCCCTAAAAGGTAAAAATTCATGCCTGCAGTTCCAGATAAGAGAGGAAATACATTTAGTTCAATACCATGTTTTTTTTATACACACAACCCCAGAATTCTTTTATTATTTTTTACCATCTGATGGAGAGAGAGAGAGAGAGAGAGAGAGAGGAGTTCCATCTTTCTATCCTGTTCAACTCTACACATTATTATCGTCCTACTATTCCCATCCAATACCTCACTACCCACTACTCTTAACTCTCTCTATCACACCTACAATCCTTCAGTTATCTAATATACTATAGCAGTTGCCATGTGTGTGTGTGTGTGTGTGTGTGTGTGTGTGTGTGTGTGTGTGTTTTGGGCAGCTGAAACTACACATTCAAATCGCACCAAAATTGGTACAGAAATCGCAAAAAATTCGCTGATGTGAAAATACTTGGTCCCATCACGATTGAAAAACTTGTACTATATTTAATGAGCGATCACATTTTCACCAAAAAACACCGCTCCTGGCGCCCGGCATACAATCTTCGTAGAATTTTTTGCCCAGAGGTAGAACGAAAATAAAATGGGTTCCATTACCGAAGCTGCAAATAACACGATCAATTGGTTAGCTGCAAAAAATCCAAGTGACGATGTTACACTAGAACAGCACAAACGCAAGAGCCCTCCGCAGGAGCAAGTGCGAGGGGCCCGAAGGGTCCACGAGCACTTGTAACTACTAAGATAAATATATGATCACTAATTTTTTTTAACGCAAGGAAAAAGGAACCAAAGGCCAGAGGGGTACCAAGAGCCTAATTAAAAACCCCTCATTATAACTGGGGATTTAACTGAGATCGCCTGTAATCCCTCCGCTAATACCAACTGAGATCGCCTGTAATCCCCTCACTGACACCAACTAAATAAAATCATCTGGAGGAAGTTAATCTAAATAAATCGTAATGAGGGATTTAATGGAGACTGGCTGTAATCCCCCTCCTACCTATCCCCCTAAGAGAGGATGGTGTGCTGAACTTAAGCCTGCAGTCCACCGGGTTCACGTTTCTGATAATCCTGGTGCAATCATAAAAAGAACTACCCGGTACTACTACTACTACTATTATTACTACTACCACCACCACTAGTTTCCTAACCTTATTCTCTTCTTCTATTACTATCCTATTAATCTTACTATTCCTCCCTGGCCACATAAATGACTATTCCCGCCTATCCTACTATCCACTCAGCTAAGGACACTATCACGCAATCAACAGTAGGTTAAAGCTTCTCATTACCCGCGCCACTAACCTCTATTCGCCTCTCTCTCTCTGTAACTTCATTTCCTCTTCTCGACTTACTCCTTTCCAAAATTTCTCATCTCCCTTCCACATCCATAACTCTCTCTCTCTCTCTCTCTCTCTGTAACTTCATTTCCTCTTCTCGACTTACTCCTTTCAAAAGTTCCTCATCTCCCTTCCACATCCATAGCTCTCTCTCTCTCCAGGACGGCACAGAGGAGAAGGAAGGATTAAAACGGGGAAGAAGTATGAGAGAGAGAGAGAGAGAGAGAGAGAGTCGAGCATCTACAAGGGTCGATGTGGTGATATCAAATAACCCCGTATTCTCTCTCTCTCTCTTCCCTCCATCTCTTTCTCTCTCTTCTCTCCTTTCCTCCCCTCTGGCCGTCTCTCTCAATATTCTCTCCCCTCCTTCCTCTCATTACCCTCCTCGCCCAGACCAACACATTACCCTCTGCTTATTCTCTTTCTCCTGTTGTCTTTCTGTGTTATTTCACTTCTAATAATGAGGGTAATATATGATAGTTACCCCCATAATAAATAAATAATAATAAAATAATAAAAACAATATTAATAATAATGACAATGACAACAAAAATAAAATAATAATAATAATAATAAAATAATAATAATAATAATAATAATAATAACGATGATAATAATAATAGTAATAAAAATAATAACAACAGTAATAGTAATAATAGTAATAATAAAAATAATAATGTCTAAGGAGAATGAAAGTAAATAATAATTTTAAAAAGAAAACTGATGAAATAATTGAAAAAAATAACGATGAAAAACTAACGAAAAAAATGACGAACTAAAAAAATAACTGAAAAAATGGAATAACTACAAAAAAAGACGAAATAACGGTAAAAATGAAATAACAAAAAAATGACAAAATAACAAAAAAGAAACCGACGAAATAACTAAAAAACACGAAATCACTGAAAAAAAAAGAAAAAAAAAAAGACGAAATTGGGGGAAAAAAAATGAATGCCACTTGGAAACAATAATGGCGAGGCTTTGTCAGTGTTGCAGAAAGAGTTAATGGGCGGTATAATGGGGCTGTGTTTGTTTGTGATGATATAATAGGTGGTTGGCTATATACTGCACACACACACACACTCTCCCTCTCTCTCACTATTATTCTCGCCCCCATCCTTCATCTCTATCCCATTCCCCTTCCTCTTACTCTCATCCTCACCTTCCCTCCTTCCTTTCTTCCCTCCCTCCCTCCTCTCCTCTCTCTTTCTCTCCCTCCCCCCAAGCGGTGCACGGAGTCAAAACACATAACAACTTCCCCTTTTAAGGTCTATTCTTAACACCCCCTCCTTGAGAAGGTGGGAGGGGGAGGTGCAAAAAAAGGAGGGGGGGTTAGGAAAGATGGGGGAAGGGGGAGAAAGAAAAAGGTGGGGAAGGGAGAGACTGATGAGGGAAGGGAGAGAAAGATTGGGAAAGGGAGAGAAAGATGTGGGAAGGGAGAGAAAGGTGGGGAAGGGAAAGGTAGGGAAAAGAGAGATAGATCGGGGGAAGGGAGAGAAAGATGGGGGAAGGGAAAGAAAAGTGGGGAAGGGAGAAAAAGATGGGGGAAGGGAAAGAAAGATGGGGGAAGGGAAAGAAAAGTGGGGAAGGGAGAAAAAGATGGGGGAAGGGAGAGAAAGATGGGGGAGGAAGGAGAAGGGTGAAGTGGGGGAAGAAAAAGGTGAGTAGAGAAAGAGTGAGTGCGGTAGAGGGGGGCGGAAGGACGGAGAGGGGAGAGGAGTGTAAGAAAGGTGGAAGAGCGAGAGGAAGCAGGGAGAAAAGAGGGAAAGGAAGAGGGAAAGAAGGAGAAGGGAAGGGAAGGCGGGAGAAGGGAGAGGGAAGGACGGTGTGAGATGACAGAGGTAGGAGAAAGAAGGGAGATGAAGACAGGAAGAGGAAGGAAGGAAAAAGAAGGGAGAGGAAGGAGGGAGAATGGATAGGGAGGAGGAAGAAGGTGGGAGGAGGGAGGGAGAAGGGAGAAGGAGGGAGAAGGGAGTGGAAGGATGAAGAAGGTAGGGATGGGAGAGGAAAGTTCGAAGGAGAGGGGAGAGAGATTTAACCTGAAACCAGCCTCTCCATACCTGAATAACATCGACTGACGGTAACAACAATAACAACATTAACAGGAGATTAAGCACGCGTTACTCTCATTCCATTCACGATACACAAAATTGAACAGATGAAGAAGATCACGTCAGAGGCCAAGCAATAAGAAAAGACTGGTTCGTAGAAGGAAATAATAGCGAAGATGGACAACAAAAGGGGTGTCTGTGGCCCTGGAAACTTTGACGGGAGAAAGTGAAAAGGGGAAAAAAAATTGAGGTAGTGAAACGGAAAAAAAACAGGCAGAACACTATGATGCTGGGGTAGGTAAACACGAGGGCCCTACCACATCGCATCGTTTCCCCCCGACCATTTTCGCTCCTATTCCTGTCTGGTTCACTCTTTAACACTCGGGCTTAATTTTGAGCTAATGATACGAGTGGCCTGTTGGTTCCACTCGCCTGTTTGTGTAATGCCTCCCTCCCTGCATTTGTTATGGGTATTTAGGCTGTATCGATGGCGTGATGGCCAGTAAAAGGATGCCGGTACATAGCTCACGTCAAGGTACAAAAACATTCTCTCTTGCCTGTTGTTTATATCGTTCCAATTCTGACATACAACAATAAGCCGATACTGAGGTGCAATGTGCAAAATAAATTGCTAACGAAGAGGGATTACGGCATTCCCAGAGAAACTTGGAATACGACACAAAAACAGGGAGCTGGATCCAAAGTTTTCTCCTAGAAGATAACGAACAAGAACAGCCTAAGCACGCGCAGTTCTCATTTACCTGGGCAGACGGACGCAGGTAACAATTTATCTGCTTATATATGCCTCCCAACCTTCCTTCTCTCCCCTCTATGTTCCTCCCTCCTTTTTTTCATCCTCTTCTCTCTATCCATTCCTCCTCTTCTCTCCTTCCCTCCCTCCCTCCCTCCTTCACACTAACCTACAATTATCTTCACCTCCTGTCTACCTTCTTTTTTAAATTTTTATGTATTTTATTTTTTTATCACAATTCCTTTCTTCCCTCTTCTATGACTGACCTTCGAATTAATTTCCCTCCCCCCCTACTCTCTCTCTCACACAACACAAGCATACTTGGAATTTCACATCACAACGCCTCAATTCTCTCTCTCTCACACACACACAACACGAGCGTACCTGGAATTTCGCATCACAACCTCACATCACTGGAAAGGTGAAAAAAGTGACACTACCTGATGGAAGATTTAGGTCTTTGTACCTTTGCTGGGATGGATGTTTTATTTGGTGTGTGTGTGTGTGTGTGTGTGTGTGTGTGTGTGTGTGTGTGTGTGTGTGTGAGAGAGAGAGAGAGAGAGAGAGAGAGAGAGAGAGAGAGAGAGAGAGAGAGAGAGAGAGAAACAGAACTATCTCACGTGAATTCCATGAAAAATACAGATTCCCAGAAAGCCCAATACCTCACCGTTCTCTGGCATCCTCATTTACCCTCACCCAGGTACACGAAGCACGTCAAACCCTATCTATCTATGTTTGTTTATATGTGTTTCTCTTTGTGTCAGTCTTTTAACTATCGGTGTCTATCTATCAACCTACCTACCTATCTATCTATCTGTCTATCCACCTACCTACCTACCTACCTATCTGTCTATCTAAATGTATTGTTTCCTCCTTCCACCTTTCTACTCCATGACCAACTCTCATTCTTGCCACCTCTCTCTCTCTCTCTCTATCCAGACATTTCCTCCCCCAAAAGAGGAGTGGGAACAGCCCCAGGCGCCCCCTCCCCCCCAACAACAAAAAACCCGGGTATAGGTTGCCCACTGACCGCTGCTGCCCCGCGCCTGCCTTGCCTTGCCCCAGGACACACACTCGTGCCCTGGAATTGCCCTGCGCCACCCATCTCACTGTGTCTTCCTCGCTTCTTCCATACCCCGTCCAATCTTATAATTGTTCTAACCTTACCCTATCCTACCTTACCCTACCCTACCATACCCTGTTCCTTGTCCTGCCCTGCTCTATCCTTTCCTATCTTATCTTTGTTTAATACAGTGTTATATCGTTTTGTTCTTACCTAATATAACAACTTTATTTCCTGCTGCCCATCCTTGTTCTGCAGTTTATTTTCGTGTCTGCCCTGCCTTGCCCTGTATTGTCCTGTCTTGCCCTCTACGCTATCTTTTTAAAACTAGCTCTGCCTTCTATCCTGTCATAAATTGCCCTACCCAGCCGTGCCCCAGGCCTCACCTCGTGCCCCGGTATTGCCCCGCGACAACTCATCTGTCTCCCTCTGTCGTACCTCCATATCTACCCTGTCCTGCTCTACCATGTCATGTTTCAACCTTCCCAGCCTTGTCCAAGGACCCACTCATGCCCTGCCCTGCCCAACCTTACCCCAAAACTCAACTCTTGTCCTGGTCTTGCCCTGCACTAACTCATTTGTCTTCCTCTGCTTTCGTTCCTTCTGAGCTGCCCTGTCTTGCTCTTCCTTTACCCTTTACAGCCTTGACCTCCCTTTCAATCCTACCTTCCACACCTCCCACTCTGCAAAGTCCCTTATTCCATACTCTTGCCATACTGGTCTTGCCCTCCCCTGAGCTATGTCCTATCCTACGTTATCTATCTCTACTTTCCCATCCTTTACCCAACATATCTCTCTTTTCTTCTGTATTCTTCCAACTTTAACCCTGCCGTGCCCTGCTATCCCCTATCCCTCGCAATCATCCTCTATCCTCCCATTCCGTGTCCGAAAAATAATAGCCCTTTTCTTGGTCTAAATCACATCCAATTTAACCTTATCCTGCCCTCCCATTAACTATCCTACGTAGTCCTCCTCTATCCTCCCATGCCTCGTCCTACACTTCTTAGCCCTGCCTTGCCATGTCCCTGCCCTACCTCCTCACACCTGCCCTGCCCTGCCTTGCCCTGTCCATGCCCTTCCTCCTTCAACCTGCCCTGCCCTGCGCCCCACACTCTCCCGGCAGGTATTGCATGGTCACGTTTTGCCCTGTTATGATACGCCCTGTCCCGTTCCAGCCCCGTCTGTCCCACCCTTCACTGTTCTTTCTTTCTTTCTTTCTCTCTCTCTCTCTCTCCTCCCTTGATCTGGCAACCCTTTATCTCTTACATTTTACGGTACCTCTTCTCTTCTCTCTCCTGACTACCCTACCTTGATCTGGCAACCCCTTATCTCTTACATTTTAAGGTACAGTCTCTCTCTCTCCCTCCAACTCAGCCACTCACCCGAGAAGCACTTAGATATACACATAAAAATAGAGGAGCTATAAACCTTATCTTGCCACACTCCTGAAAGATAAGGAGAGAGAGAGAGAGAGAGAGAGAGAGAGAGAGAGAGGGAGAGAGAAATTAGGTGAACGTTCCAACACGCACACTTTCTTCAGTCTCATAACCTTTCATCAAACGGTTCCACACTCATTACACTAAGTGGGTATGTGTGTGTGTGTGTGTGTGTGTGTGTGTGTGTGTGTGTGTGTGTGTGTGTGTGTGTGTGTGTGAACCTTTGTGCTTGTAATATTCCCACTGATCTTCTTCTTCCTCCTCCTCCTACTCCTCATCATCATCATCACCACCACCATCCACCTCCTCATCATCACCACCACCCTCCTCCTTCTCCTCATCACCACCCTCCTCCTCCTTCTCCTCCTCCTCATCATCACCACCCTCCTCCTCCTTCTCCTCATCATCATCATCACCACCACCCTCCTCCTTCTCCTCATCATCACCACCCTCCTCCTCCTCATCATCACCACCACCCTCCTCCTTCTCATCATCATAATAGTCCTCCACAGCATAACTCTTGCATCTACCTGGGCAGTGTTTTAACTTTTTGACAAGTGGTGTTTCAAGCACGTGAAAAACATTTGATGGTGTTAAAACATCTGAAAAACAGTGTTGTGTTAGCCTGAATAAACACAGCGAGATACGACAATCACAACGAAGGGTTAAAATACCGATACGTCAAAGAGGAGGTGCTTGAAATATACGTGACCCACTCGCCACGTGCCAGTCCTGGGATGCTTGCCGCGTGTCACAGCAAAGCGCGTGCTGAAGATGGCGCGCGTCACCAGCCACGTGTGTTTGTTTGTAAGTCACCACGTGGATTTGTTGACGCACAGTATATTCATACGTGCACCTGTAAAAAATTATCACCACGTGGATTTGTGAATACGGTCTATACAGTATTACAACGTGTATTTTTCCACGTTCATTACCACGTACAACTGTTCATATACGATAAACAGTAGTCTAGTTTGGTTAGGTTCGTAGTTAAATACCCTGTCATAGATCCCTTTGTTTATATCGGCTACGGCATTCCAATACGGAGTGAGGGGGAGGGGACATCTTGTTGTGACTTCTTCCTTTCTATTCTTATCGTAATTACTACTCTACAATAAGCAATTCAATCAATCAATCAATTGCCAGACGCCATATTCCCGTAAGGGGTGGCCATTGACTTTGAGTTATTTGTTTTGGAGGGGCACTAACCCTCCACCAACCCACTTGTTGACACGTACGGAGCACGTATGGTTTGGTTATATGGTTACCACCCAGCGTTGTAAATGGTTTCTTGGCTTACAGGAAACCATTTGGCTTGTCACTCAATGTAAAGCCACCTGTAAAGGAAAGAAAAGCAATTAGACAGGAAAGATGGGAGAAATAGGAAGAGAGGAAGGCAGCCACAGAAAAAATAAATAAATAAATAAAGGCTGAGGAAGAAGTAGGCAGCACTACATCAAGTGAGTGGATGATGGTCGCCACCACCTACCACACACAATAAGCAATTAAAGGCGAAATTATCACAAGACAATTCCTAAACCCTAATCTGATGAAATGTGGCTACTTAAAAAAAATGGGGATCTCACAGTAAAAAAAAATAAACGCTTAATGTAATCATTGCCAATGAAGGTTGCATGTTTAATGTTCTCATATATGTTTATTATTATTATTATTATTATTATTATTATTTACTACTACCACTATTATTATTACTATTATTACAATTAACTACTACTATTACTATCATTACTGCTATTACTTCAACTTGCGTAATGCCCTCACGTTTTTATCAAAGTGCACAAAGCAAACACAAAGTCTAACACGTACTTTACTGTTCAATGACCTTTTACTTAGAGACCACAAAGGAAAAAACTGACCCAATACGTTCTCTCTCTCTCTCTTATCACTCATTTTCCCTCCAATTTCACTTTCTTTCACCCAATTTCATCCACCGCCATCCCTCCTCCTGTCAATTCTACCATCATCAATTTCCGTCTCTCTCCCTCTTCGTTTCAATTTCTCTCTCTCTCTCCTTGCTCATAATTCATCCTGGTACTCCATCTCTCCCCATGGCACAAATTCTCTCTCTCTCGTCTACATTTCGTTCAGGTTTATCCTACCCTTTTTCTTTCATATGCCTTCCGACTTCTCTCTCTCTCTCTCTCTTAGCTTTTCCTCCTTTTTCTTTCTTATGTCTTCCGACCTCTCTCCTTCTTACTCCTATTTCTCTCTCAAGCTCTCTAACACTCTCGTTTTTCTTTCTTATACCATCTCTCTCTCTCTCTCTCAATAGCTATGCTCGCTCACGTTTTCCTGTCTAGTTTTATCACTACCAAAAATAATCCTATATTTCTGTTGCTCTCTCTCTCGCTCTCTCTCCCCCTCTTTTACTTTCTAATCCTAATATTCTTCCATTATTTTTCACGGCTCCCCCACTCTCTCTCAATATGTATTTTCTCTACATCTCTCGCTCTTTTTCACACATTTTCTCTCCCTCCTCTCTATTCCTTTCCTCCCTCTGTCTCTCTCTTTCCTCTTCCTTTTCACCTTTCCCCTCCTCTTTACCTCCCTTTCTCTCTCCTCTCTTTTTCTTTCCCTCCCTCTCTACCTCCCTTTCTCTCTCCTCCCCTCCCTTTTCTCCTTCTCTACCTCCCCTCTTTCATGTCTCCTTTTATTTTTCTTACTTTCTTCTGCCTTTCTCATTTATTCTCCCTTTTCTTCACGTCTCCCCCTCTTACCCTCCTTCCATTTCTCCCTTGCGTGCACTTCCCTCCCTTCATCCTGTTTCCTCTCCACCCTTTCTCCCTCCTTGTGTTAGTTTCCTTCCTTCGTTTCTTCTACTTTCTCTCCCTTCTCCCTCCTAGTATCAGTCCTCTCCCTCCTTCCTTCCTCCTTCATTTCTTCTCTCTCCTCCCTGTTCTCCTTCTCAGTGTCAGTTTCCCTCCCTCCCTCCCTCCCTGTTTCCCTCCCTCCCTCCCTCTCCATGATTCTTATTCTTTATGATTCTCTTCCTCCACATTTTACTCGCTTAAAAGTGGAGTGAAAGGGTGCCAGGCTGTGTTAGAGAGAGAGAGAGAGAGAGAGGAAAGAGAGAGAGAGAGAGAGAGGAAATGGGATGGATAATGGAATGGACTGCAATTACTAAGAGGAATGTAGATTCGCGAGAGAGAGAGAGAGAGAGAGAGAGAGAGAGAGAGAGAGAGAGAGAGAGAGAGAGAGAGAGAGAGAGAGAAGGAGGGAATGGAAGGAAAGGTGAAAGGAAAGGGTGAATGGAAAAGAAACAAAGCAGGAGAAAGAGAAAGGAAGGAAAAATGGGGAAGGGGAAAGAGAAGAGGGAGGGGGGAAAGAGAAGAGGGTGGGGGAAAGGAGGAGAGAGGTGGGGAAGGAGAGACAGGAGTGAAGGGAAGAAGGAGGGAGGAGGGATGAAGGGATGGGATAAGAGGAAAGAAGAGGAGGAAAAGGACGGAGGAGGAAGGACGGAAGGAAGGAGGGGAGTGGAAGAACGGAAGGAAGGAAGGAGGAGGGATGGAAGAATGAGGAGGGAGGAAAGGAGGAGGAAGGAGGGAAAGGAGAAGGAAAGGAAGACGTGTGGCGAGGTTGCTGAAGCGTGTGACTCCTTTCCTCCTCCCTCTCTCCTCCTCCTCCATCCTTCCTTCCTGCTCTCCTTCCCATCTTCCTTTATATTTCTTCTTTTTCACCTTCCCTCCCCTCCGTCCTTCCTTCTCATCCTTCCATTCCTCCTTTCCTTCTCGAGTGCCTTCTTCTCCTTTTCCCCTCCTTTCTTCTACTTCCTATTCCTTCTTCCCTCCAATCTTCCTCCTCTCCTTCCCCTTCCTTCCACCCTTCTTTCCTTCCCTCTAACCTTGTATCATATCTTATTTCTCCTTCATCAACTATCACGTTTCCTTCCCTCTCCTCTCTATTCCTTCTTCCTCTCTCTCTCTCTTACTGTTTACCTTCCCTTTATCCCTGCTCACCCCCACTCTCCTCTCTCGTTCCCAAATACCTCCTTTTCCCCTCCCCCTCCATCCCTCCCCCCTCCTCCTTTCAATTTATCCTCCCCTGTACCTTACCTTCCTTCCTCCCCCCTACCTCCCTCCTCTTTTACCCTACAATTTCTGGAGTATCCTTTTCCTTCTTCCTTCCACCTCTCTTTCCTCCTTCCTCCACTTCTTTCCTCCCTCCTCCATCTCTTTCCCTTCCCTCCTACCTGGGTTTTCTCCCTTTTACTTCCATCTCCCCTCTTCTCACACCCACACCAACCCACTCCACCCTCTCTCATTCTGAAATCCCTCCCTCTCCCCCCTTCCCTTCCCTCCATCCTTCTCTCCTTCCCTCCCTCCCTCGTATACTTCTCCAACTCGCGATCATCAAACTTTATGGACGTTAAAAACTTGTGTATTATCGCCCCCAATAAATGCCGATCTATCTCGCTCTGGCGATTGAGAGAGAGAGAGAGAGAGAGAGAGAGAGAGAGAGAGAGAGAGAGAGAGAGAGAGAGAGAGAGAGAGATTCAAAACTTTGCATGGGGTAAGTGAAGGATAAGAGCGAGAGTGGGGGAGGGAGAGAGACAAGGGGGGAAGGAGAGACAGGAAGTGCTGGACAGGTGTTCGGCGAGGAGAGGAGAGGGAGGGGGAGAAGGAGTGTGGAGAGACAGACACAAGACGAGGGAGAGTTAGAAGAAAGAAAAAGAGAGAAAAGAAAGGGGACTGGAGGAGGAGGAGGAGGAGAGGAAGAGGTAGAAGGGTAAGGCAAAGAAAGAAAAACAAGATAAGAAATGAGTAACAAGAGGGGAACGGAAGAGGGAGAGGACAGAGAGAGGAGGAAGAGAAGGAATGTGCAGAGGAAAAGAAGAAGATGAAGGAAGAAAAGCGGGAGGAAGATGGAGAGAGGAGGAGGGAGAAAGGAGAAGGGAGGTAGATGGAGAGAGCAAGAGGGTGGAGGGAGGTAGGAGGAAGCAGGTGTAAGTCATCTGTTAAGGAGAAGGAGGAGGAGGAGGAGGAGGAAACAGGAGGTAGAGGGTTAATTGCAGTATCTGGCTCATTCTTCACCCTCTTCCTCCTTCCTTCACTGCTCTTCCTTCTTCCTCTTCCCTCTCCTCCTCTTCCTGCTGCTTCTCCGTCTTCTCTTCCTCATTTCTCACTCCACTCTTCCTTCCTTCCTCTTCACTCTATTTTATTCCTTATCCTCTTTAACTTTCTTCCCAGTTCTCTTCCTTCTTCCTCTTCTCTCCCTTTCTTCACCCTATCCCCTCAATTTCTCTCATCCTCCCTTCCCTGCTCTTCAAATCTTCCTTCTCCCTCTACTTTTCTCTTTTATTTTTTTCCTTGCTAGTCATCTTCTCTAATTACTCTCTTCCTTCTATCTGCTTCATATTCTCTCTCTCTCTCACTTGCATTTGATTTTTTTTCTTTTTGTCTTCCATTCTCCTTCCTGACCCCCCTCCCCCCCCTCTCTCTCTCAAGGATTGCGCCAATAATCCGCCAAAAATTCTCAGTTAGGAAAAAATAAAATCTCAGAGCAAACTTATGACAGTGTCCGGAAATTTATATATGAGACGTGGCGAAGGAAGGAGGGATGGAAGGA
The DNA here is from genome assembly GCF_032717465.1 of Coenobita brevimanus. Classification (NCBI taxonomy): domain Eukaryota; kingdom Metazoa; phylum Arthropoda; class Malacostraca; order Decapoda; family Coenobitidae; genus Coenobita; species Coenobita brevimanus. The sequence continues at coordinate 20,898,920 of NC_137049.1, read as the reverse complement.
AGGAAGGAAGGAGGGAAGGAAGGAGGGAGGGATGAAAGGAAGGAGGGAGTGAAGGAAGGACGGAAGGAGGGATGAGAGGAAGGACGGAAGGAGGGATGAGAGGAAGGAAAGAAGGAAGAAAGAAGGGATGGAAGGAAGGAAGGAAGGCTATGAGATGCAGGAAAGCTAGAAGGGAGGAAAGAAGATGAAGGAGATGAAGGAAGGGCGGACGGAAGGAAAGCAAGGGGGAAGGAAGGATGAGACGGAGGAATGAAGGAGGGATGCAGAAAGGAAGGAAGGAAGGATGAGACGGAGGAATGGAGGGGGTCGGGAAGGGATGCAGAGAGGAAAGAAGGATGGTAAGGTAGATATGCAGCGAGAAGGGAGGATGAATAGAACAAGGATGTGAGTGAGGACTACATGAAGGAAGGGAGAGGGCGAGGAGGGAAGGAAGAGGGAGAGAGAATCGGAAAGGTGATGAAAGGAATGAGGGCAGAGAGGTAGGGGCAGAAGGAAGGAAGGAAGGCTACGAGATGCAGGAAAGCAAGCATGAAGGAGGAAAAGAAGGAAAGCAGGGAGATGAAGGAAGAATGGATGGAAGGAAAGCATGAGAGATGTGGTAAGATGAAGGATGGATGGATGGATGGATGGACGAACGGATGGAAGGAAGGAAGGATAGAATTGCAAGGAGGAAGAGTGGAAGGAAGGAAAGGATGTTGTAAGGAAGGAAATGCTGGAAGGTAGATTATGAGAGAGAGAGAGAGAGAGAGAGAGAGAGAGAGAGAGAGAGAGAGAGAGAGAGAGAGAGAGAGAGGAACCCCAAAATAAAGAAAACGAGAATAGGGAGAAGGAAGGGGAGGGGGGACTCAAGTAGTAGGTGCAAAGGGGTCAACATGTAACCCAAGCTAAGCCAAGCCACCTGGACCCCATCTTTCCCAAGCCTGACCCAGCCTTTTATACCTCAAAAGTTGACATTTCAGGCGACCCCAAAAGAAATGACCTCAGTGATGCCCAAAGTTAGCTGGCCCTGGAGAGGCTGGTTGGCGGGGGAGGCTGGTTGTAAAATGTTGGTGGATGGCTTCTGGATGGTGGTTGGGTTAGGGAAGGGAAGGGAAGGGATGGGAAGGGAAGGCAAGGCAAGGCAAGGGAAGGGAAGGGAAGGCAAGGGAAGGTATGATAAGATATGATATGGTATGGTATGGTATGGTAAGGTAAGGTAAGGTGAAGTAAAGTATGGTATGGTATGGTGAGGTGAGGTGAGGTGAGGTAAGGTGAAGGAAGGTCATGTAATGTAAGGTATGGTGAAGTATGGTAAGGTAAGGTAAGGTAAGGTAAGGGAAGGTAAGGGAAGGTATGGTAGGATTAAATAAGGTTGAGTGTAAAGGTAGATTAGACTGAGCTATAATGTTGGTGAGTTTTAAATGTTGGTTAATGCTGGTTGTTTAAAGGTCAGTGGTCTTTGGATTGTGGTGACCTTAGGCTGGGTTGATGAGTTAACTGAAACGAGAATGTTGGTTGATTTGGAATGTTGGTAGGTCTGAAATGCTGGTTGATCTTGAATGGTGGTTGGTCTGGAATGATTGTGGGTCTGGAATATTAGCAGGTCTGAATGGTGGTTAGTGTGGAATGTTGGTTGGTCTGGAATGTTGGAAGGCTTGGAATGTCGGTAAGTCTGAAATGTTGGTTGGTGTGGAATGCTAGTGATGGACAATGGGATAAAATGGTGGTGTTTCCTCGCTGCTAACCGCACTCTGTACCGTGGCATGCAGGCCAACCACATTTCAACCTCTCTCTCCATAGTCATAAACCTTCCCACCCTAACCTCTCACCCCCTTTTTCACAATTTAATATTCCTACAATTTTCTTTTTCTTCCTACTTTTCCCTCGTGCCGTTTCTCCCCCCTCCCTCTCTCCTAACTTTCATCTTTAATTAACCTCCCCTCACCCTCCTTCCCCTCCCCTCCACAAATTCTTACACCCACATTCCCCTCTTTTCCTTCCAACATCTCCCCTTCCCCACCATTCCCCTCTCTCACTACATCCTTTCAACACCCAAACATACTTCATTTTCCAATTTCTATTTTTCCGCGATTCCTATTATGATTATATTCCCTTCCCATCTCCCCACACCCTCGCCTCCCCTTCCCATGCCACTTCTCCCCCACCCATCCCGCAGCCTCCCCTTCTCATCCCGCGTCTCCCCACCCATCTCTCTCCCCCTCTATCTTTCTCTCTAACTACCCATATCATCCCTTCCCCCCACAAACAATCTTTTCTTCTCTACACACCCTCTCTCTCACCACCTCTCCTCTTTTCTTGTCCCTCTCCTCTTCTCTCCGCAGCCTCCCCCCCCTCTACCCACACAGCTTAACCCTCATTCCACTTCCTCACCTTCTCCCCATCCCTTCCCAGCTCCTCTCTCTCTCTCTAACATCCTTCCCCATCTTTTCCGACACAACTTCTTTCCCTCTTTCCCCCTCCCCCCCCTCTCTCTCTCTCCCACCCCAGAGAGGCGCACCCCGGGGTAATACCTCAGGACGCACTATCAAAGCCACCACCAATAAAAATGTTAATGTGGAGACAGAAGGGGAGGGGGGAGGCAAAGGGAGGGAGGAAGGGAGGGAAAGGGAAGGAGGAAGGGAGAGAGGAAGGGTGGGGAGAGGGAGAGGTAGATGGAGGCGTAGAGGGAGGGAAGGGAAATATCTGAAGTGAGGGATTTTGTGAGGGAGGAGTAGGAAGGAAAGAGAGGAAAAAGAATTGAGAGAGGAGGGGGGGACTAGAAGTGAGAGTAAAGAAACGAGAAAACACACTAATATGTATGGGGAGAGAGAGAGAGACTGTGGGGGAGAAGAAGCAGAGGGAAGGGGGAGGAAAGATTAGAGAGAGGATAATGAGGGGAATTAGTAGGGAAAGAGAGAGAGGGAGAGACTGCGGGGAAGGAGGGGAGAGGGAAGAGAAAAAGGAGAGAAAACAGAATAGGTCCGAGAAAGGAGGTTGGGGTGAGAGAGAGAGAGAGAAAGAGAGAGAGAGAGAGAGTGAGAGAGAGACAGAGAAATGCAAATTCACAAAAAAATTACCAAAGAAACAGAGGAAACTTAAACACAAACTATTTTTATCAGTTTACGGTTATTAGATCAGTAAATAGTAGAATATGAGGCTAGTCACGAAGAAGTGCTGTGGGACGGATGTGCAGCAGTTGGTAGCACTGTCTATGTGCCACTGAGCTACGTGAAATAAGCTGCAAAAGGACGAAAATCTGAGCCAAGTTAAGGTGAATGAAGTGTAGCATGTCTGGGGCCTTTTTTTGACGAAGGAAATTATACATCATGGTAGTCTAAGATGATTTAATATTGACTGTTATTCATCTAATTTAACATATATACATTTGTGTCGTGAAAGTGAATTTTAAAAAGTCGTAACCAAGAAAAGAATCATTTAAATATTCCGTTATTCATTCTAATTTAATATATACATTAGTCTCGAGTGAATAAAAGGGGTAGTTAGGAAAGGAATCGTTAGCGAGGGATCCTTCTAAGCCCACAAGAACATGAGAACTAAAAATAAGATTACAAGAGGTTACAAAATATTAAAGTTACACAGAGTTTGCACAAGATTACAGACACACAAACATTACCTCCCAAGCCAGAGAGAGAGAGAGAGAGAGAGAGAGAGACGGGGAGGGAGGAGGGATTCAAGAGGAAAGAAGAGGCTGACTCGAGTAATGCTGTAATAGGGAGGGATTGGACGGGCCGGGGTGGGGAGGGGGGGTGGAGGGGGGAAGATGAGGGGAATGGAGGATGGGTGTGAGAGGGAGGGGAACAGTAATGAACGGAGGAGAGGGGAAGGGAAGGCAGAAAGGGAGGGGGAAGAGAAGAGGGAAAGAGAGGAGGAAGAGGAAGATGGGAAGGGAATTGAGTGGAGGGGGAGAGGAGAGTAAGTGAGGGGAAGATGGGGAAGGAAAAGGGGTGAGGTGGGGGGAAGGATGGTAAGGATGAGGAGGGCTACATGAACGAGAGGAGGGGAGGGGAAGGATGGGGAGGAGTAAAAAAGGAAGGCAAGAACTCTACTACTGAAATGTGGGGAGAAGGGGGTGTGGGAGAAAAAAAAAAAAAAAAACGCTTTATGGAGAGAGAGAGAGAGAGAAACAAGACAGCGTGGAAAGTGGAGGAAAATGAGCAAAAACAATGACCGACAAGGAAAATGGTAATAATGAAAGAGTGAGGAAAAGGGAGGGAGGAGGAAGAGAAGGCAGGGTGGGAGGAGGGGAGGGGTGGAGGAAAAGGTAGGGGTAATCTCTTGGGAGGAGGTTTACGACTGAAAGAAGGGAGGGAAAAATAGATAGATAGGCAGATAGATAGATGGATAGACAGAAAGATGGATACGTTATGCAATGTTCATAACGGGAGAGATAGATAGATAGATAGATAGAGAGAGAGAGAGAGAGAAACCCACCGTCCATAACCCAACCATAATACAAGCCTCCCATTCACATCCCCTCTCCTCCCCTTCCCCTCCTCCCTCCCCCTCCCCTCCATTTTTAAGAGATGGGCTAAAACATACCCTCCTAAGTGGCCTTTTAAAGCGCCGTATTGCAAACAGCCTCGTAGCCATTATGTATAGGACTGTCCCTCGTTATAGCCATCCGTTTTTGACTCCTCTCTCTCTCTCCTTCTTCTCCCTATTCCCTTTTTCTTCCTCCTCTTCTCCCTGCTCTTCTCTTCCTCCTATCTTTATCTCCATTTTACTTCTATTATCATCACTTTTCCTCCTCTTCTCTCTCTCTCAGTATGGAAGAGCAAATCTATAAAACTTTCCATCCATATCAAAAAATACATCGCTAAGGATTTAGGCTGTAAAGCGAAGGTTATAACTTGCCAAAATCTTCAATACGTTAAAGACAAGGATAGCCTGCTTCAAAGATGGGGTGGAAGGGCATGGTATGGATTGAGAGAGAGGGAGGGGAAAGAGGAATGGACAGGAAAAATGGGGGAAGGAATGGAATGACAGGGAAAGGAAAGAGGCATGGAAAGAATGAAGGGGGATATGGAATGGAATGAAAGACGGGGATAGGAATGAAGCATGGGAAAAAAAAAAAAAAAAAAAAAGGAAGAGAGGAAACGTATGGAAAAGAATGAGAAATGGAAAAAAAAAAAAAAAGGAAGGATGGGATGGAAAAGGATGAAATGGAATGAAAGAAGGGGAATGGAACGAGGGATGGATAGAAAAAGAAATGGAAAGGGGAAAAGAATGAAAGAAAGGGAAAGGAAAGACATGGAGGAAAAATAAAAAAGGAAGGGAGGAAAAGAATGAAGGGAAGAGGACGGGAGACAAAGAGGTGAGTGGAGGGAATCTTTTGTTTTAAGTAGTGATGCAAGCCTTTCTTCCTGCCTCACTTTTTCTTCTCTACCTTCACCTTCCTCCCCCCCCCCCACCGCACTTCCTTTACCTTCACCCCTCCTCCTCCTCCTCTCCTCCCCCTTCTCCATCATCATTCATTCAAGCACCCTTCTCCTCCTAACCTTCCTCTCCTTTCTATTATTTTTTATTTTCCTCCAAAATCTGTTTTTCCATTTCTTTATATTCTCATTTTTATTTACTTTTTTATTTCCATTTTCTCCCCTTATTTTCTATCATCATTTCCCCTCACTGCCTTCCAGTTTTATATTTTTCTTCTTTCTTTACTATATTCGTTTATTTAATTTTTCCCTCATTTATTTACCTTGTTTATATATTTCCTTTATTCTCCTTTCCTTCCTTCCCTAACTTCTATCCCTCCTTCCTTTCCTTCGTCCCATCCCTATCTCCCACAATCCTCTCCTCTCCTTCCTTCCTCCACTCTTCTATCGCTCCTTCTTTCCATACCTCCCATCCCTTTCCTTCCTTCTTCCTCCTTATCTCCCTCCTCTTCTTCACCTTTCTTCATCCTTCTCTCTCCCTCCTTCCCTCTTACATAATCCTCTCTCTCTTCTTCCATCCTTCCCTTCTTCACCTTCCTTCATCCTTCTCTCTTCTTCCTTCTTACATAATCATCTCTCCTTTCATCCTTTCCTTCACCATCGTCATTCATCCTTCTCTCTCCCTCCTTCCTTCTGCATAATCCTCCATCACACTACTAATAATCAAAGCACAAAACCATGATGCAATTACCGATAAAAATAAATAAATAAATAAATAAAAAAGCCCAATAATAAAAAAACAGGGAGCTACAGATAACGAAACGCCAAATCTACGGAACTATTTGTAATCTGGAATGAGACAATTATCGATAAAAATGAAATACAAAAGAAAAAAAAATAATACAAAAAAATACACCCCGAATGATTAAACAGGCATGGAGGATAAGAAAATACCAAAATACCCACATGACGTCACCGCTCCTTATCGTAAAGCCTGATAAGAAATGAATGGATGACAAGGTACCCAGGACTATAAGGAATTAACGCCGACTACTTGCCTCATGGGGAAATAAGCGGGGATTACCTAACGCAAGAGGATACGAGCTACTTGACACATGAGGATTATAAGGATTAGTTAACAGCCACGGATTACCTTGTGCATGAGGAAATAAGCTTAAGTGATGGATGAATTACCCCTCTTCTAAGTAATTTCTTCCCCTTCCAGCCTAACATCCTTCCATACCACATTCTCCCTCTAATAACCACCCCCTCCCTCCCTCTGTTTACCTATTCCCCTTCTTCCCAAATTCTCCTCTCCCTCCACACTCTCTCCCCCTTCTCCCACTCCTTTCCTTCCTGTATCTCCCAAACTCTCCCCTCCCTCATCCTGTCTTCACATCATCTTCTCTCCCCCACCCCCTTCGTCCCTCTCACATCTCTCTTTCCTCCCAACACCCCATCCCACATCTCCATTCCCTACCCTCTTCTTCCTATCCCCTCCATCTTCTCCCCAAACTCTCCCCATCCACTCCTCCCTGTCTCTACACTCTCTCACACTCTTTCATCCACTCACACATCTCCGTCCTCTTCCCAAATTCCTTCCCTCTTCCTCTCACCTTCTCCCCCTCCCCGCACTTCCTTATCGCGGCGTCAATGGAGTGTGAGAGCCGGATATTCGTTATCAATCTTATCGGCGATTGTATGAGAGGCAGGTAGTCCAGGTGTGTGTGTGTGTGTGTGTGTGTGTGTGTGTGTGTGTGTGTGTGTGTGTGTGTGTGAGAGAGAGAGAGAGAGAGGTGGGAGGGGGAAGAGGGCACGAAGAGGTATTAGACTAAGTGAAAGGGATGTAAGGACGAAGGTAAGCAGATTTACAAGTACAAAAAAAGTTAAGTTTAGTGGACGGTAGGTAGGTAGGTATGTGTCCTAAGTAGGTAGGTAGGGAAGTGGGTAGATAAGTACGTAGGTAGGTTAGTTAAGTGGTCAGGTAGGTATATAGGTAGGTTTGGCTGGTAGCTATGTTTCTGTAGGGTGACGGATGGTGGGTATGTATGTACCGGTATGTTTGTATGTATGTGTTTGTATATATGTACGTAAGTAATAAATAAAGGTAGATGTGTAGTGTGGGAATTCAGATGAGTAACAATGCTGTAGGTAAGACGCGGTACACACACACACACTAGAAAGATACAAGCATAAAAAGCCGAATAATGGTAGGAGATACAAAGAAACGGAAAGACAGGCAGGTGGGAAGAGATTAAGGTGGATAGACAGGTATAAGATGGACAGGTAAAAGACAGGTGAGATAGGTGAGAAAGAACACAGGGATGGAAAGTAAATGCAGGAGGTGAAAGTAATGACATGGAAGAATATAGAAACAACAAGAGGAGATACAGGAAAGAAAAAAAAATAATGCAAGACAAAGTATGAAATATAATGACGGGAAAAAACTGAGTAAACCACACAACTGGAAACACAGTCCTCATCATCACCGTCTTTATCCTCCTCCTCCTCGTCATCACCATCATCATCGCCTTTCTCCTCATCATCATCATCACTGTCTTTATCTTCCTCCTTCTCATTATCATCATCTTTACTTTCCTCCTCATCATCATCATCATCTTTACTTTCCTCCTCATCATCATCATCTTTACTTTCCTCCTCATCATCATCATCTTTACTTTCCTCCTCCTCCTCCTCATCATCATCATCATCACAATCTTTATCATCATCATCATCATATTTCCACCAGCTATCAGGAAGAATAAAAAAACACGAACAGAAAGACAACAAATGCAAAACTAAACCAAGAAATAAAACATAAAAAAACACAAGGTGAATATCCCAGGTATAATATCACTAATGGGTAATACTTCCCTTGTTATTATACGGCCATTACACACCAGCGTTATTAATACACGTAGAACACCCCCACCCCCACCCACACCATCCCCACACCTACACACACACCCAACCCTCACCCACACACACTCACAGCATGCATACCTCCTCACCTTCCACCATCCCCACCAGCTGGCAGGACAATCGCTCTCCATTAAATCGCTCACTGACAATTGCTTCGCCGTCCCCCTCAAGTGTCCCTGATATACGGTCAAAACTTCACCCCTCCTTCTTCTTGCCGCCCGTACGGTTGAGAGAGAGAGAGAGAGAAAGAGAGAGAGAGAGAGGGGGGGGGGGAAAACAAGGTGAAGGTCCGTGAGGTCAGGTTTTGATCTTAAGCTGTTTTTTTTTTTTTTTTTTTTTACTTAAGACTGTTTTTTATGTTGCTTTTCTTATCTCCAGACGGTAAATAAAAATCGTACCGGGGCAATAAGAATAAAGAAGTGCCAGTAGAATAAGTAGCTTGAGTGAAGGCGTTGAGATCAAGGCAGGAGGACCTAAGTGGGAGCCTGTAAAGCACTTGAACGGACCCCAAGTGCGTTTTCAGTCTCCCCCCCCCCTTTCTCTCTCTCTCTCTCCCTCTTTATGCTGCCCTGCCTTCACTTAATTTCGAAGACGGACGTGAAAAAAAAAAAAATGTGGTCCTCGTGGGGAAGGGGTTAATGTTGCCCCCCCATTGCTTTTCAACACTGCAATTACCTTCCTTCACAGACTCCTCCAGCAACCACCACCTCCCTCCATACCAGTTTCCTCCACCTTCCTTCCAACTCCCTCCCTTCCTCCTTATCAGTTTCCTATCATCCCATCTCACTCCCCTTTCCTCCTACACCTTCTCTCTCTCTCTCTCTCCCAATTACCTACGTCCTTGCCTGCTTCCTTCCCTCCCTCCCTCCATGTTTCCTCCCTGCCACACGTCACTCCCTGCCACTCCCAGCCTCCCTCATTTCCCTCCTGCCTCTCCCACACCTCCAGTCTAGTCTACACCAAAACCATCACCCCCTCCCCTCCCTCACCCCCACACCATTATCCCCTCCCCATCACCCGCACACCAAATCCAATATCCATTCCACACCACCCTACCCATTATCTCCCCTCCCTTCCCCCTCATCATTCCCCCCTCCCTCCCCCTACCTTTCATCCCCCTTCCCTTCATCCTCCTCCATTCCCTCTTCCCTTCACCCCCCATCATCATCATCATCATCATCTCCCTCTTCCCTTCTTCCTTTACCCCTTAACATCATCTCCTACCCATTGGAATGAAGGGGAAATGGGGAGGGAGGGGGAAAGCTCTCCTCTGTAGCTTTCCTTACAACTCTTTACAACTTTCCGTGGCCCAAGACAAATAATAATAATAATAAATAAATAAAAAGCGTATCTCTTGCACAACGAACAATACCAGTAGTGTACATATTTACCTGTACAGAAACACGAGCAATAATACTTCTAGATAATTACAATCACCTGTTTGTCATCTTTTCTCAATCGTTTCCTGTCTCTTTTCCTTTCCATCTTCCCTATCTTTCATTCCTCCATCGTCTATTTGATTATCATCTTTTTTTTTTGTTTTTTTCCAATCTTCCTTTTCCTTTCATTTCCATCTTCCCTTTCTCTCTCTCTCTCTACACACACATCACATGACCCCCCCCCTCTCTATCCCTATCTCTAATTTGCTTCTACTGGCTATATATGTTATCTCTCTCTCAAATATCTTCATTATATTCAAGCATTTCACAATCAAGAAAATAATTACAACCACATTTCTGCCTCACAGCCATGAAATAATCCCTCTCTCTCTCTCTCTCTCTCTCTCACCGTTCTGTAATTCACCTGTTCACTCCCAAGAGCCCATTATCCAGGAAGGAAGGAAGGAACGAAGGAAGGAATGGAGAGAGAGAGAGAGAGAGAGAGAGAGAGAGAGAGAGAGAGAGAGAGAGATTCACCTACAAGTTCTTACCTCCCCCCCCCTCTCTCTCTCCCTCTCCGCTTCTTTCCTCCTCCCTCCCTCCCTCCGTCAGCTGTCGCCAGGTGTTAGTAGGGAGGGAGATAAGAGCCGGAGGGAGAGAGAGAGAGAGAGAGAGAGAGAGAGAGAGAGAGAGAGAGACACACACACACACACATAACAAAGGACGAGACAAAAACAGAGAACAAGAAACAATTATAAATCCAATAAAACAAAGACAAATCAATTAAATAAAACACATAAACAAGATCAAAAATAAAGAAGCAAACAAGAGCAAGAAACAAGGACAAGAAAAAGAAACAATTTGCATAAAAAAAAACAAAAAATAAAGAAAATGAGATTGTCTTGGCTTAACAATGGGATTCTCTCTCTCTGTAAACACGCCTGAAGAGACGACCTGGATGTGATGTCAATATAAGCTGACGTACACACACACACACACACAATTACATACATACACACGCACACATTCACTCACATACTCATTCACATCCACCCACCCACACACTCAGACACGCACATTAACTCACTCGTTCACACCCACCCACACTCATTCACACCCACCCACCCACACCGACACACACACACACACACGTACACACACACCTACGTACACATACACTAAGTCACACACACACACACAATGAACAGCATACTTTCGCCACAAAATAACGAAAATAAGGACACATGAATTCAATAAAAACAATGAGAAAATACTAATAAAAGAGGAAACAATATTATCACAACAACGGCTTCCTTTATCCTCCCTACTGGTATCTAAAAAAACAAAGACAATAAAGAAAAAAATAAGGATAAAAACCCTACTTCAAAGTAAAAAATAAAATAATAAGGATAAAACAAGACGTCAAAATACAAATAGAGAAAATAATGATAAAAACAACACTTCAAAGTAAAAATAAAATAATAAAAACATGACTTTAAAGTAAAAATAATAAAAACATGACTTAAGTAAAAATAATAAAAACATGACTTCAAAGTAAAAATAATAAAAACATGACTTCAAAGTAAAAATAATAAAAACATGACTTAAGTAAAAATAATAAAAACAAGACTTCAAAGTAAAAATAATAAAAACATGACTTAAGTAAAAATAATAAAAACAACACTTCAAAGTAAAAATAATAAAAACATGACTTAAGTAAAAATAATAAAAACATGACTTAAGTAAAAATAATAAAAACATGACTTAAGTAAAAATAATAAAAACATGACTTAAGTAAAAATAATAAAAACATGACTTAAGTAAAAATAATAAAAACATGACTTAAGTAAAAATAATAAAAACATGACTTAAGTAAAAATAATAAAAACATGACTTAAGTAAAAATAATAAAAACTTCAAAGTAAAAATAATAAAAACTTCAAAGTAAAAATAATAAAAACTTCAAAGTAAAAATAATAAAAACATGACTTCACAGTAAAAATAAACAAATCTTATTAAAGCTATAAGAGGGAAATAACAATGAGTACAAACCTGACTTCCTTTGTACTCACCCCCCATGGCGATTCAACCCCATTACGTACCTGCAAGTACAAGGAAAACATAAGAATAATAATAATAATAATAATAATAATAATAAATGATAATAATAATAAATGATAATACAGGTAATAATAATAAAAATGTAAAAAAAATAATAATAATAACCTTCACAATGACAATAATAATAATAATAATCTTAATTCGACTTACCACCACCATCATCATTAGTATCATCATCATCACCCTATTTCCCAAACAGGAAGTAATAAGAAAAAATGAGAGAGAGAGAGAGAGAGAGAGAGAGAGAGAGAGAGAGAGAGAGAGAGAGAGAGAGAGAGAGAGAGAAGGAGGAAGGAAGTAAACAAGACGCGAGTCAAAACAAGGAAGGGTAACATAACAAAAACACTCTCTCTCTCTCTCACTTTTCCTTTTCTTTCTCATCAAAATATCAGTATTCTTTTCACTCTCCTCTTCTTCTATTTTTAAGACCTCTTTCTCTCTCTCTCTCTCTCTCTCTCTCTCTCTCTCTCTCTCTCTCTCTCTCTCAAAATTCCTTCTTTATCATCAAAATTCTCTGTCTCCAATCAGCATTCTTTCCCCTTTTTCTTCCTTCTTTTTTCCATTCTATATTTCTGTCCTCTCAATTGTACTTACGTCCGTCTGTCTGTCTGTCTGTCTCACTCTCTCTGGTCACAAGGGAGAACGAGATGGTAATAAAAAATGAGGAGGGAAGGAGGAAGGGAGAGGGAGGGAGTGTTGGGAAAGTATAGGAGGGAGGGAGGGAAGGGAGGGAAACAAGATGATAGTATGGGGCAATGGGACCGGAGGGACAGAGGAGGGAAAAAAGGGAGGAGGAGGAGGAAATGAAGGGGGGGGAGGGGAGAGAGAGAAAGAGACAGAGAGAGAGAGGGGGGGGGGGAAGGGTAGAGATAGAGAGGTGTCAAACATACCTACCTACTCAACACTCAAGGGAGAATATAAGGTAAGGGACAGTGACAGGGAGAAAGCTAGGGCAGGGAGGGAGGGAGGGAGGAAAGAGCGGGAGGGATGGAGAGAGGTTGGGACGTGATCGAGATGGGATGAAAAGACAGATGGAGAGATTGAAAGGCAGGCAGGGAGAGAGAGAGAGAGAGAGAGAGAGGGAGGGGGGAAATGACGTAAGGGAGAGAGGCAGTGGGATAGGGAGTGTCAGAGATAACACCCCTTATCCAGGACCCAAGGGAGGTGAGAAGATAAGGGCCAGTGACAGGGAGAGAGGGAGGATAAGGGAGGGAGGAAGGAGAGAAAGGAAGGGAGAGGGGGAGGATGAATGAGTGAGAAAAGAGGAAAGGTATAAAAATGGGGAGGCAGAAAAGTAGAAGGGAGGGAAAAATGAGGGGAAGAGAGGGAGAATAAGGGAGGAAGGGAGGAAAGAGGCAAGGAAGGGAGGAATTGGGAGAAGGAAAGGGGGAGAGAGAGGAGGAGAAAGACAGAAATGGGGAGGGAGGGGAAAATGAGATGAGATGAAAGAAGAGAGTGAGGGAGAGAAATGGAAGGAAAGATTTAGCAAAACGGGGAAAGAAAGGAGGAAGAAAAAAGGAAGGGAGACAGGAAGAGACAGGAAAGAAATGAGGAAATGGAGAAAAGGATGAAAGTGTGAAGGAGGAAGGAAGGAAGGAAAGTAAACATGAGAGAAGACAAATAAACAAAGTGAACAGGTGGAGGGGGCTTGCAAGAATAGATAGATAGACACAGATAGATAGATAGATAGATAGACAGATGGATAGACAAATAGATAGATAGATAAACACAGACAGCATACACAGCACAGTAGGCAGGTAGACACTGATAGGTAGGTAAGTATATATAGTAGGTGTGTACGGAGGTATGTGGGTAGACTGGTCACAGGTAAGTAGGTACGTAGGTAGAGGCAGGTAAGTAAGTAGGTAGGTAGGTAGATAGGTGAGTACGTACGTGGATAGACAGACAGACAGATAGGCAGTTTGGCAGGAAGTCAGCTTAGGTAAGTTAGGGAGCAGACAAACCAATTTCAGCTTTATGGGTGTAGGCAGGAAGGTAGGCAGGTAGGCAGGCGAGCACACACCCCAATTTTGCATTTATGGTTGTAGTTATGGGTAGGTAGGCAGGGAAACACACGGGCCCGTATTCCTTTAAGGAAACACCCCAACACCATTTCCTATGCGATTCATTTTGCTTATTACACCTGACTGTCCATTTCTGTTTTAAATCATTCAAATAACACCGCCATACTCAGAATAAATAAAATACTGTGAAACAGAAAAAGGGATGAGAAACAGAGAAAATGAAAAGAAAGGAGAAAGATGAGTATATGAAAAGAGGAGAAAGCTTTACCCAAATTGAGATGATGGTGATATTAAAAAGGTGGAGCAAAGGAGAATGACAGGAAGGGGTAACAATGGAACAGTTAAATCAGAGCAGAGAGGGGGAACAGCAGGAGGAAAGCAGGAAAGAGTACAAAGGAAAGCAGACGACAGCAGAATATAAAGCAGGGCCCTAACACCATTTCCTAGGCGATTTATTTTGCTTACTACACCTTATTTCCCTCTCCTGTGTTAAATAAATCTTTCGAATATCACCATACTCTGCGTAAATAACGTACAAAAAGAAAAAATAAATCGTTAAGAAAGAGGTGCTCGTATTCTCGTCAGTTGAGAAAGCTTCTTAACACCTTTCCTAAGCGATTTATTTTGCTTACGACACCTTACTTCCCTCTCCAGTGTTGCATAAATCCTTCGAATATCACCTTACACTGCATAAATAAGGTACAAAAAGATACTAACCTGCCATATCCAAAAATAAATCGCTAAGGATGAGGAGTTAGGGACCTTTCTTAACAGACAATCTCAGCCCAGGTGTACTGCTCTCACGGGGACGTTTATTGCGAGGTAGGACTGTGATATCTATTTTATCAGATCAAGAAATTTCTCCTTGATGTCCCATTGCACTTTATGTCTATCTGTCTGTTCATCTATCTATCTATTTATGGTACCTATATATATCTTTTTGGTGTCTATCTGTCTTCCTAGTATCTATGTATCTATCAATCTTTGTGGTATCTACTTATCTATCAGTACGTCTATCTATCTATCCGTCTGTGGTATCTATTCTGTGAGATCATGAAATTTCCCTATCATATTCCTCTGCACTTTATTTGTATGTTCATCTACCTATCTATCTATATATCTTCGAGCCGATAGATACACAGGCTACATACATACTCACGCGTGCACAAGGGCTAGATGGGACGGACACACACACACACACACAACCATTCCGTGCACACCTCTCGCCAAATGAGCGTGGGATTCGGATCGTGACGCGGCGGGAAGCAACCTACCAGAACGCAATCTAAAGTTTGTTCAGTCAAATGCGTACAGATCTCCAGCCCTCACACGGTAAGTAAGACTCTAGTAAAATTCAAGGCACCTGCGCACACACATAGACACACACGTAAGATGTCGGTTTTTGGATGGCATTCCCTCAGAGTTTTGATCTCTCTCTCTCTCTCTCTCTCTCACTCTCTCTCCCTCCCTAGTATGACGCAAGGATGAGGTCTATCTTGGGGGCCACGAAACCAGGATATTAACCCCACCGTCAGTATAATAAATCGCAAAAATAAATCAATAAATAACAGCTTCCATCACCATTCCTTTTTCATGCTGTACTTGGAAAAAAAATGAGTGGAAAAACTACATACATAAAACACAAAGACAAGCGTATAAAGATGGAAAGAAAGGGTAGTTAAAAAAGTGATGACAATGGAATTAACAATAACCAGGAAAATATACAAGAGAGCTGGATGGAAAATGAAAAACTGTTAGAAACTGAAATACATAGTGATGTGTGTGTGTGTGTGTGTGTGTGTGTGTGTGAGAGAGAGAGAGAGAGAGAGAGAGAGAGGATGAATGGTGATGCCTGAAAAGACTAGCAATAAGCTCAATGCAAGACATGCAACAATGCTCAAGCGGTTTACGATCTCCCTCTCTCTCTCTCTCTCTCCATCTGTGTGTGTGTGTGTAGGAGATGATATTATAAGAATGATGGATTGTGTGAGAGATTTGAGCAATGCGTAAGAATGTGTGTGTATGTGAGAGAGAGAGAGAGAGAGAGAGGGGGATGAGGTCAAGCGGGGGGGGGGGGGGGTAACAGCATTTCCAGACTTTTGACGTAATGGACTTCAGGGAACGAAGGAGGGAGGAAGGAAGGGAGGAAGGAAGGAAGGAAGGAGGGAAGGAGGAAAGTGTTGGATGGAAGGATGGATGATGGAGGGAGGGTGGGAAGGAGAGAAGGAAGGAAGGAAGGGTTGGATGGAGGAGGGGAGAAGGCAGAAGTGTGGGAATGATGAAGGAAAGGGGGAAGGAAGGAAAGTAAGAAAAGGGGAGGAATGATGAATGGAAGAAGGGAGGAAAGAGGGAAGAAGCGTGAGAAAATGGAAGGACAGGAGTAAGGAAAAAGGGGAGAGAAAGAGGGAAGGAGCTCAAGAGGTTGGTAGGTAAGTAGATAAGCTGGAAGGCAAGCACAGGAGAAGGTACGGTAGGTAAGCGAGCGAGCGAGCGACAGAGAGAGAGAGAGAGAGAGAGAGAGAGGAGATTTACCGGGAAAGAGAGAAAACTGGATCTGCGAGTCGGACAGAGTGGAGATAGGAAGAATGAGAGAAAGAAAAGGTAAAGAAAATAAAGAGAGGCAGATAAAGACAGGAAGTGGAAAAGAAGATAAATAAGTTACAAAATAAAAGAGGATAATTGCAGAGGGTCAGCAGGGGAGAACACAGAAGAGAGAAAGGAGAAAGAAAAGAAAAAGAAAAAGAAAGGAGATATAGAAACGAGATAAAGAAAAGGAGAAAAAGGATGGAAATAAAATTGTGGAGAAAAACGAAGGAAATAAAGAAATGGAAAAAAATAAAGAATGAAGAGAAGGAAAAAGAAAAGAGATAGAAGGAAAATAGAAATGTGATAAAAAAAAATGGAAAAAAAGAAAGGATAAAGAAACAAGACAAAGAAATGAAGAAAAAGGGAGATAATAATAAAAAAAAAAAAAAACTGGAGGTAAACAGACCGATAAATAAGGAGAGAGGAGAAAATAGTGAGACAGCAATTTGAGGGAAGAATAAAGAACAATAAAAAAACAAAAAACAGAAAAGAGGATACTGGAAGGAAAGAGAGATGAAAAGGACAGAGGAATTTTGAGAACCGGGAGGAAAAAAAAAAAAAAAAAAAAAAGGGGGGGGGGGAGGAAGACGGAAAGACAGGGGTAGATGGAGAAAGACTTTGAAAAATGAGACAGTGAAGATGAAGAAATAAAATGGAGTAACTGTGGACAAAAGTAAGGGAAAGAGAATACATGAAAAGATGGAATATAAAAATGCAAAAAGTCAGGAGATACAGAAGACGAGACTGAAGGGAAAAAAAGAAAATATACGATAGGAGAATACAGAAACAAAACAGACACAGGACAGAAAAGACAAGTAAATAAGAAAATGGAAAAACAAGATTAGGACTGGATGATGGAAAGACAATGTAAAATAAGAGGAATTAAAAGTCAAAGAAGAGTCAGGAAGAGGAAGAGACTGATAAAGAGGTGGGAAAAAGAATATGTTAAAGACTGGAGACAATAGCTACCTGAGAGAGAGAGAGAGAGAGAGAGAGAGAGAATAAACTGAAAATAAAAAAAAATCACATGAAGAGAAAATATACGAAAAAGAGGGAGAAAAAAGAAAATGATAAAGATTGATGGAGAGAAGAACTGAGGAGGGAGATATGAGGGAGGAACACATCATTTAGGGTCAAGGGACGGAAGAGGGGGATTTAGAGAGAGAGAGAGAGAGAGAGAGAGAGAGAGAGAGAGAGAGAAATATAAGGTTAAAATAGAAGAGAGAATATGGACGAAGAGAGGGAAGAGGTGATGGAAGGAAAGAAAATATGATGTGAAGGAAGAAACGAAGGAAGAGAAAGAAAGGAAGAAAGGATGGAAGGAAAGAAGGCAGGGAGGATGGCCCGAAGAAAGGAAGGAGAGAGGAAAGAAGGAAGGATGAAGGGAAGGAAGAGTGGCCTGGAGATCAAGATAGTCTGTTTTATAGGTATTAGTGGTGGACTGATAAAGGTGAGAGAGAGAGAGAGAGAGAGAGAGAGAGAGAGAGAGAGAGAGAGAGAGAGAGAGAGAGAGAGAGAGAGAATGAAGGCTGCAAAGGGGAAACAAGAATAGATTAGTCCCCCCCTCCCCATCTTCTCTTGGCCCCGAGCACAGAAAACGTAGCATGGGCATGACATGAGAAAGGATCAACGGGAAATGTGATAGCTTGTAGAAAGGGCGAGAGTGAATGGGTGACAGAGGGGGGAGGGGGATAATAAAGAAGGAAGGAAGGAATGCAGTAAGGAATGGCGCATGGAAAGAGGAAGGAAAGAAAGGAGGGAAGGGAGGAAAGAAGACATACTCCGGCACTGTAAAGCAGGGGAGTGGAAAGCGATGAAGAAAGTGGGAAGAAACATTAGATATATATAGACAAACAGACAGATACAGAGTGAGAGACAGGCAGACAGACAGGTAGAAAGACAGACGGAGGAACAGACACGTAGGATGACAGATGGAGGTACAGACAGACAGACGCGTAGAAAGACAGATATAGACAGAAAGAGACAGACAGGCAGAGGCAGTCAGATAGCTGGACAAATGGATGAAGGAATGGATAAACAGACAGACAGATGGGAGACAGATCGATGTATGAAGAGGCAGATATACAGACAGATGGATTGACAGACAGACAAATAGGCATACACTGACGGTTTAAATGGACGGAAAAATATGGATGGATGGATGAATGAATAGCTGGATGGAGAGATGGAGGGAGGGAGGAGAGAAAAGGAGGGAATGTGAGGTATGTTGTCAGACGGGCTTGAGAGATAGAGAGAGATAGGGGGGAGGGGGAGGAGGAATGGAGAGGGGAGGAGGAAGGAAGGAGAGGAAGAAGAGAAGGAAGAAGAGGAGGAAGAGAGGGAGGAAGAAGAGATGTTTAGTGTGTGCTCTGATGGGAACACAAAAGTGGTGAAAGACGGAAGTTGAGAGAGAGAGAGAGAGAGAGAGAGAGAGAGAGAGAGAGAGAGAGAGAGAGAGGAATGTGAGGTACGGTATGTATTTTGATGTGATGCGACGAATGGAGGGATGGAGAGAGAGTGCCATGAAGAGATGGAAGGAGGAAGAATGGAAAGGAGTGAAAGGAAACGGAGAAGAAAACGGTGTGGAAATTTGAGAGAGAGAGAGAGAGAGAGAGAGAGAGAGAGAGAGAGAGAGAGAGGAAAGGGGTGGGAGATGAGAAAACGGGAGGAAAAGGAAAACTGAAGAGGAAGACAAGGAGGAGGAAAGGAGAGAGAGAGAAGGAAAGAGAAGAAAGGAAAGGAAAGGAAAGGAAAGGAAGGAAGGAAGAGAAGGAGGGAGGGAGGGAGGGAGAAAGAGGGACGGATGAAAAGGGGGGAAGTACCTAATAGAAAAGTCATGAGATAAAGAAGGGCAAGAGAAAGGGGGAGGGGAGAGGGGAGGGGAGGGGATGAGACGAGATGGGAAGGGAAGGGAGAGGAGGGGAAGAGAGGGGAGGGGGAGACGAAGTGAGGGAGGGGAGTAAATGTAAAGGGATGCAAACGGGTGAAGCAAGGGGGAGAAAAGGAAGGGGAGGGGGGAAATTTGGAGTAAGCAGGGAGGAAGGAGGGAAAGGAAAGGAGAAAATACAGGAGGAACAGATGTAGATGGAAGGGGCATAGAAGGAGAAGGAGAGGGGGATGGGAGGGAAAAGAGAAAGAGGGAGGAGGGAAGGGAGAGAATCACGGAGATGTGGGGGGGTGAAGGGAGAGGGAGGAAGGAGGGACAAGAGAGAAAGAGGGGGGGATGGATGGATGGAGAAATGTCATGATGTGGGTGGGAGAAGAGGAGGAGCGAGGCACAAGGGGAGAACAAATGTCAAGCACTAAGAGAAAGAAGAGGGAGAAAGGGAGGGAAGGAACAGAGGAGGAGAAAAGGAGAAGGAAGACAGAAAAAAAGAAGAGGGAAAGAAAAGAGACAGGGAGAAGGACGAAAGAAAAAAGGAGGGAAAGGGAGAAGGAAAAAAAAGAAGAGGGAAAGAGATGAGGAAAAAAAAAGAAGAGGGAAAGAGGAGAAAGGGAGAAGGGGAAAAAGAAGAGCGAAAGAGATGAAAGAAGAAGAGGAAAGAAGGAGGGAAGCAGCAGAAGAGAATAGAGGGAAAAGAAATTAAGAACAAAAGACAAGAGAAGAAAAGAAGAGGAGAAACGAAGAAGAAAGAAGAATAGGAAAGACAAGTAGAACACGAGAGGAAAAGAAAAAGAAAGAGGACAATAAGAGAGAAATTAGGAGGACAAGGGAAAGACAACAAAGAGGGAAAATCACAAAATGGAGAGCAAAACAACACACGAAAAGGAGAATGAGAAGAAAAAACAAAGAAAAAGAAAGGGCTAAATGGAAAAAATAAAAAAGGAGGAAGGGAAGTAAAGAAGAAGAGGGAAATGAGAAGGAAATGGAGTGAAAAAGAGGAAGAAATTTAGGTAGCAGTAAAGGGAACAGTGATGGGAAGGAAGGGAGATAAAAAGGGGAGAAGAAAGAAAGGGGGGTGAAAGAGGGATGGGGAGAAAGATGTGAGAGAGAAAATGGGGGAAAAGATATATAATGGAAGAGGGGAGGAGAAAATCTGATAATAGCGAAAGGAATGGGAATTAGCAGATGAGCAACTACCCCATTCTGAGAGAGAGAGAGAGAGAGAGAGAGAGAGAGAGAGAGAGAGAGAGACGGGGGGTGGGACTGAGAGGGGATGAGATAGAGGTTGAAAGAAAGGGAGGAGGCCGAGGACGAGGTAGGGAGTTGGAGATAAAGATAAGCGGAAGAAACAATGGTGTGCGTACGTCACCATCAACAACAACAACAAAAACAATACATTTTTACCCACAAACTCTCTTACACACACACACACACACAAGCACGCACACCTCGCCTGCCTCTCTCAAACACACACACACAAACACAGACACACACACTGATGCTACCTACAGTTCAGAAAAAACGTACACACGAAACCTATACGCACACAGTGGATTTACATACATGAATATATTAATACTAGGGTGACATTAGTGAAGGGTAAACACAGGACATAATAAGAGTACATGTTTGTATTTTGTTTCTTATGTTTGGTTCTACACACACACAGGTAGATAAATGAGAGAGAGAGAGAGAGAGAGAGAGAGAGAGAGAGATGGGGGGGAGGAAAACAGGATAATGAGAAGTACAGACAAAAAACGCGACGAGACACGACAGAAGGGGAGGGGGAGGGGGAGAAGGGGAAGGGGGAGGGGAGGAGGGAGGTGGAAGGGGAAGGAGAATTTGGGAAGAGAAAAGGAAGGAGATGGGAGGGAAGGAAGGAAAAGCGATGATCCTGAGGGAGAAAGATGGGGAGTAGAAGAAACTGGGGAGACGGGGAGATGATAATGTAAGAAAGGAGAGGGAAAGGAAGTGGAAGAGATGAGGAAGACAATGGAGGGATGAGACAGGAAGAATGAGAAAGAGGGAAAAGAAGGACATAAGAGGGGTAACACAGGAGAGAGAAGTGAGAAATCAAAGCATACATAATAATAATAATAATAATAATAATAATAGTTACTGTAAATGAACACAAACTAGTAAAAACAAAAAAGTCCACACAGCCACCCACACACTGGAGAGTAAACAACAGTACCGGACCTAACTCCCCCTTTAACGAAGAACACAGGTAAGAACAGAGATAAGAAGCCACGCACTAACTCTCCTTCAATTAACACCACTGATAAGAACGGATACTGACTCTCCTTTCAACCAATAACACAGATAAGAGATCAATTGTTACTAACTCTCCTTTAACCAGATAAGAAGCCATGCACTAACTCTCCATCAATTAACACCACTAATAAGGACTGATACTAACTCTCCTTTCAACCAAAAACACAGATAAGAGGTCAATCGATACTAACTCTCCCTTCAAACAAAACTTAAAAATCAAAATAAATACATGAGTCATAATAAACAATAACCATAACCCAGCCATCGAAACAAGCACCAAAATTCCACACAACCAAAACCATTAAAAAAAAAATGCCTATATCTTTAAAAAACAGGCCAAAATTCCGGTCCCCACCAAAAAATAAAAATAAGAAAAAGGTAAATGAAATCTGGCCAACATCTGCGCCAGTGGTCATAAACAAGATGGTGTAAATGCTTAATATAGAAGTGTGTCGGGGTAAACAGTGCATTTGGGAAGCAGCACAAACATTATATATAAGTACTAACCAACTCCAGTACACATCTGCATAATGTAGCCACGATGAGCAGGGAGGGAGTGGGGGTGAGAGGGAGGAGGGTGAGGAGTAAGGGAGAGGGGAGTGGGAAAAGAGAAGGGAGGGAGAGGTTGAAAGGATGGGAGTAGGCGAAGAGAGGGGGTGGAAGGGGAAAAAGAGAATAGGAGAGGAACTGGAGGTAGTGAAGGAGAGGAGAGGAAAAATGAGAATGGAATGAGATCGAGAGGGAGAGGAAAGAGAGAATGGAGATGGGACAGGGAGAAGGGAGGGAAAGGGAAAGAGGAAGGGGCAAAAAGGGAGAAGGGGTGGGGAGGAAGAATGGAGGGAAAGGAAAAGAATATATAAGAAACACGAATGAAAGAGAGAAGAGGGAGAGGATGTGTAAAGACGGTGTATAGAAAGGGAAGGAGAGAGAGAGAAGAGGAGGAGAGGAGGGGAAGATGAGGGAGGCAAGAATGAGGAGAAAGAAAAAGAGGTTGCATTAATGAGAATGAAGACATGAAGGGAGGATGCAAGAAAGGAGGAGGGAGGAGAAACAATGAGGAAGACGGATGGAAAGAATGAGGAAGTGACTGAGATGAGGAAGGGGGGAAACACGCTTCAGGAATAAAGGTGAAGAGAGAGAGGAAAGGGAGAAGGAGGGCGGAGAAAGAATGAGGATGAGGAAGAGGTCTGGAACCTGCTAGGAAAGAGGAAGATGGAGAGGAAGGGAAGGAAGAGGGAGGAGGAAGAAGGAGAGCGAGCAGAACGAGATAAGGAAGGAGGAAGAGAGGATGATGGGGGAGATGAAACAGGGAGGAAGGGGTAAGAATGAAGGGGGGGGGGGGAGAGAGAGAGAGAGAGAGAGGGGGGGGAGGTACCGGTATTGTGTGGGAGGTTGGAATGAGTGGGCATGAAGGAGGGGGAGAGAGAGGGAGGGGAGAATAGAGAGGGAGAGGGAGGGAGGGAGGGAGGGGAGGGGAGAGGGAGGGTAAGAATGATGGGAGAAGGAGGAGGATAGGCTAGGCATGAATGAGAGGGAGGGTACGAAAGAGGGAGCGGAGAAAAAGGTGTGTGTGTGTGTGTGTGTGTGTGTGTGTGTGTGAGAGAGAGAGAGAGAGAGAGAGAGAGAGAGAGAGAGAGAGAGAGAGAGAGAGAGAGAGAGAGAGAGAGAGCACAGATGGAAGAATGAAAATCAGAGAAAGGGGAAAGCATGAAGCAGAAAGGAAATGCAAGTAGTTAATGAGTGTGTGAAGGAAATAAGAAAGCGAAGGAAAGGAAGAAAAAAAACATGGAAGTGGAAGGGAAAGAAGTGAAGGAAGAAGAGGATGGAAAAAGTACACAAGATGGAGAAAAGTAAGGAAAAAGAAAGAGGAAGGGAAGGAAAAGTAAGGAGGAAGGGAGAAGCTAGGAAAAGGGAGCAAGGAACAAGAGAGGAAGGAGGAAGGGAGATGTAAGAGGGAGAAATAGCTAAGAAAGATGAAGGAAGGGAGAAGGGAGGAAGGGGGAAGGAGGGGAGGAAGACGGAAGGGGACCGTAAAGAGGGAGGGAAGAGCATGACCGGGGGAGGAGGAGGACCAAAGTGGGAGGAAGAAAAAGAGGGTGGTAGGAAGGAGGAGGAGGGAGGAGGAAGAAAGGGGGGTGGGGGTGACAAGGGAGGAACCAGCACGCAAAGTAAGGCATATTTTACATTGATGGCCACCCTTCCCTACCACAACTACCACCACCATCACAACTGCCAAAATTACAACCACCGCTACTACCAAAAACCACCCACCCAACCACAACTACCTGACACGGAAGGAAAACCCACCCCTACAACAACCACCATCATCAAAACTACTACCACCACCACCATCACCACTATCACAACCACACCACTACCTCCACAATCACTACCACGGCTCTACCTCCTTTCCACTGCACTTCTTCGTGGCTAGCATTATATTCCAGTGTTAATATTGGTTACAACTCAGCAAAACTTACAAGATGGAGAGGTGGCAGTTTTAGGCGAGAGAGAGAGAGAGAGAGAGAGAGAGAGACCTATCGCCCCTGCTAACCTAACTCTAATGCATAAACAATAGCACATTACGGGAACAATACTTAATTTTAACCCCAGACAAAAAAATACCAAAAATCCATATCCCTTCCCATCTTTTTTTTTCTTCTTCCATCTAACGGCACTTGTTTTTCCAATTTCCGTTTTCCAAAATTAAACTTGCAAAACAATGGTTGCAAGTTTATATTGGATCTGTTGTGCGTGAGACAGACACAGAAAACGTGAATATAAAATGGTGAAAGGAATATCAAGATTATATAGCCTAACGTTTTACAGATAAAGAAATAGATAGATAGACAGACAGATATAAATAGATAAGTTGATAGATATACTTTACACGGAAACTCTGGACGTTATTCACAAATTAATAACTTCTTTTCGTGACAGATGAAGAACAAGGTATAACAATAACTTCCCTATCGTTTAATAGGTTTTTGAATACGTAACAATAACTTTCATTTAATACTTCTGAAGAACATAGAACAATAAATAAATAAATAATCGTGACTTACATATGCATGAAGAACAAGGCATAACAAACAGAACAACTTTCCTATCACTTAATCCTTTTTAGAACAATAACTTTCACTTTATACTTTTCGAAGAACAATGAGTAGCTAATGATGACGATGACGAGGAGGAGGAGGAGGACGGAGGAAAAAAAGGATGGATGATGATAAGGAGAAGCAGGATGGACGGACTGATGATGATGACGATAACGAGGAGGAGGAGGAGAACAGGTGGTTGGAGTGATGATGATAAGGAGGAAGAGGAGGTGGACGAATGAGAAGGATGGATGAAGATAAGATGGAGGAGGCTGGATGGATGATGATGATGGTGAATGGACTGATGATGATGATGATGATGATGATGATGAGGATGAGGAGGAGGAGGGACAAGGAGGAGAAGGATACCAGGATGAATGATGATATGGACTTGCTGTACGCATTTTAACTTCCGTCTAACTTCAGGTCGGGTAGACTAACCCAATTTTGGTACAAGTCAGGTGAACAAAGGTAAGTTAGCCTATAAATAATACTATAAAGGAAAACCGGAATTAGATTACATGATATATCGATGAAACAGCTCTCTCTCTTTCTATCTATCTAGGTATCCATCTATCGCCCTTCCCTCCTCTCCCCCCTCTCTTTCACTTCCTATTTCCTTCCCCTCCCCTCTGTTTCTAATTTCTCTTCCCCCCTTTCTCCCTATCTCTCTCTCTCTTTCATTACTAAAGGGAAATTCGATAAACACAGCAAAGGAACCTACATTTTAAAGCTTAATTTGTACACACACACACACACACACACACACACACACACACACCATACAAAGGGACATTCGCTCTATAAATTAAAGGACTTTGACCAAATTTGAACATCAATCAAAAATACTGGTACCGTTTTTTTTTTTTTTTTTTTTTTTAACCAAATTAACTCTCTCTCTCTCTCTCTCACACACACACACACGCACAAAATGGAGGGTAGTTTAGACAATAGGCGATATAAAAATAGTACAAAGGAACATCTAAACTGGATCCATCAGTAGTGTGGTAATTTTTTTATACTTTCCCACAAATAAATTACACACACATTCTCTCTCTCTCTCTCTCTCTCTCTCTCACACACACACACCCTATCTCTTTCATACACACACACACACACATTCTCTCTCTCTCTCTCTCACACACACACACACACACACCAATAATCTCTCTCTCTCCCCGTCTCTCTTTCACACACAAAGTACAACATACAAAAGAACAAGGAAAACAAACACAAACCAAACTCCTGCAAACACACATCTCGATAAAGGGAAGGTTAGGAGCAAACAGATAATAACAATAACAATAACTATAATAATACCAATAACTGTAGAAAAATAAAACAGTAGCCACAAGAAAATAAACAGTAAACACAAACCGATAAAACAGACATAAATACCTGCACTAAATCAACGTTGTGTAGCAGTTCACTTTATTTACCGTTAATAATAAAAATAATAAAGATCTTAAGGCTACAATATAATCCCTGAACAGCAATAAATAAATAAATAAAACACAGAGAGTGCTGAAGTTAAGCTCACGATAATTAAAGATGATTAAAACACCAACACACACGACTACCAGCATGTGTACTCGAGAATAACGAGAAAAACACGGAAAAAACACAAACATGAAAACACAAACACACACACAAACCATGAAAAGACACACACAAAACCATGAAAGTACACACACACAAAACCATGAAAGTACACACACACAAAACCATGAAAATACAAACACAAAAAAAACATGAAAATATACACACACACAAAACCATGAAAATACACACACACAAAACCATGAACACACATACACAGGCCAAAGGAGAGACAGGTTAGGTGCACGTTATATCAGGCCGTGGAGGAGGGGGGGTACGGCTAATGCAAAATCCATTCTTGCCCCCAAAACTTTGCCAAGCCGTTATCCAACTTACCTTTGGCGACTTTAGGGCTCGGCGGAGACACAAACTTAATCCGAATAGGCGCCAGGGTGGACTTTTGACATGGGCTGGGGGTAGGAGGCAAAGCGGAGAAAAACAAAAACGGTAAAATTCAAAATACGGGTCTTCAGTTTTGCAAATCCACTGCGAATGGCCTTTTTGGAGGGTAAACGGTCCTTTGGCTTTTTGAAATGGTCACACAGCACTCAGAATATGCCATCCTTGAAGCCTCCGTCGCGCGCGTTTTTGGAAATGTGTCAATCGGTGGTTAATTCTCACATTTTGTTCCGTTCACAGAGACACGTCGGGAGCGCAGGGACACACAACCTTCCCCTTCGATGGTCTGTGCGCGACTGAACCTGCAGGGAAGTGTTCGTCCGTCTGTCTGTCGGTGCTCTTGGCTCTTACCTACCTACCTTCTTCCCCTCCCCTCCCCTCCATTCCCTCTTCCCCTCCACTTCATACCTCCCCTCTCCTCCACGAACCCTCACTCTATTCCCCTCGTCCTAACCTCTCCCTCCCCTCCCCTCTCCTCTCTCCACACTCCCTCTTTTTCCTATCCTTGCCCTCTTTTCTTGCCTTCCCTTTTCCTACCTTTCATTTCCTCATCTCTTAGTTCCTCCTAATTTCTTTTCCTTTTCTTCTCTTTCTTCTTCCTCTCCTCCTCCTTCTTTTTCTTCCCCTTCTTCCTCTCCCTTTCTTCTTCTTCCTCCTCCTCCCATTCTTATTCATTTCCTCCTCCTCTTCTTTTCATTTTCTTTTCTTCTTTCCTTTTCTTATTCTCCTCCTATTTCTTTCTCTTCTTCTTCCTCCTATTTGACTTCTTTTCTTCTTCCTCTTCCCCATCCTCCCATTTTTATTCATCTTCCTCCTCCTCCTCCTCTTCTTCCATATCTCTACACAAAATCTTTCCACGCCTATCTCTCTTCTATTGTAACACCTTCTTATCATACTTCCTTATCTTTTTATCTCATCTACATCAAACATCCCGATTTTCACTTTTCTTCGTCCTGTTCTTTAAGATTTCGTTTGTCTTTTTCACTTCCTCCTTTCATAATTTTTCATTCCATCCCTTTTCGTCTATTTCCATTTCATATTCTGTTTTTCTACTTCGTTCTATCTTATATCTTTCATTATTCTTTTCCAATGATAAAGATAGATATAGACAGAGATAGATAAATAGATAGACAGATAGATAAAGACATAGGTAGACAAAGGGGCAATGATAAATACTGAGAGAGAGAGAGAGAGAGAGAGAGAGAGAGAGAGAGAGAGAGAGAGAGAGAGAGAGAGAGAGAGATTTAGCTGTCGTCATAAGCGGCTAGAGGGATTACATACACGATACATACGTCAATCCCGGGTTAAATAAATCTCCTTGGTTACTAGTCCAGACACGCACTCGGCATCAATCCCCTTGCGTCAGAGGAATACACAAACGATTTTCCTTTAGCGATTTAGTCTACTTTTTCCTCTTTCGCGGCTCCATGACTCAGCTGAATAAAATCGTCTGCTCAGAGGGATACACAAACGATTTTCCTTTGGCGATTTGGTCTACACAAACGATTTTTCTTTGGCGATTTAGGCTACATAAACGATTTTCCTTTGGCGATTTAGTCCACGCAAACGATTTTCCTTTAGCGATTTAGTGTACATAATTTTCCTTTGGCGACTTAGTGTACACAAACGATTTTCCTTTAGCGATTGAGTCTACAAAAACGATTTTCTTTGGGCGATTTAGTTTATGCAAACGATTTTCCTTTAGCGATTTAGTCTACTTTTTCCCCTTTCGCCACACCTCTAGAGCAGTCTCGGTCATGAAGGGGGTTGTTGATAGCAATGTTAATTGTAGTTTTATTATTATTTTTATTTTAACTACAGGAAACGTGATTAAGATATAAGTGGATATTAACTTGATGAACATCTATTTATCTATCTATCTATCTCCATTTATCTGCCTGTCTACTCCTATCTATCTAACTATATCTAACCATCTATCTACATCTATTTGTATCTATCTTTGCCCTCGTATGTCTATCTAATCCCAGACACCTTAATGACTGAAGGGGTGGCCACAAACAAGTCACCTCCACGTCACCCTGTCCCGCGCAATCAGGCTACCCTCTCTCCAACACACACACAATGATAAAGATACTTGTAATTCTCCTAAATCCCACCACAGTAAATCGCTGGGTATATAAAAGCAGACCTAAGTAAATATATTGTGTGTGTGTGTGTGTGTTAGAGAGAGAGAGAGAGAGAGAGAATTTTTTGCCCTCAATAAACTCTACGGATGTTAACAGCCCAAAATGGCGAGCCGTCCAAGGAAGAGAAGAGAAAGAAAAATGAGAGTATATAAGGGAGGGTGGCGTGGTATGGGAGGGGGGTCGTTAATGAGTAGGGATGGACAGGCATGGGTGTTAAGGCTGTAATTCTTCTTTTATACTCTTCTTTCATTCATTCAATTCTCTCTCTCTCTCTCTCTCATCCCTTCACTCTTTCTTTCACTTTCTATCATACTTCATACTCCTCTTTTCTATCACCTTTTTCTTCGTTTATAATTCCCTACTCTCTCTCTCTGTTTTCACCTCATTCATTTCCTTCATCCCCCCACCTCTTTGTCTGTCTCTGTCTCTCTCTCTCGTCCCCACCCGTTGCTAGGTGACAATTAAAGCATCTATTTATACCAGCCTCAAACTTTTAACACAGCTGCTCTCTCTCTCTCTCTCTCTCTCTCTCTCACACACACACACACACACACACACGGAGGTCAAGAAGTTCACAGCGTCTTTTAACCCTTTCTTCCCGCGCACCGGACACTCCTTGGCGACGTAAGATGGTGCGTCGATACCCGGCAGACGCACCGATGGAGGCTGTACCGTAAAGCTTTCTCTCGCCGACGCAGGTATTTCACACAAAAATAGTTACAATACCCATGAATAACTAAAAAAAACAATCAAATATAACTAACCAAAGAAG
The DNA here is from genome assembly GCF_032717465.1 of Coenobita brevimanus. Classification (NCBI taxonomy): domain Eukaryota; kingdom Metazoa; phylum Arthropoda; class Malacostraca; order Decapoda; family Coenobitidae; genus Coenobita; species Coenobita brevimanus. The sequence continues at coordinate 20,869,340 of NC_137049.1, read as the reverse complement.
CAAATATTTCAACTTAATAAATAGCCAACTTTTAATATAGCAAAACCAATTAAATGTGACGCCAATAAATGAAAATAAATCACCAGTAACTGGACATAACTGGCCAAAAAAAAAAAAAAAACTAACTCGAAATACTAACAGAATTTAATTGATCAAGAAAGCAATAAATCAGGTGGCAAAATTATTAAACGAAGCTGAACCAGTAATAATAATAATAATAATAATAATAATAATAATAATCTCGAAGTATTAATCAAGGGAGCAAGAAATCAACTGACGAATCCAAACTTTAATTAAAAAAAAATAATAATAATTGAAAACTGGAAAAATAAATAAATAAAGGAAATAGCCAATGGACAAGCCCCTACACACAGACCAACTAAGCCGGACTGACCAAAGAGGCAGGAAATCAATTGACAAATGCACAAACTTGGCTGCAGCAATCAAGTAAAGCCTCTCCACTGTTGCAACATCCGGTAACATCCATCACAACTCAAATGGACCAATCAGAATCGAGAGCTGAGGCTAACACTCCACTCGACCAATGGCGAGGTTTGTTTACCTCTGACGTCATCGGCTGCCCAACGTTTTTCTTCACTCCTTCAAAGCTATGATTATTTCTCAAACATTCTGACAATTCTAAAACTGTAGTCGGCTTTAATGATGGCTATGGAGAATTTTGATCGCCTCTGAATGACTTTATTCAGTTCAAAAAGTGATGTTAAACTGCTATAACTAACACTGGACAACTTCATGAATGTCAAGACTTTTAGCAACACACTCTTTACTTCTTCCTTACATTACTTATTCCCTCTTACAATTCTTTTTACCTCTCTCTTCCTCTTCCATGTTCTACTATATATACCATTCTTCCTTCATCCACCAATTTCTTCTCCTCACTGTACTTTCCATCCTTCTTCCTTCTCCCGCAAATCCCTCCGCCATCCATGTGTCGTCCATCCTACCTCCCTCCCTCCTTCTCACTGTATTTTTTTTTTTTTTAGAATCCACCCTTCCATCCAACCAACTATCTATCAATCTACCTATCTATCTAGCCAGCCAGCCTTCTCTCACTAACTCATACAACCATTCTCCCTCCCTTACCTCCTCAACTATCAGATCCTATTTTCCTCCCTCATCCCTTCACCTATCCACCCTTTTTCCCTCCCTTCTCTCCTTCCTTCCTTTCTTCCTCTCTCCCACCCACATTCCCTTCTATCTTTCCACCCACCCTTCCTCCCTCCCTCTTCCTTTCCCTCCCTCCACCTGTGAATGACAAGGTGACAAGGGAGGGAGCAAGGGAGGGAGATTGTCAAAGGGTGAACACAGGGAGAGGAGGAGGCATTGGTAGGTGCTTTCTCTCCAGGGAGGAAGGGAGGGAGGGAGGAAAGAGCAGTAGGGACAAAAAGAGAAAAGAGGGAGGGAAGAGGTGAGGAAAAAAAAGAGATGTAGATATAGATGGATAACGAGAGAGAGAGAGAGAGAGAGAGAGAGAGAGAGAGAGAGAGAGAGAGAGAGAGAGGTACAATGATATATGGAGGAAGTAAATGCAGAAAAAAGAAAAAGGTGAGAAAGAATAAGATAAAGGCTGAAGGATGACAGGAAGAAGAGGAAGGAGGGGGGAAGAAAGGAAGAGGAGGAGGAGGTAAGGAAGAGTTATGGAAGATGGAGGTGTGAAAGGCACTGGGCTGGAAGCGACGGAAAAAGTGAGAGAGAGAGAGAGAGAGAGAGAGAGAGAGAGAGAGAGAGAGAGAGAGAGAGAGAGAGAGAGTTACAACCAACAATAAAAACAGCTCAACCAAATTAAAGAAGAAAACAAGGAGAGAAATAAGACGAAGGAAGCAGTAAAGGAAGACAATAAAGACACTCGTAAAGAAGAGGTGAAGCAGATGAAGGGCAGCAGAAGGGACGGCACGAGGAGTAAAGAAAAAATTAAAGAAAAGTTTGGTCCTGTGATATCTATTTTTTTATCTTTCTCTTTCTCTCTCTCGTTATCTATACATTCCTCTTCATTCCTTTATTCATTCATTCTCTCACACACTCTCTCCCTCATCCCTATCTTGTCTCTCCCTCCCTCTTTCCTTCCTCCCCCTCTCTCTCTCCCTCCCTCCCTCCTTCCTCCTCCTCCTCCCTTCCTCCTAGGCAAGACACATAACGAGCCAAAGTTCAAGAGGCTTTATAACTACCTCTCTCCTCCCCTTCTTCCTCTTTTCTCCCTTTTCTCTTCTTCTTCTTTCCTCTCTTTTCTTCCTCCTCTTTCTCCTACCTTTCATCTCCTCTTCTAACTCGTCTCTCCTTTCCGTCTTTATCCCTAACTCTTCACTCCCTCCTTACTTCTCTTCTCCTTCCCTCCTTTGTCCTCCTTCCCTTCCATTTCTTCCACTCTCTCTCCTTCACTTCCCTCTCTTTTTATCTCTTCTTTTTACCAGCAAAACTCCCTCTCTTTCTTCCACTTCCTTTATTTTGTCTTCTTCCTATAAATCTTCCTACATTTCTCTCCTCTTTCTTCCTCCTCTTCTTTATTATCTGTGTACTTCTCATATTTACTCTTTACCCTCTCTACTTTTCATTTTTTTGTGAAATAAAGAAGAAAAGATAAATGATGAAAATGAGAGAGAGAGAGAGAGAGAGAGAGAGAGAGAGAGAGAAGCAATCAGAGCGTGAGAGAGATGAGTAAAGAGGAGGGAAAAAAGAAGGGAAATGGGGCGACGAAGAAAACGAAATGGCGTGGAAAATGGAAAGACGGAAGGAAGGAAAGAAGGAAGGAAGAAAAAGAGGGAAAGACTGAAGGAAGAAGACGATGGAAAAAAGGAAGGAAGGAAAGAAAAGACGGAAGTGAGAAAAAAGGGAAACACGGACGAAGGAAAGTAAGAAAGACGGACGAAGGAAGGAAGGAGGAAGGAAAGACGGAAGAAGGAAAGAGGAAAGAAGGAATGACCGGCGATGGAAGGAAGGAAACAGAAGGGTGATAAAATAAGAAAAGAGGGAAAAGAAAGGGAAATATGAGACGAAGGTAAAAGAATTTATTTTGAGAATAATTGGAACAAATAAAAATGGAGAGAGAAACGAAAGAGAGAGATTAAATAGAGGAAAGAGAGATAAAGAGAGGAGAGTTTTGTAAGAAAATGGGGCGATCACACACACACACACACAAAACCATATGCCATAAACACTTCAGCCTTTCTCAGATTTCTCTCTCTCTTTCTCCCTCTCTCTCTCTCTCTCTCCACATGCCATAAACACTTCACTCTTCCTCAGATTCCTCTCCCTCCCTCTCTCTCATTTCCACCCTCCTCCCTTTCTTCTTCCAACTCCCTTAAGTCACTCTCCCTTTCTCAAGCATTATTATTATTCCCTTTCTTCCCTTCATCTCACATTTATTCATCTCCCCTACATTTCCCAGTGTACTTCCTTGTTGTCTCTTATACGCATTATTTCTTACCCTGTACACCCCACCCATTACCCTGTACACCCTACCCATTACTCTGTACACCCTACCCATTACCCTGTACACCCTACCCATTACTCTGTACACCCTACCCATTACCCTGTCCACCCCACCCATTACTCTGTCCACCCTACCCATTACCCTGTACACCCTACCCATTACCCTGTCCACCCCACCCATTACCCTGTCCACCCCACCCATTACTCTGTCCACCCTACCCATTACCCTGTCCACCCTACCCATTACCCTGTCCACCCCACCCATTACCCTGTCCACCCCACCCATTACCCTGTCCACCCTACCCATTACCCTGTCCACCCTACCCATTACCCTGTCCACCCCACCCATTACCCTGTCCACCCCACCCATTACCCTGTCCACCCCACCCATTACCCTGTCCACCCTACCCATTACCCTGTCCACCCCACCCATTACTCTGTCCACCCTACCCATTACCCTGTTCACCCCACCCATTACCCTGTCCACCCCACCCATTACCCTGTCCACCCCACCCATTACCCTGTCCACCTCACCCACTCCACCCACACACTGGGCATCAACTTGGCTGACAGAAGTGACGGATCTTTGTCAGCTGAAGTAAACGGACTACAGTCAGGTCAGCCTCAGATCTACCTTCCCTTGCCATTGACTGGGCTGAAAGGGGTGGGCAGCTTAGAACAAACGCGCTGTAGTAGGTATAATGTGTAGACAGAGCCAGGATTCCGGGGGCTTGAATGATGAGTGTGCTGTACTGTAGTAGGTATAATGTGTAGATAGAGCCAGGATTCCAGGGGCTTGAATGATGAGTGTGCTGTACTGTAGTAGGTATAATGTGTAGATAGAGCCAGGATTCCAGGGGCTTAAATGATGAGTGTGCTGTAGTAGGTATAATGTGTAGACAGAGCCAGGATTCCAGGGGCTTGAATGATGAGTGTGCTGTAGTAGGTATAATGTGTAGACAGAGCCAGGATTCCAGGGGCTTGAATGATGAGTGTGCTGTAGTAGGTATAATGTGTAGACAGAGCCAGGATTCCGGGGGCTTGAATGATGAGTGTGCTGTAGTAGGTATAATGTGTTGATAGAGCCAGGATTCCGGGGGCTTGAATGATGAGTGACTGGGCTGAAAGAGGTGGTCAGCTTAGAACAAACGCGCTGTAGTAGGTATAATGTGCTGACAGAGCCAGGATTCCGAGGGCCTGAATGATGAGTGACTGGAGGCATGGCCCACTGGACAGGACAAACGTGGACTGTCTAGATCAGGGGTTCTTAACCTGGGGTCCATGGATGAGCTTCAGGGTGTCCGTGAAGGTCAGAATAGTTGAGAACAATTTTGTGATGCCGTTTGGCATCATTAAAAAAAAAAGAGAGAAAAAAAAAAAATCGAGGAGTCTTGAAGAATTCTGGTGTTCACTGCCACAAGCGTCCCTGTGTGTGGCAGGGCGAGCTATGGTGCTGTGATTCCGTTTGCTGCTACGTACCTTTATGAGTCAGGGTTTTCAGCGTTTCTTTTTTCTTTTTCTTTTTGAGTTTTACGCCAAGTCCCCCTTTTTTGGATAAGGGCTAAGGCGTTGCCCCTGGGTAGAGGACTTTGGTTTGGAGCGTGTAACATTTTATGACCGGATGCCCTTCCTGATGTCTACCAATGACTCTTGGGTGGATTCGATCCTCCGACCCTTCGGTCAGAGTGGAGCGCTATAACCAACTGATCGTTTGTTTCTATCAAAACGAAAAGTCGAAATCAACTGGATGTTAGCGATGACATGCGTGTTTGCTTGCCAAAGACCACTCCACAAACTCATCTTATTCAAGCCAAACAACAACCCTGTCACTGAAATGAACTTTTGGGCAGAATTAATGTTTTGTTTTGTTTAATTTGCACAAGTTGGATGTATTTCATTTTTTCATCGAGTGGCCATTAGCTTTTCGATGAAAGAGTGGAAAACAGTTTTTTGTAAAGACAGTTTTATACTTCGTGTATGTCATACACTGCGTGAGGCAGTTTTCAGTAAAATAAAGTACAGGTACATTCATTGCATGCAAAATGCTGTGTTTGTGCTTATGTGCATTTTTCTAGGTTCATAGCTTTCACTAGAATCGCGAAGGTGTCCGTGACTCAGAAAAAGGTTAAGAACCACTGGTCTAGACGTTTCTACTCCTCACTCGGCCCGAGGGTGGGAAAGGAGGCCCGAATGATGATGATAATGTATAAAATATACACTGTATAATTTGCAGAATGTATACAATAGTGTGCATAATTTGCAGTATGTATACAATACAGTGTGTATAATTTGCAGTATCTATACAATACAGTGTGTATAATTTGCAGTATGTATACAATACAGTGTGTATAATTTGCAGTATCTATACAATACAGTGTGTATAATTTGCAGTATGTATACAATACAGTGTGCATAATTTGCAGTATGTATACAATACGGTGTGTATAATTGGACTAGCTGTCTGCAGAGGCCGTGTCTTTGATCCGTGGCGCCCCTTCGTCTCCGCCTCCTCCCTCTTCCTTTCCCTTCTCCTTCCCCATCAACTCACTCTCCTTCTAATTCCCCCTCACCGCCCTCATAATTAACCATTTCTTATTCATCTTCTTAGTCCTAAATAATTTTACATTTATTCATCAAAATCAAAATGAACTTCCTCCTCCTGCTGGTGGTGGTGGGGGTGCTGTGTGGGGCAGTGGGGGGGGTAGAGGGGGCTCGGGCCCGGGGTGCAGGTCGCGGCGACGACGCGGCTGCCGCACGCGGCCTGGAGGCCCGCGTGCGCCAGCTGGAGGCGCACCTGCACACCTACGGGCAGGCGATTGAGAGCCTTCGGCAACAGAAGGCTCAGCTGGAGTCTCAGAACCTCGCCCTGCAGCAGGAGGTTCAGGCGGCCCGGGCTTCGCTCCAAGATTAGGAGGAGTTTGCTCGGGTGCTGCAGGAGTAGAAAGACGAGGACGCGTGGGGCATCCTGGCCGACAAAGACGAAAAGGCCAACGCCCTCGCCACACGCCTGGACGCCGCCCATGAGGACCTGAAGGCCAAGAGCCATGAGTTGGATCACGTGACGGGCGAAATGCAGATACTGAAGGGCGCCCATGCAGACCACCTCCTGCTTCACCACGCCGAGACGCAGAAGCGGGAGGAGGTGGAGGGGCTCCTTCACGACGCCCAGAGCTCCCGTGATATCTGGGAAAGGCGACATCAGGAAGTCTCGGGTCAGCTCGAATCACGCGCATAGCATGCCAGAGAGCTGGAGGAGGAGCTGCAGGCTCTCCAAACCATACACCAGGACCGCCTGCAGCGCCTGCAGGACACAGAACGTCGCCATGATGAAGAAAAACGCAGGCGACTGGACCTCGAAAGTCACCTTGAGGAGGCGCAGCGGGCGCTGCAGGCCTGGGAGCGGCAGCACGCCCAGACTCACAGGGACCTTACCCACCACCAGGAGCGGGGAGCCCAGATGGAGTCCGTGCTGAAGGAGGCCGAAATGGTCTTATCTTCACAAGACCACGAACTTGGTTCCTTACGCCAAAAGGTGGTGGATCAGAGCCAGGCGCTGGAGGAGGCCCAGGCAGACGCCCAATCAAGGGAAGCCGCCCACGCCAGCCTCCAGGCAGGTATGGCTGAATTAATGAAAAAACATGAGGCGGCCCAAAACCAACTGGACGAAATAAGACAAGGCCACGCCCAGGCCCTCCGGCAGCACCAGCACGGCATCAGCCGGAGGGATGAGGCCATAAAAGGTCATAAGAACCAGATCAGGGGTCACCTACGAACCATTCGTCAACGTGAAAACCTGATCAATGACCTAACTTCGGAAAATCGAGGCCTGCGCAAGGCCAGAAAGGACTTGCGCAAAAACAGTAATGACCTTCAAGCCCACCTGGCCCGGCACCATGGCCTGGTCCTGGCCCTCGTCAAGCAAGATGAGGCGCTGCGGGACAAGGTCCTGGCCCTGGCCGGCCAGTGAGCGCATTGTGTCCAATTACACTCGAATTGAACTTTATTGTCCCACACCAAAACGGGACTCGCATTAGGAGGTGTCGCTCCGAGGGAGGCAGCCCAGTAAGAGGTGTTGGGTAGTGAGGTGTAGCTGAGTACAGGATGTGTCAGAGTAAGAGGTGTTGGGTAGTGAGGTGTAGCTGAGTACAGGATGTGCCCGAGTAAGTGGTGTTGTGTAATGAGGTGTAGCTGAGTACAGGATGTGCCCGAGTAAGTGGTGTTGTGTAATGAGGTGTAGCTGAGTACAGGATGTGTCAGACTAAGAGGTGTTGTGTAGTAGGAGATGGACGGTAGCACGCCAGAGGTGTAGCATCCTAGAGGTGTAACACCCTAGAGGTGTAACACCCTAGAGGTGTAACACCCTAGAGGTGTAACACCCTAGTGGTGTAACACCCTAGAGGTGTAACACCCTAGAGGTGTAACATCCTAGAGGTGTAACACCCTAGTGGTGTAACACCCTAGAGGTGTAACACCCTAGTGGTGTAACACCCTAGAGGTGTAACACCCTAGTGGTGTAGCATCCTAGAGGTGTAACATCCTAGAGGTGTAACACCCTAGTGGTGTAACACCCTAGTGGTGTAACACCCTAGTGGTGTAACACCCTAGAGGTGTAACACCCTAGCAGTGTAAAGGTATGGTGCGCTAGATGGTGGATAGGAGTGGCAGGTTGACAGGTGGATGGGAGTGGCACGCTGAGAGGTGGACGGGAATGGCACGCTGAGAGGTGGACGGGAATGGCACGCTGAGAGGTGGACGGGAATGGCAGGTTGACAGGTGGACGGGAGTGGCACGCTGAGAGGTGGACGGGAGTGGCACGCTGAGAGGTGGATGGGAGTGGCACGCTGAGAGGTGGACGGGAATGGCACGCTGAAAGGCGTGTCCCGTGCCCACACAAAGCACTATCTTCTCTCACTTTTTCACTTTTCTTTATCTCACTTTTATACACATCTATCTACCTCATCTATCTATCTATCGCTCTCTCTCTCTCTATCTATCTATAATCTCCGTCTCCCTTCTATCCCCCTCCACCTCTTCTCCCACTATCCCTCTCTTTCATCTTCCCTTCTCTCCTTTCCCTCTCCCCCACCCTCTCTTCCATATCCCCCTCCCCCTATCGTCCTCCACTCTCCCATCTCCCTCCCCCTCTCTTTCACTTCCCCTTCTCCCTCTCCCTCTTCTCTTTCCCCAACCCCTCTTTGCTCCCTATCTCTCTCTCCCCCTCCCTCTTCCCTTTCCCCAACCCCTCTTTGCTCCCTATCTCTCTCTCCCCCCCCTCTTCCCTTTCCCCAACTCCTCTTTGCTCCCTATCTCTCTCCCCCCCTCCCTCTTCCCTTTCCCCAACTCCTCTTTGCTCCCTATCTCTCTCTCCCCCTCCCTCTTCCCTTTCCCCAACTCCTCTTTGCTCCCTATCTCTCTCTCCCCCTCCCTCTTCCCTTTCCCCAACTCCTCTTTGCTCTCTCTCTCTATTTTCTTGCTGGCTCTCCAAATTAGCCACAAAATGACTACTTTCATGTGCAGAGCGAGGCTGGAGAAATGAAGTTAGAGGAGCCTTTGTTGGCCAGCATGAGTCTTAACAGCAATAGGGAAATGAGGCAACGGCCATTTTATTTACTGCAGAGAGAGAGAGGGGGGGGGGATGCGTGGAAAATAACAAAGGGAAGAATAAGTAAATCAATGGTACATGAGAGAGAGAGAGAGAGAGAGAGAGAGAGAGAGAGAGAGAGTGAGAGGTGGGGGGGGGAAGAAATAGGTAATGAACTCTGACGTGTATCCCATGGGAGAGAAGAGGGGAGGGGAAGAAAAACGGTAAGATGAGGGGAGAGGGAAGGGGAGGGGGAGGGGAAGAGGTGAGGGGAAATACATGAAAGAGGAAGGAGAGAAAAGGAAGTGGGGAGAGATGGAGGGAAGGTGAGGGGAGGGGGAAGGGGAGGAAGTAAGGAAGGGAGGGACGGGGTGAGGGGAAAGAGAAGGAAATAGGATGAGGAAACGATGGGAAAGAGGAAGGAGGAAGGAAGAGGTGAGGTGAGGGAGGGAGAGGGGATATAAGCAGGGAAGGGATAAGCGAGAGGGGAGAGAGGAGGAAAGAGGGAAGAGGAGAAGGGAGTGAGGAGGAAAGAGGGAAGAGGAGAAGGGAGAGAGGAGGAAAATGGGAAGAGGAGGGGAGGTGAGGGGAGAAGAAAAAAAGAGGAGGGGTGGGAGGAAAAAATGAAGGGCAGACTGACAGAAGTGAAGAGTGGGAGAGAGGGGAAATATATGAGAGAGAGAGAGAGAGAGAGAGAGAGAGAGAGAGAGAGAGAGAGAGAGAGAGAGAGAATCTAAAAATAACAAATGAAATGAGAAAAAAGTGAGAGAAACTAAGGACCAATAAAGTATATATATATATATATATATATATATATATATATATATATATATTTTTATATATATATATATATATGAAAAAACAAAAGAAAAAAGACGTTTAAAAAAAAAAAAATAAAATAAAAAAAAAGCCAAGTGAGCCAGAAGAAATAAAGGAGGGAATGTGAGAGAGTGAGAGAGAGCCAAAAATTCGCCATAAGTTGTAATTAGCACCTTCCTGCTCTCCTTCCCTCCGCCATTACAACTGATCCCAACCATCCAACCTTCCATTCACTTCAGCCCTCCAATTTCCCCTTCTATCCAACCGTTCCCCTACTTTTCCTTCTTTCCACTTCAGTCCAACCTCCACTATACTTTCCATCCATCCATCCAGCCTTCCATAAACTATCCAACCATCCACCCATCCAACCAACCAACCAGCCTTCCATACACTCTCCAACCATCCATCCAGCCTCCCATACACTCTCCATCCATCCATCCAACTTTCCCATACACTCCCCAACCATCCATCTATCCCTCCATCCATCCTAGCATCCAGCCCTCCAGTCAACCATCCATGCAGCCTTCCATCCATCCATCCAGTAAGGTGGTGGTAGCGGGGTGGGTAGAGTAGTGTGTGTGTGTGTGTGTGTGTGTGTGTGTGTGTGTGTGTGTGTGTGACAGAGAGAGAGAGAGAGAGAGAGAGAGAGAGAGAGAGAGTTTAAATGAGCTGGTTGTTAAGGGCGATATATTAAAAAATTAGTTCAACACGACATCTCCCCTTCTCTCTCTCTCTCACACACACACCTCTTCACTCTTTTCATCCCTCTTCCTTTCCCTTCGCCTCTGACCCAAATCCCTTCCCTCTCTTTAATTTTTCCCTTCCATTACCAACACCCGTCTCTCTCTCTCTCTCTCTCTGTCCTCCAGGCATGTTCCCCCTCTTCTTTCTTTTTTCTCTTCCCTCCAAACAAGGTCATTAGAGGAGGATATACGTGCTTGAGAGAGAGAGAGAGAGAGAGAATGAAGAATGGAAGGAAGGAAGGGTGGACTAAAAAAAGGAACTAAGAAGAAGGAAGGAGGGAAGGAAGTAAAAAATAATAATAATATAGGAAAGAGGAATAAAGAAAAAAACAAAGAAAAATGCACCAAGACGAAAAAGAAGAAAAAAAAAAAAGAAGTCGAGAAAAGGAAGGAACGGGAATTAAAATGAAAAGAGAAATATGAAAAAATACGATGGATAAATTAACAGACAGACAGACAGAAAGACACACACACACACTTGTCTATTTTATTCATCTATTTTTCCCTTCTCTTATTTTTTTATGCTCTCTCTCTCTGGCCCAGTGCTTAGAAACAAGGTGGCTTAATAGGAGGGAAGAGGGAGAGGGAGAGGGGAAGGAGAGAAAAGAAAGAGGAGGGGAAGGGAAGAGAAGGGAAGGAAACAGAAGGTATAAAAACGGAGAGAGGGAGAGAGGAAGGAGGGAAGGGAAGGGAAGGGATGGAATGGGAAGGAAGAGGAGAAGTGGGGAGGGAAATGAGGTATAGAAGTATGAGAAGTGACAATAAAAAGAAGTGATAATGCATGAAGGAGGAACTAAAAAGATTTATATGAACTGTAATGGTAACTAACTACACCAATTACCATCACAACTACTACCACAACTCTTATTACCACTGCAATTACTACGGTACAACATTCACCACCACCACCAACCACAATTACCACCACCACCACTAACATTACAACCACCACGAGTACATCACTAACACTACCACCACCACAACTGCCATCACAACCACTACCACCACAACTACCACCACCACCACAATTAACATCATAAATACCACCACCACAACTATCATCACAACCAACACCACTAACATCATTATCACCACCATCACAACCACCACCACCACAACCACTTTACCATTACGCTACCTCCCAGTGACCTCCACAATCACCACAACCACAAACAGAGCCACAAATCACCCAAAATAACCGAAGAAGCACGCATGAGAAGAAGAAAAACAAAAGCAGAAATAACCTGACCTCTTGTTACCTGCCCAGAATTTACCTATGACTGAGACGGAAGGAAAAACAAGGAAGTAAAAAGCGTCGTCAGAATGTTACCCCTTCATCACCACAAGTATGCAGGAAGAGGAGAAAAAACACGCACACAGAGTACCGTATATACAAAAAAACATACATACACAAATAGACACACACACACACACACACACACATAAATGCATACATATACGTAAATATAAACGCATCTCTAAGCAAGGTAATAAACTCACCCTCACACAAACTCACTCTCTCTCTCTCAAAGGCACAAATACGTGTTAACACCAGCCACACACCGCCTTAACACGGGGTTCGCAGTTCTCAGCAAAATATTCTTCCTGTTGCCCATGATCAAGGAGACAACTGTACAGCGTGGCAGTGATGGCGCGTGCACTCTTATCCACATTTCCGACTCTGCCTCCCGTTAGGTGTGTGTCCAGGGCGAGGGGTTGGGGTAGAATTAGCGTGGTGTGAAAAGCTGTTACCGTCAAAGTATTTTTCGGCCAAAAGGAGGTGTTATTATGAGAAATGGTGGAGGAACTGCAATGGGTAGTGGTGAGGAAGTGAGGAAGGGCCTGGTGGTGGTGAGGCAAGCTAAACCCCCCCCCACACACACGATTGGTTGGGCTACTACATCAGGTAAAATCTGATTCTCATCCAAGGCCAGAAGGACACGTCACCTGGACAGTTATATGTAAATCGGTTATATATATATATATATATATATATATATATGTGTGTGTGTGTGTGTGTGTGTGTGTGTGTGTGTGTGTGTGTGTGTGTGTGTGCAATACTAGTGAATTTTTTGAAGGACTTATAGAAAGCAACAGCCTGAATGAAGCTGTTACTCGTGAGGTCGTGATTAATGGTAATAATGTATAGTCCCCTAATCACCATCATTACCGCAACTACCAGCAATATCGCCACTCCCATCGCTACAACTACCACTGTTACAACTCTACTATCGCCAAAACAACAACCAACACTTGTCCGACTATCAGAACTAGAACAACTACAATCATTACAACAACACCCTAACAGCTATGACTTCTATCACCACTACCACAACTACAACTATTACCACCACTACAACTACGACTATTACCACAACTACCACCACTACAACTACGGCTATTAACCACAACTACCACAACTTGTAATTGCAGCCTAACATGAAAATTTGAGGAAGGGAGAGAGGGAGAAAGAAAGGGGAGGAGGAAGGGGAGGAGAGAGGGAGGGGGAAAGGAGGAAGGAGAGGAGAGAGGAGAAAGAGAGGGGGAGGAAGGGGAGGGGAGAGATAAGGGAGGAGTGAGAGAGAGAGAGAGAAAAAAAGGAGAAGGAGGGAATAAGGTACGATGCAGAGACGAAGAGAGAATGGAGTGTGGAGGAGAGGAAAGAGCGAAGAGAGATAGGGGGAGAGGAAAGAGAGAAGAGGGATAGGGGGAGAGGAAGGAATGATGGAAACGCGACGAAAGGATGAAAAACGGAAGAAGGGGAGATGATTGAGGGATATAAGTGAACAGTAAGACAATTAGGAAGAAGGAGGGAAGGAAGGAAAGAAGGATGAAGGAAAGAAAGGAGAAGAAGACAAGGGAAGGAGGAACTAAATGAGAGAGGAAAATAAGGAAGGAAGGAAAAAGGAGGGGGAGGGGAGAAGGAAAAAGGAAAGAGAAAGAAGAATGCACAGAGGGAATGGGGAAAGACAGGTGAGGGAAGGGGCTGGTGAAGGAAAAAAGAATGGAGAGAAGGTAGGGTGAAGTGGACGAGAAGGAAGGGAGGGGGGGAGATGGACGGTAAGGAGGGGGGGGGGACGAAGAGGGGAGGGAAGAGAGGGTGTCACGTTCCCCTCTTAAATCTAAGTATCCCCTCCCTCTTCACCGACAACCCTCAATTTAACCCTCAACTTCCTTCAACACTGCTCCTTCAGCCTTCATCTTTCTTCATTTCCCCTCCTTCCTTCCTTCATTACTTCCTCCTAACTTCCATTTGTCTTCATTGCTGGTGCTTTCTTCCTTCCTTACTTCTCTACCTTATGTTTGTCTTTATTATTCTTTACTTGTCTTCCTGTTCGTTTCTTCGCCACTCTCTCAGTTCGAATTCTTTATTTCCATCTCTTTTACTTACTTCATTTCATCTCTCTCCTTTATTCATTACTTCTTTAGCCTCCATTCATTTATTTTTTCCCCATACATCTTTCCTCATCAGTACTTCTTCACCTTTCATTTTTATTTTCCTTTTTTTCCCCCCCTCAATTCTTTAACCTTTTCTTCTTCAACTTCTTCGTCCTGATCCTAATCAACCCCTTTTCTTCCGTCCTTCCATGCACTCTTCATTTTTTTCCTTCAGTCTCACCAAGTCCTCTTATCCTTCTCTTCCTATTATCTCCTTAACTTCCTTCCCTCATTTTATCCATTTTCTTCCTCATTCTTTTCTTCCTTTTCTTTCCTTGATTTCAACTTGACCTCCTGCACTTCTCGCTTGAAATCAATTACATTTTCAATTAATTCTTCTTCTCCTTTCTTCTCTCACTTTTCTTTCCTCCTCCTCCTCTACTCACCACCTTCTGCCCCCATCCACCACAACTACCACAATTACCATCCAAGAGCACACCAACCATTTTCCTTCCCTGCTTGGCTTCCTTATCTACTTTCCTAATCTCCTCTGACACTTCCACCTTTCTTTCTTCTTTCTTCCTTCCTTCCCGCCTCCTCCTCATCATCTTCCGACCTTCCATTTCATTCCATCTTTCAGTCAGTCATTCTCTTCGTAATCTCTCTCTCACACACACACACGCGCACTTTTTCTCCCCCTCCTTAAATTGAACCCTGGCCACAAATATACCCAATTGTACTCGACCCTGCTATTTATCAACCCTCTCTCTCTCTCTCTCTACCTACCTACCTACCTATCTCTTTTTCTATCTATCCATCCACCTCAATTTTCTATCTTTATCTGTATTTTCTCACCTATTTATGTATCTAACTCAAATTCACCTCTCTCTCTCTACCTCTAGTACACCAATCCCCCCAATCATACCCCTCCTTACAACACAGACAAATCACTCATGTTTTAGGTCTCTCCAGGTTTTTCTTCCCTTTGTCTTGATGTTATTAAATTGTCTTGTTTTGGTCTATGTGATGCGTGGAAACCATTTTGCATTCCCTCAAATTTTCTTTATTTTCTCTTCCTTTCTTCATGTCACTCTTACTTTTTCTTTCTCACTTTCTTTTTCTTTCTGTTTTCCTTACCTTCTTTTTCCTTCTGTCTCTTATTTTCTTCTTTCCTTTCTTTTTTTCTTCTCTCGTTTTTTCTTTCTTTTTGTCTTTCTTCCTTCCCTTTCCTTACTTTCTTCAGCTTTCTTGCTTTCTTTTTTCTATCTTTTTTTTTCCCCCCCCTACCAATTCGCTCCAAAGTTTGCATAATTTTTTCCATGGGCAAATACTCCTACACACCTTGCTTACTGTGTTTATCGTTTTATTTACAATGCACCTACACCTGTTACGTCATCCTCCCTCCCTCCCTCACCCCTCCCTTCTCTCTCCTTCTCCTCCGTCCCTCCCTCTTTCTCTCCCTTACACCCCTTCTTCCTCCCTCCCTCATATTATCCCTCCCTCCCTCACAATACCTGACACGCAACCTCCTCCCTTCCTCAATTTGCACTCCCCTCCTTTTCTCTCTCTCTCTCTCTCCCTCCCTCTCTCTCTCTCTCTCTCTCACTGACAGCCTGAAAATGTAGGAAGAAGATGGATTGAGCTTCTCGTCTCCACCTTTCTTTCCTTGTCCTCTCTCTCTCTCTCTCTCTCTCATTTCTCCTTCCATATCTTGTCATGCTTCTCTTCCTCTTCTGTTGACGCCTCTCTTTCCATCTACTACCAACCTATCTATCTATCTACCTATCTATCTGATCATTTTAGTTCCTTAATATCTCGTTCCATTCATTATCATTTATCTTTTTTTTTTCCCACTTTTACTCTCTCGCTCTCTTTCTAAGTTCTCTCATCTCTTCCACAAACTCTCATTTTCCCATTCCGCTCTCTCTCTCTCTCTCTCTCCTGGCATCCAATCTCTCCACATCTGAGAAAATTTCCTCATTTTCCCTCCAACATTCCATCAGTTTCCTCCAATCAACATGTCACTATGAATCTATCGCCTCTATCTATCTGTGCATCTATCGCCACCCACCTCTATCTATCTGTGCATCTATCGCCACCCACCTCTATCTATCTGTGCATCTATCGCGAGGTCTGTCTATCGGTGTACGTTAAGGTATTTGTCTATTTCGGTGTCTATCTATCAATCTATGTCTGTCTTCCTATCTATCTATCTCTAACTCCATCTATCACCGCCTACCTTTTTATCTACCTATCTATCGCAGTATCTGTTCCGGTGTCCTTCGATCTATCGGTATATCTATCTAATCTATTTATTTTACTGTATCTATTAACCTATATATCCATCAATGTTTCTATCTATCTATCCCTAACTCATTATTTATCCACCCATATCTATCTATCTACCTATCTATCCATCCATCTGTTCGTCTATTTATCAATTTATTTACGTATTAATCTACTACATATCTATCTACCTAACTCCTTATCTTTCCTTCCTTCCATCTATCAATCCATCCTCCTACCTACCTCCCCCCCCAATCCCTGTCTGTCTGTTAAAGATGTATTGTGAAGGGAGAACATGGGGAGGGAGGGAGGGAGGAGGGGGAGGGAGACAAGTGAAGAAAGGGAGGGAGGGAGAGGGAGGAAACAAATATGAGGGAGGAAAGGGAGGCACAGAGAGAGATGGAAAGAAGGAAACGAAGGAAGAAAAATAATGGAGGGGGAGAGAGAGAGAGAGAGAGAGAGAGAGAGAGAGAGAGAGGAGGGAGGGAGGGAGGAAGGAAGAGGGAAGAGACAAGCACACAGAAGGGAGGAGGGAGGGAGGGAGAGGGGAGACGGAAGCACATACAGTTAGAGGGAGGGAGGAAGGAGGGGAGAGTGGTAGGGAACGCTAAATGGAGGTAAGAAGGGAGGAAACAGAACCGTGGAGGGAGGAGAGGAGAGGGAGAGGGGAAGAAAATAGGGAGGAAGAATAGGCAAGCACAAGGATTGAAGGGAGGGAGGGAGGGAGGAAAGGAGGAAGGAGGGAGGGAGGGAGGGGGGTGACCGGGTGTGACCTCGCTTGACCTGCTATGGAAATAATTCACGAGGGAGGGAGGCAGGGAATTATGGGAGGGGAGGGAAGGGAGGGAAAAAAGGGGGAGGGAAGTGATGCATGTTGAGGGGGGGTGAGTGAGAGAGTGAAAGGAAGGAAGAATGACAAAGAACATACGAACGAAGCACGGACGGAAGTAATAGAAAGGAAGGAAGGAAGGATGGATGGATGGAAGGAAGGATGGAAGGAAGGAAGGAAGGATGGATGGAAGGAAGGAAGGGAGGAAGGAAAAAAGAAGGAAGTGAGAAAGGAAGGGAAAAAAGAGAAAAAAATGATAGAAAAAGAGGAAAGGTAAAGAAAGGAATTACTGAAGCGACAAAGAAAATGAAGACAATGAGAGAGAGAGAGAGAGAGAGAGAGAGACTGACTGACTTTCCTCATCTCACCAGCAATGAGATGCAGCACCTTTGGTTTTCCTCTCCTCCTCCCTCCCTCTTTATCTCTATTACCTCTCTCTCTCTCTCATCAATAATTCCTCTTTCTTCCACAATAAAATATTCCTCCCATATTTCTCCCACTCCCTCCTCCTCTTTTTCCTCTCCCTTATCTTCATCTCCCTCCCTTATCAATCATTTCTTCTTCCACGACATTTATTACTCTCTCTCTCTCCTACCTCGTTATAAATTATTCTTCCTCTTCTTTCCACAGCAAAATATTCATCTCATATCTTCCTCCCTCCCCTCCACTCCCCCTTCCTCCCTCTCTCCCTCCCTCCTTCTGCCTGTTTCCTATGATCTGCCCTGCTTGTTACTAGGCTATGAATATGGTATTAACACAGGCAGATGGAGGAATGGCGAGGGAGGGAGGTGAGAGGGTGAAGGAGCGGGAGAGGTTGAGAGGGATGAGGAAGGGAGGCTGGAAGGAAGCAGGAAGAGAGGGAAGGAATTGGAGGGAGAGGGGAGAGGAGAAGGAAAAGAGAGGAAGAGGGGAGAGGAGAAGGGAGGGACTGGAGATAGGAAAGAGGTAAGGACATAGAAGACGAGGGGAGAGAGAGAGAGGGATGAAGGAAGAGGAGGGGGGAAGGTGGGGTGAAAGGAAGAGGAGGAGGAGGAGGAGGGGGGAGGAAGGATCTGGGAATGGAGGAGAAGGTGAGGAGGAGGAGAGGAAAGAAAGTCGGATCCGATGAAGGAAAAGAGGAGGAAAGTGGAAGGAGGAAGGAAGGGGTAGGGGTGAGGGAGGAGGGGGCAGGGGAAGAAAAGGAGGGGAAGAAGGCAGAAGGATGGAAGGAAGAACAATATCAAAGGAATACATTATACCTGAAAGATGCTCAGAGGAAAGAGGAGATAGATAGATACACTGGCTAACAGATACATGGATGGATAGATAGAATGATAGAAATATGATAGAATTATATACTGACAGATAAACACATATGGATAGATAGAATGATATACTGGCAGAGATAAATGTGGACTGATAGATAAATTGACTGATGGCAGATAGACAGATCGTGATACCTGGACAAATAGACAGACTGACGTACACATAGATAGACCGATAGATGACGATATATATATAATGGCCAGAGAATATAATACACGCACACACACACACACACACACACACATACACATATATTTTCAAACATCTTAAACTGAGAAAAAGTAACGGTTAAATAAAATAAAATAAAATAAAACAAAATGAAAATAAGCCAAAGTGTTGCTAAGAAAATAATAAAGAAAACGGGATGTGAAAGATGGGAGACAACTATTTCACACATTTTCCCTCAACAATCCTCCTTTCTCCCCAAAATACCTCTACCAAGACGAAGGCAACTTTACAGCACTTACGAAAAAGCTTCTCAAAAGTTTATACCAACTCTTCTTCCTCATTTCAGTCATCCAGTTTCGCCTGTATTATCATTTCTTTTGGTATTATTTTCTTTGAGCGATGAGGAGGGGGTGGGGAGCAGGGCCGAGCGGGGTAGCAACTTTTCAGCGAGGTTGATACATTTAGCGTTTTTTTCCCTTTCTTTCCAATTAACTTCGCGTTTTTCATCCCCCAGCGCTCGTTTTGAAATTGTATAACGAGGTATTTAGCGTGGGGTTAACTTCGTCCCGGATAACTTCGCTCATATCCGGCCGTCTCAAGATGGGACAAACGTCAATATCCAGGACCCGCCAAATTCGTCCTCCGTGGATGTTACCTTCTGAGGCGGGTTCTAATTTACTGGCGTTTATTGGTATACGTGGATGTTCCTGCTGTGTGTGTGTGTGTGTGTGTGTGTGTGTGTGTGTGTGTGTGTGCGTGTGCGCGCGCGTAATTACAGTATATTTCTTTCTAATAGATCCAAGAATCCTCCCATGTCAGATGCCTTCACATGTCACCACTTCTCCACCTGATACCCACCGTCCATACTGAATACATGCCAGGCCTTGCTTGCTCATTCAGGACAATGTTGGTAATGTGGGGGGGCGGAAGTTCGTGGTCTTATGGGTATCAAAAAAATCTAATCAACACGTTCCTT